>NC_056695.1:3524166-3897500 GCF_018350215.1 Panthera leo | reverse complement strand
TTGGAGAAGTGTCTGTTCATGTCTTTTGCCCATTTCTTCACTGGATTTTTTGTTTTTTGGGTGTTGAGTTTGAAAAGTTCTTTATAGATTTTGGATACTAACCCTTTATCTAGTATGTCATTTGCAAATATCTTCTCCCATTCTGTCAGTTGCCTTTTAGTTTTGCTGATTGTTTCCTTCACTGTGCAGAACCTTTTTATTTTGATGAGGTCCCAGTAGTTCATTTTTGCTTTTGTTTCCCTTGCCTCAGGAGACATGTTGAGTAAGAAATTGCTATGGCCAAAATGAAAGAGGTTTTTGCCTGCTTTCTCCTCGAGGATTTTGATGGCTTCCTGTCTTATATTGAGGTCTTTCATCCACTTTGAGTTCATTTTTGTGTATGGTGTAAAAAAGTGGTCCAGGTTCATTCTTCTGCATGTCGCTGTCCAGTTTACAGCACCACTTGCTGAAGAGACTGTCTTCATTCCACTGGATATTCTTTCCTGGTTGGTCAAAGATTAGTTGGCCATACGTTTGTGGGCCCATTTCTGGGTTCTCTATTCAGTTCCATTGATCTGAGTGTCTGTTTTTGTGCCAGTACCATACTGTCTTGATGATTACAGGTTTGTAGTATAGCTTGGAGTCTGGGATTGTGATGCCTCCTGCTTTGGTTTTTTCAAGATTACTTTGGCTATTTGGGGTCTTTTCTGGTTCCATACACATTTCAGGATTATTTGTTCTAGTTCTGTGAAGAATGCTGGTGTTACTTTGATAGGGACTGCATTGAATATGTAGTTTGCTTTGGGTAGTATCAACATTTTAACAATATTTGTTCTTCCTATCCAGGAGCATGGAGTCTTTTTCCATTTTTTTTGTGTCTTCTTCAATTTTTTTCGTAAGCTTTGTATGGTTTTCAGTGTACAGATTTTTCACCTCTTTGGTTAGATTTATTCCTAGGTATTTTATGTTTTTTTTTGTGCAACTGTAAATGGGTTTTCCATATAGAGTATCATGTCATCTGTGAAGAGTGAAAGTTTGACCTCCTCCTGGCCGATTTGGATGCCTTTTATTTCTTTGTGTTGTCTGATCACAGAGGCTAAGACTTCCAATACTATGTTGAATAACAATGGCGAGAGTGGACATCCCTGTCTTGTTCCTGACTTTAGTGGGAAAGCTCTCAGTTTTTCCCCATTGAGGATGATATTAGCTTTGGGTCGTTTATATATGGCTTTTATGATCTCGAGATATGCTCCTTCTATCCCTACTTTATTGAGAGTTTTTATCAAGAAAGGATCCTGTATTTTGTCAAGCTTTCTCTGTATCTTTTGAGAGGATCATATGGTTCTTGTCCTTTCTTTTATTGATGTAATGAATCACGTTAATTGTTTTCCAGATATTGAACCAAACCTGCATCCCAGGTATAAATCCCACTTAGTCATGGTGAATAATTTTTTTAATGTATTGTCGGATCCAGTTGGCTAATATCTTATTGAGGATTTTTGCATCCATGTTCATCAGGGAAATTGGTCCATAGTTCTCCTTTTTAATGGGGTATCTGTCAGGTTTTGGAATCAAGGTAATGCTGGCTTCATAGAAAGAGTTTGGAAGTTTTCCTTCCATTTCTATTTTTTGAACAGCTTCAAGAGAATAGGTGTTAACTCTTCCTTAAATGTTTGGTAGAACTCCCCTGGAAAGTCATCTGGCCCTGGACTGTTGTTTTTTTGGCAGATTTTTTATTACTAATTCAATTTCCTTACTGGTTACGGGTCTGTTCAAATTTTCTATTTCTTCCTGTTTCAGTTTTGGTAGTGTAGATGTTTCTAGGAATTTGTCTATTTCTTCCAGATCACCCATTTCATTGGCATATAATTGCTCATAATATTCTCTTATTATTGTTTTTATTTCTGCTGTGTTGGTTGTGATCTCTCCTCTTTCATTCTTGATTTTATGTATTTGGGTCCTTTCCTTTTTCTTTTTGACTAAATTGGCTAGTGGTTTATCAATTTTGTTAATTCTTTCAAAGAACCAGTTTCTGGTTTCATTGATCTTTTCTACTGTTTTTTTTTTTTTTTTTTTTTTTTTTTTTTTTTTTTTTTGGTTTTGATAGCATTAATTTCTGCTCTAATCTTTATTATTTCCTGTCTTCTGCTGGTTTTGGGTTTTATTTGCTTTTATTTTTCCAGTTCCTTAAGGTGTAAGGTTAGGTTATGTATCTGAGATCTTTCTTCTTTTTTTTTTTTTTTAATATATGAAATGTATTGTCAAATTGGTTTCCATACAACACCCAGTGCTCATCCCAAAAGGTGCCCTCCTCAATACCCATCACCCACCCTCCCCTCCCTCCCACCCCCCATCAACCCTCAGTTTGTTCTCAGTTTTTAACAGTCTCTTATGCTTTTTTCTTCCTTTTTTTAGTAAGGCCTGGATTGCTATATACTTTCCTCTTATGACCTCCTTTGCTTCATCCCAGAGGTTTTGGGTTGTGGTGTTATCATTTTCATTGACTTCCATCTATTTTTTAATTTCTTCTTTAACTGCTTGGTTAGCCCATTCATTCTTTAGTAGGATGTTCTTCAGTCTCTAAGTATTTGTTACCTTTCCAATTTTTTTCTTGTGGTTGATTTCGAGTTTCATAGTGTTGTGGTCTGAAAATATGCATGGTATGATCTCAATATTGTTGTACTTACTTAGGGCTGATTTGTGTCCCAGTATATGGTATATTCTGGAGAATGTTCCATGTGCACTGGAGAAGAATGTATACTCTGCTGCTTTCGGATGAAATGTTCTGAAAATATCTGTTAAGTCCATCTGGTCCAGTGTATCATTCAAAGCCATTGTTTCCTTGTTGATTTTTTGATTAGATGATCTGTCCATTGCTGTGAGTGGGGTGTTGAAGTCTTCTACTATTAAGGTATTACTATCAATGAGTTTCTTTATATGTGTGATTAATTGATTTATATATTTGGGTGCTCCACATTTGACGCATAAATGTTTACAATCTTTAGGTCTTCTTGGTGGATAGGCCCCTTGATTATGATATAATGCCCTTCTTCATCTCTTGTTGCAGTCTCTATTTTAAAGTCTAGATTGTCTGATATAAGTATGGCTACTCTGGCTTTCTTTTGTTGACCATTAGCATGATAGATGGTTCTCCATCCCCTTATTTTCAATCTGAAGGTGTCTTTAGGTCTAAAGCAGGTCTCTTGTAAACAGCATATAGATGGATCTTGTTTTCTTATCCATTCTGTTACCCTATGTCTTTTGATTGGAGCATGGAGTCCATTGACATTTAGAGTGAGTACTGAAAGATATGAATTTATTGCCATTATGATGCTTGTCGAGTTGGAGTTTCTCATGGTGTTCTCTGGTCCTTTCTGATGTTTGTTGCTTTTGGTATTTATTTATTTATTTATTTATTTATATTTTTTCATCTTTTCTCCCCTCAGAAAGTCCCCCTTAAAATTTCTTGCAGGGTTGGTTTAGTAGTCACAAACTCCTTTAATTTTTGTTTGTCTGGGAAACTTTTAATCTCTCCTTCTATTTTGAATGACAGCCTTGCTGGATAAAGAATTCTTAACTGCATATTTTTCTGATTCAGCACACTGAATATATCCTGCCACTCCTTTCTGGCCTGCCAAGTTGCTGTGGATAGGTCTGCTGCAAACCTGATCTGTATCCCTTATATGTTAGGGACTTTTTTTCCCTTGATGCTTTCATGATTCTCTCCTTGCCTGAGTATTTTGTGAATTTGACTGTGATAGGCCTTGTTGATGGTTGGTTTTTGTTGAATCTAATGGGGGTCCTCTGTGCTTCCTGGATTTTGATGTCTGTGTCTTTCCCAGGTTAGGAAAGTTTTCTGCTATGATTTGCTCACATAACCCTTCTACCCCTATTTCTCTCTTTTCCTTTTCTGGGACCCCTATGATTCTGATGTTGTTCCTTTTTAACGAGTCATAGATTTCTCCAATTCTTAAATTGTGCTCTTTTGTCTTAATCTCTCTCTTTTTTTCTGCTTCATTATTTTCTATAAGTTTGTCCTCTATATCGCCGATACTCTCTTCTGCCTCATCCATCCTTGCCGCCATGGCATCCATCCATGATTGCAGCTCAGTTATACCACTTTTAATTTCATTCTGGCCATTTTTTTACCTCTTTTATCTCTGCAGAAAGGGATTCCAATCTATTTTCGACTCCAGCTAGTATTCTTATTATCGTGATTCTAAATTCTGGTTCAGACATCTTGCTTGTATCTGTGTTGGTTAAATCCCTGGCTGTTGTTTCTTTGTGCTCTTTTAGGGTGAATTCCTTCGTTTTGTCATTTTGAAGGGAGAAAAGGAATTAATGAGGTAGAAAAATTGAAATTAAAAAAAAATTAAATTAAAAAAATTAAAATTAAAAATTAAACACACACACACACACACACACAAATCGAATAGATGATGTTAGATCCTAGGTGTGCTTTGGTTTGGGTGTTGAAAGTGGTTTGACAGATTAGAGAAAAAAAAATGGGGGGAGGAGAAAAAACAAAGGAAATCATTTGAGAATTTGAAAAAGTGAATAAACTGAAATAGAGTAAAATGAGATAATGAGGATAAAATAGAATTTGAAAAATATACACAAAAGTAAAGAATATAGTAGAAAAAATTAAAGAAAAATATTTTTAATAAAAATGAAAAATAAATATGAATTTTTTCTTTTTCTCTATTTAAGAAAAAATAAAAGGGGCACCCGAGTGGCTCAGTCAGTTAAATGTCCGACTTCGGCTCAGGATATGATCTTGCAGTTCATGAGTTCAAGCCCTGCGTCAGGCTCTGTGCTGACAGCTTAGAGCCTGGAACTTGTTTCAGATTCTGTGTCTCCCTTTCTCTCTGACCCTCCCCTGTTCATGCTCTGTCTCTCTCTGTCTAAAAATTAAATAAACGTTAAAAAAATTTTAAGAAAAAAGAATAGAAACGAAAAAGAGAAAAAATATTAAAAAAGAAAAAAAGAAATCATTTGAAAATTTGAAAAAGTGAATACACTGTAGTAGACTAAAATAAAATGATGGAAATAAAATAGCATTTGAAAAAACATAAAAGCAAAAAATATAGTAATAAAAATTAAAAATATTTTTAATAGAAATTGAAAGTAAAAATGAAGTTTTCCTCTTTCTGCATTCAAGAAAAAGAAAAGAAATGAAACAGAGAAAAAAAGAAAAAGAAAGACAAAAAAAGGAAATTGCTTGAAAATTTGAAAAGGTGAATACACTGAAGTAGACCAAAATAAAATGATGGAAGTAAAGTAGAATTTGAAAAAATTTACACAAAAGTAAAAAATATGCTAATAAATATTGCAGAAAAACATTTTTAATAAAAATTGAAAATAAAAATGAATTTTTTCTCTTTCTGTATTCGAGAAAAAGAATTGTAAAGGGAAAAAGGAAAAAGAAAAGGAAAGAAAGAAAATTGAATAGATGAAGTAGGGCTGCTGACAAATTAAATTGGGACTGAAATTATTTCGTTTTCCTCTAGAAGTCAGCCTATGTAGCTCTTTATCGTCCCTAAATTAAGCCGGTGGTGAGACTTGTGTTCATGAAGAGCGAAGTTGGCCCAGTTGGGTGGGGCTCGGTGTAACGGCTCCGCGCTCCACTAGATGGCGCCGCTGGCCTCCTGGGGTGGAGTGTTGCGGGGCTCGTTGGTGCCTATGCGCCTGCGCAGCCGTGGTAAAAATGGCGCCACCCGTCTGTTCCCCCGGATCAGCAATCGCGCACCCTTCCTCTGTCGTCAGCTTCTGTCCACTCCCCGCTTCTTCACTCTCCGTGACCGGGCCCCAGGCAGTACCTCCCTGCCGGGTTTTGTCTCGGATGAGGCCCTTTTCCCCGGCCCCTTACTTCCGAAGGACTGCGGCTTTGACCCGTCCCGGCCCTCGGTGGGAGGGTCTCACCGAGCAATGGCCAAATGTCGGCCGCAGCCAGGAACGCCTGAGGGACCCTGCTGCTGCCGTGCCCCGAGACTGCGGCCGGGTGCCGGCCCGCCCCAGAAAAAGGTCACAAGACAGTGTAGCAGCAGCGTCTCAGGGATTATGGAAACTCACAACACACGTCTGGCACCGGGCTTCCCCCTTAACGACCTGGTTCCAGCACCCGCGAATGTGGCCGCCTTCCGGGGTCTGCCGAGACCAGGTGGCTTCAACCGACTCTACCAAATGTCCTTCCAGCCGTGGAGCTGCTTTTCCCCGTGTGGCCCGAGAACCTACCAGACCCCACTCTGCTCCTGGGGATTCGCCCTTCCCACCAGAGCACCGCCAGGTAGGGAGCTGGAGAGTTGCAGCCTTTGCGCTCCTCTCGTTTACACTCTTAATGGAATTGAAACCCTCTGCTTTCTCCTTTCTCCTTTCTCCTTTCTCCCTTTTTCATTTAGTCCCTGTGGCTGTTTCCAGTTTTCCACTTTCTCTCCAGCTGCTTTTGGGGAGGGGTGCTTTTCTCGTATTCTCCCCCCCTCCCCAGTCTCTGTCCTCTCTCTGCCCATAAAAGCGGTTCCCTACCTCTTGTGGCTTCTTGCTCCCCAGTTCAGTTTTCCACGCCGCGTACCTGCCGAATTCTGTGGTTCAGGATGCGCAGATTGTTGTGTTCATCCTCCAATCAGTTTTCTAGATGGTTCAGTGTTGGTCTGGCTGGATTGCATGGACGCGAGACACAAAAAAACTTCCATGCTGTTCTGCCATCTTGGTTCCTCCTCTGTAAATTTTTCTTATTTCAGTTTATTCCTAGGCCAGCCACAGAACCTAGGAGTATAGAAAGAAGCTTTTTTTTTTTTTTTTTTTTTCTAATCTACAGAAAAAGACCCTGTTTTAACCTGTGCCAAGTATATCTGATATGTGAATGCTATTCTCCCAGGTACTGTTTGAGAAAATGGTTTTGTTCAAATTTACTGTTTTGTTTTTGTTATTTAAATTTATTTATTTAAATACAAGTTAGTTATCCTACGGTGTACTATGAGCCTCAGGAAGAGAACCCAGTGATTCATCACTTACATATGACACCCAGTGCTCATCCCAACAAGTGCCCTCCTTACTGTCCATCACCCATTTAGCCCGTCCTCCCCCACTCCTCTCCCCTCCAGCAACCCTCTGTTTCTTCTCTGTACTTAAGAGTCTCTTGTGGTTTGCCTTTCTCTCCATTTTTATCTAATTTTTCCTTCCCTTCCCCTATTTTCATCTGTTATGTTTCTTAAAGTCCACATAGGAGTGAAATCATATGATATCTGTCCCTCTCTGACTTATTTTCACTTAGCATGATACACTCTATTTAGTTGCATCCACCTTGTTGCAGATGGCAAGACCTTTCTCTCTCTCTTTCTTTCTTTCGATCACCAAGTAATATTCCATTGTATATTTGTACACTACATCTTTATGCATTCATCAGTTGATGAATAGTTGGGCTCTTCCAAAATTTGGCTACTGTTGATAGCACTGCTACAGACATTGAGGTTCATGTGCCCCTTCGAATCAGCATTTTTGTATCCTTTGGATAAATACCTAGTGGTGTGATTGTTGGGTCATAGGGTAGTTCTGTTTTCAATTTTTTTTTTTTTTTTTTTTTTGAGGAACCTCCTTACTGTTTTCCAGAGTAGCTGCACCGGTTTGCATTCTCACCAGCCATGCAAAAGTGTTCCCTTTTCTCTGCATCCTTGCCAACATCTGTTGTTCCCTGAGTTGTCAAATTAATTGTTTTAAAGGAGGACATTTTGACCTCTAGGCTTGATTCTTCTCATACAGAAAAGTAGAACATTAGGTCTTAGAAATATAGAGAGACAGAATTGTTGAATCACTATATGGTACACCCAAAACTAACAGTGTATGTTAACTAACTGGAATTAAAATATAAACTTAAATAAAAAGAAGTACAGAGAGATGAAACAAACCAGAAAGGGTGTAATAATAAGTAAAAGAACTGTAAGCATAGTATTTGGAAATGAATCACAAAATTTGTTTGGAATATTATAAAGTTCATTAAATATAAAGTAGTATAAATCCTGCTCTTTAAATGTTCTCTATTTAAAACTTTTCCAGCTTCCCAAGGTATAATTAATGATTTAAATTGATTCACAACTGTTATTATAACATCATTTGATTGTATTATTCTATCTTGGGCTTGAAATTAATCATACTTTCTAAGGGCTATTTTCCTCAAGTATAATTATGTAGAGTCAAAAATGATCTTTACCAATGTGTACTAAGTGACAGTTGTAGCAATTTGTGAGATAATACCCACAATTATTTTTAGCATTTTTAGAGTAAACCTCAAAAGATTTAGTTTATCATTAGGGTAGTAGAGACAAAATTATAATGTTATTCTGTCATTTCACTTTCTATGGTATCACATACACACATCACACTTACACTTCTGCATTCTAAAATCACTTTTCATAGAAAATGTGTGTTTGAGATCGTTTGCTTGGCATTGTTTTCATATGTTATTCTTGCTTATGTAGCTTTTGATTCCATCAAATATATATATTTTCCACAAAGTCTTTAGAAAAAAACAAAAGATCAAGGGGCGCTTGACTTTGGTTAAGTGTCCAACTCTTGATTTGGGCTCAGGTCATGATCTTGAGGTTCCTGGGATCTAGCCCTGCCTCAGGCTCTGAGACAGTATGGAGCCTGCTGGGGATTCTCTCTCTCTCTGCCCCTCCCCCATGTGTGCGCACACACTCTGTCTCTCTCAAAATAAAGAAATAAACAGTTAAGAAAAGGAGAAAAACAAAACAGTCTTGAACTTATTAGTCCGGTCCTGGTTGACTAAACTCAAACGTGGATAAATGTTATCACTTGAAAAATATAACAGTATAAATTGCAATTTCTCATAAAATTCCCTCTGTTTTGCCTTTAAAACAGAAATTATATCTAGCCAGTGTAATTGAGCTGAAATTGTCGAATCCATCTAGATAATTTTTTCAATGTATCGTAGAAACTATCATTAACACAAATTCATCTAGATATTAATATGATCTAGCAACTGACATTTTGAAATTTTGCACAGATTTAGTATTTAGCATGAGAATTAATATTAGACTATTTATTTAAAAGTTCAAATACATTTACACAGGTATATATAACAATCTACATAATGATGAGCCAATTATATTATATTAATAATGCAAAACCTGTTATAAATATTACACTTAATTCCATGAGATTTTATAAATTTATTATCATCAACCCATTTACTTGGCAAGTAAATACTGAGATACTAGTCTATGTTCCAAATTAGGATGTTTTTTATTTCTTGTAAACAATGTATACATATATAGTAAGTATTTTTTAGAAACAATAAAGGGATAATACCTTAAAAACTCTGATTTCCATTGGGGCTTGAGTTTAGAGGGGTAAAACTGTGGATTAAAATGAAGATTGCTACCAAAATTGAAAGCATTTGCCATGTCCTAAAATATTACATTAAAAAATCCTTGTTTTAGATTCTTTTTCATTTATCGAATTCCTATTATTTACGTTAGCCTCAGAAAATCAAGAATGTTGCATTATAATGCTGAAGAAAAAGCACTGCTCTTTGAGGTTTTACGACACATGAGAAGCCCCATTCATCGACAAAAAAATAGGCCTGAATACCCAGTTTTATTTGGCTATTTTCCCACCACTGACTCTTGAGAAATTAAAGTATACACTTAACACATGGAAACATATGCTTCTATGTTCTGAGTCACATTCCACTCAATATGTTTCCTAATAATATTTAAATTGATGCAGATTTAAAGTCATAGCAAAGGCTCAGAAGCTGGGCTATCCAAATCCCTAGAGAGAAAGCAGAATTTTTCACACACCTCTGCCAAATACCAACTCTGGGGAGAAAGTGACAGAGCAAGATAGGAAGAATAACAAACAGGGCCTCAGAATTTGGGGATAATTGTGAAGAATAAAAAAACCAATACA
Organism: Panthera leo; assembly: GCF_018350215.1. Lineage (NCBI taxonomy): Eukaryota > Metazoa > Chordata > Mammalia > Carnivora > Felidae > Panthera > Panthera leo. Next base: position 3,887,594 of record NC_056695.1, on the reverse strand, counting down.
AATTGTTTAATCTCTCCTTAGAATTATAAATATTTTCTTCTTATGTTCATTACTATAAATTACAAAGAATACTGGTTCTATCACCACTAATCATCATTGTAATAAATTTTAGTTTGAAATATTTTGCATGGCGCTTATAGAATAAAATCTAACAAATCATATACTAGGCCTACAGGAGGAGAACTACAAATCTGTGATGAAAGAAATCAAAAGCACTAAATGAATGGAGAGGTATTCCATGTATATGTGGATAGAAAGACTACATTTTCAAGATGCCAGTTCGTCCAATTTGATCTATGGATTCAACGCATTCTAAATAAAACTCCCAGCAAGTTATTGAATGGATATCAACAAACTGATTCTGAAGTTGAAAACCAAAAGACCCAGAATAACCAACATGATATTGAAGAAGGACAGTCAGGAGACTTATACTGGCCAACTTCAAGACTTACTCCAAGGGGCAGTAATCAAGACACTGTGGTATTGGCAAAAGCATACACAAGTGAATTAATGGAACAGAACAGAGAGCCTAGACCTACATCAATGTGACCATCTGATCTTGGATAAAAGAGCAAAGGCTACACAACAGAGAAATGAGTTTAGTGATTTGAGACCTTTCTGCTTTCTTCGTATAGATAATAGCTATAATTTGTTCTGTGAACACTGCTTAAGCCATACCCCACAAGTTTTGATATTTTAAAAAACAGTCATCTCAAAATACTTTTTATTTCATCTTGTGATTAAAATTCATTGGTTATTAGCAATTTTTAATTAACAGATACTTGTTAATTCACATATTTTTAAAAATTTAATCCTATTCTATCAGAGTGTAGTGTGAATGATTTCAATATTAAATCTATTAAGATGTCTTTCATGAAATAAAATGTGGTTTAACTGGAGAATGTTTTATGTGCGCTTGAAACGTGTGTGTATTTTGCTGTGGTTTGTTGGGACCATCTATGGATGTTTGTTTGGTCAACACAAAAATAGTGCTGCTGAAGTTTTTTTATTTCCCACGAATCTTCTGCCTTATAATGTTTTATTTATTACTAAGGTAAAGTATTAGAAATTAGAAACTTCTCCCTTCAGTCCTATCAGTTTCGCATCATATATTACAGGACTCTATTCTTGGTGCATGCTTTTAATTGTTATAGTTTCCTGATTGACTCATTATGAAAATACCTCATTTCTATTTATTTGTTTCTAATCTACGTTTGCTGATACCAATAATCATATTTAATGTTATTATTGATATAGTTGGATACACATGTGCTATTTTGTTTCCTGATTATTTGTTTGGTGTATGTAACTTCTTGGTTTCTCTGTGTATTCTTTCTTTTTTTATTTAATGGTTATTTTTAATGTAATATTTTACTTCATATATTGATCTTTAATTATGTTTTAAATTATCGGTCATTCTTAGAGGTTAAAATATATATCTTAACCTATCGAAATTTACTTAACATTTATACTAACCTAATTTGAATGACAGATTTTACTCCGATAGAGCATCATTGCTCATCTTTATTTTTCTTCCTTTACTGTTATACATATTACACATACTATGTATATACAGGTTACTATGAAATACATTACTGTAATTATTGCTTTATGTAAGCATATATTTGCATTTAAAAAATGTTTGTTTATTCTTGAGAGAGAGAGTACGCACACAAGCGAGTGGGCAGGGGAGGGACAGAAAGAAGGAGACCGAGTATTCCGAGCAGGCTCCCGGCTGTCAGGGCAGGGCACACACAGAGGCTGGGACTCACTAAACGTGAGATCATAGCCTGAGCCAAAATCAAGAGTCAGATGCTTAACTGACTGAGCCACCCAGGCACCCCTATATTTGCATTTTTGAAAAGCTGAGAGAAAAAGATCAAATATGTATTTGTTAGATGTTTTTATCACGTATGTGTTTGCTCTGTTCCCACTTACCATTTTTTTTGTTCCTATGGATTCAAGTTGCTTCAAGTAGTCGCTTGTCTTAAATACAGCTTTGTTCTAATCCTAAAATTCATATGGAACCACAAAAGTCCCCGAATAGCCAAAGTAATTTTGAAGAAGAAGACCAAAGCAGGAGGCATCACAATCCCAGACTTTAGCCTCTACTACAAAGCTGTCATCATCAAGACAGCATGGTATTGGCATAAAAACAGACACATAGACCAATGGAATAGAATAGAAACCCCAGAACTAGACCCACAAACGTATGGCCAACTCATCTTTGACAAAGCAGGAAAGAACATCCAATGGAAAAAGGACAGTCTCTTTAACAAATGGTGCTGGGAGAACTGGACAGCAACATGCAGAAGGTTGAAACTAGACCACTTTCTCACACCATTCACAAAAATAAACTCAAAATGGATAAAGGACCTGAATGTGAGACAGGAAACCATCAAAACCTTAGAGGAGAAAGCAGGAAAAGACCTCTCTGACCTCAGCCGTAGCAATCTCTTACTCGGCACATCCCCAAAGGCAAGGGAATTAAAAGCAAAAGTGAATTACTGGGACCTTATGAAGATAAAAAGCTTCTGCACAGCAAAGGAAACAACCAACAAAACTAAAAGGCAACCAACAGAATGGGAAAAGATATTTGCAAATGACACATCGGACAAAGGGCTAGTATCCAAAATCTATAAAGAGCTCATCAAACTCCACACCCGAAAAACAAATAACCCAGTGAAGAAATGGGCAGAAAACATGAATAGACACTTCTCTAAAGAAGACATCCGGATGGCCAACAGGCACATGAAAAGATGTTCAACGTCGCTCCTTATCAGGGAAATACAAATCAAAACCACACTCAGATACCACCTCACGCCAGTCAGAGTGGCCAAAATGAAGAAATCAGGAGACTATAGATGCTGGAGAGGATGTGGAGAAACAGGAACCCTCTTGCACTGTTGGTGGGAATGCAAATTGGTGCAGCCGCTCTGGAAAGCAGTGTGGAGGTTCCTCAGAAAATTAAAAATAGACCTACCCTATGACCCAGCAATAGCACTGCTAGGAATTTATCCAAGGGATACAGGAGTACTGATGCATAGGGGCACCTGTACCCCAATGTTTATAGCGGCACTCTCAACAATAGCCAAATTATGGAAAGAGCCTAAATGTCCATCAACTGATGCATGGATAAAGAAATTGTGGTTTATATACACAATGGAATACTACGTGGCAATGAGAAAAAATGAAATATGGCCTTTTGTAGCAACATGGATGGAACTGGAGAGTGTGATGCTAAGTGAAATAAGCCATACAGAGAAAGACAGATACCATATGGTTTCACTCTTATGTGAATCCTGAGAAACATAACAGAAACCCATGGGGGAGGGGAAGGAAAAAAAAAAAAAAAAAAAAAGAGGTTAGAGTGGGAGAGAGCCAAAGCATAGGAGACTGTTAAAGACTGAGAACAAACTGAGGGTTGATGGGGGGTGGGAGGGAGGGCAGGGTGGGTGATGGGTATTGAGGAGGGCACCTTTTGGGATGAGCACTGGGTGTTGTATGGAAACCAATTTGACAGTAAATTTCATATATTAAAAAATAAAAAAAGAGCTATATTTACAAAGGAAAATAAATAAATAAATAAATAAATACAGCTTTGTTCTGACCCACCTACGTTGTGCTGCTTTGTCAAATATATTACTTTTCTATATATTAGAGACACAATATAATTATACGTACATTGCATCATGCAATTGATCAGTTAATGAAGGGAAGAAATAACAAATTATACTCTATAATATCCTACATCTTAAATTTATAGGTGATCTTCGCTTTTTGTGCATATTCAAAATACTGTGTGGTGTTACTTGTTTTCAGCCCAAAGAATTTCTTTGGCATGCCTTTTATGGTGGGTGTACAACAACAAATTCTATGTTTGTGTCGTTTGGCAATAGATCTACTTCATCTTTATTTTTTTAGTTTATGTATATTTTATTGGACTATAATGAAAACACAGTGTTACATTAGTTTCAGGTAATCGACATAATGATTTAACAATTCTATACATCACTCGGCACTTACCACGGTAAGCGTGGTCACCATCTATCACCAAACATTATTACAATGGTATCGACTATATTCCTTGTGCCGTACTTTCATTTTTGTGACTTATTTATTTCATAGCTGGAAGTTTATACTTCCTCATTTCCTTTATCTCACCTATCCCCTCACCTTCCTCCCCTCTTGTAACCATGAGTTTGTTCTCTGTATTTTAGAGCTGGTTTTGTTTTTTGTTATGTTTTTTAGATTCCACATATAAATGAAAGAATATGGTGTTTTTCTCTTTCTCTACCCCACTTATGTCACTTAGCATAATACCTTCTTGGTCCATCCATGTTGTTGCAAATGGCAAGAGTTCATTCTTTTTTTATGACTGAATAATATTCCCTAGTATACATACGCCACCAAACTCCTAGAAGAAAACATAGACAGTGATCTTTTTGACATCAGCTGTAGCAACATTTGTCAAGCTATGTCTCCCTGGGCAAGGGAAGAAGAAGAAAAAGTAACCTATTGGGACTACAAAATAAAAAGCTTTGGCACAGTGAAGGAAACAATCAACAAAATGACAAGACAAACTACTGAACGAGAGGAAATATTTGCAAGTGACATAGCTTATAAGGGGTTAATAACCAAAATATATAAATAACTTATGTGACTCAACACCAAAAAAGCAAATAATCCATTTAAAAAATGGGCAGAAGACCTAAATAGATATTTTTAAAAACAAAACAAAAAAACCCACAAAAATGAAAAACCAAAAACCAAAAACCAAACAAACAAAAAAATCCAAACATACAGATATCCAATAGACACATGAAAAGACGTTCAACATAATCAGTCATCAGGGAAATATAAATCAAAACCATATATCATTTTACACCTGTCAGAATGGCTAGAATCAAAAAGACAAAAAATAAGTGCTGGGGAGGATGTGGAGAAAAATGTAACCCTTCTGCCTTGTTCCTGGGAATCCATTTGATGCAATCACCTTGACTTTTGAATTATAACTTTAAAACATATAACATTCTCGGTTAGATTTTTCCTTCAACGCTTTTAATATATCATTCTGGTAGCTTTTTGCTCCACTGTTTCTGTTGAGAAGAAAAAGTTAATCTTATTCAGTTTCCTTTGTATGTGAAAAATCATTTTGCTCTTTTTTTTCCCTTTTTTTTTTGTCTTTGTCTTTCAACATTTTGACCATAATATATCTAAGTGTGGATACCTATGTTTATTCCATTTGTAATTCCTTGAACTTCATGGGTGTGTAGCTTAAAGTTTTCATTTTAAATTTGGGAATTTTCAGACATTTTATCTTTGAATACTTTTTTCTTCTTTGTCTCCTCGCCATCTGGTACTTCCATGTGTGTTTAATAATGTAGCTAATGATGCCCACAGTCCCCTGACTCTTTTCTGCATTTTGTCTTTGTCATCAAATTGACTAATATTTACTCATCTTTCTTAGAGTGTATCTATTCTTATTCCAGTTAGCTCAAATCTACTGTCGAACCCTCATGAATTGTTCACTTTGGTTTGTGTACTTTTTAGCTCCAGATTTTCCATTTGGAAAAAAATAATATTTAAGGAAATAATTTGTATCTCTTTTTGCTCTTCTTTATTTGATGAGAAATTATTTTTTCTCCCAGTAATTGTTTAAACCCAGCAGTATTTAGTTTTTTGGACATCTCATAATGACCGTTTTGAAATGTTTGTCTGCTAAGACCCTAAAACCTATCTGGACTCTCTCGAAAGCATGTTCTCCTGCATTCTTTCCCTTCCCCCAAATGCCCCACCTCCAGTGTATGGGGCATGTCTCATTGTGTGTGTGCGTGTGTGTGCGTGCGCGCGCGTGTGTGTGTTGTTTTTATTTTTATTTTTTGCATGTTTTACATTTGGTGTTGAAAATTGGAAATTTTAGAAAATGTAGTAAATATGGATATTAATAATCCCCCTCACTCACATAACCTGGGTCCTGTTGTTTGCTCATATATTTTTTAGTATGTGGCTGAACTATATCAGGATAGCCTATTTTACCCCAATTATGCTGCCTCTAGTGTCATTAAATAAAACTTTCAGCCATATTTGTTACTTTCTTCTATTTTTTTTTTTGTCCTTTGATTTCACTTTTTTTTTTTTTTTTTTTTTTTTGGTCTTTCACTCTTTTCTTGCCTTCTCTGGTTTTGATTGAACAGTTTACAAAATTCTATGTTTTCCCTTTTCCTTAGCACATCACATACTTATGTTTTTAATTGTTGACTCATTGTTCTTTACTATTCCAAGTCTACTTTCAAATAGCATACCACTTCACAGGGAGTTCAAGTACCTGATGACAAAGTATTCCCAATCTCTCTCTCACATCCCTTGTAACACTGCAGTCATTCATTTATTTTATCCATATATATATATATATATATATATATATATTCACTTACTTATTTACTCACTTATATTCTCAAATACATATATGAGTATAATCACTACACATATTTTTGCTGTTGTCATTTCAAAGAAACTTTTATCTGTGCGATGAACTCAGAATAAGGAAAATAAAAGATTTCATTTTATCTTCATGTATCCCTTCTCCACTGCTCTTTTTTTTATGTAGATCCAAGTTTCTGACATATATCATTTTTCTCCTTTCTGAAGAACTTTAAACATTTCATGCAAAACAGGTATGCCAGTGATAAATTCCCTCAAGTTTTGTTTGAGAAAGTTTTTACTTATTCTTAGAAGGATAATTTTATTGAATACAGTATTGCAGGTTGTTGGATTTTTTTATTTCAACACATTTAATATTTCACTCTACTCTCATTTTGTTTGTGTGGTGTCTGAAACTGATGAACTCTCTATACTTGTTTCTTATAATTTCTTTCTATAAATAAGGTGTTTCTCTGACTTCTTTCAAGATGTTTACTCTTCCTTGAAGATTTTTAAAAGTTTTCTGCAGTTTTAATATAATATGCTTAGGTGTAGATTATTTCTCATTTGTGTTTATCTTGCTTGGCTTTCTTCCAGATTCTGGACCCATAGTTTGATATCAATTATTATTATTCTGTTGTTGCCTCAAATATTTCCTCTGTAAATTTTTCTCAACTTCTCTTCATACTCCGGTTATACATGAGACCCTTTTATTAATTGCCTCACAGTTTTCAAATATTCTCTTTCTTTTAATTCTTTAAAAATTTTGGGGGCAGTTGGGTGGCTGAGTAGGTTAAGCGTCTGACTTGGGCCTAGGTCATGATCTCACAGTTCATGAGTTCGAGCCCCGCATCGGGCTCTGTGCTGATGGCTCAGAGCCTGGAGCCTGCTTCAGATTCTGTGTCTCCCTCTCCCCCATTCATTTTCTGTCTCTCTTTCCTTCAAAAATAAATTGTATAATAATTAAAATAATTGTAAAATAATTTTTTTAATTCTTTAATTTTTTTTTTTTTTTGCATTTCTGTCGTAGGAATTTCTGATAATATTTCCTCAATGTTATCAATTTCCTTAGTTGTGTCCAGTGTATTGATGAGCCTGTCTAAGGCATTCCTCATTTCAGAAACAGAGTTTTTGATTTCTAGGATTTTCTATTGATTCTTCAAACTGCCATTTCTCTGCTTACATTACCCATCTGTTCTTGCATCTTGTCCACTTTTTCACATCAATCATAGTTGTTTTAAATTCTGAGTCTGCTAATTCTAACTTCCCTGTCATATCGGAGTCTGGATCTGATGCATGCTCTCTCACTTCAACTTCTGGGTGGGTTTCATTTTCTCCTTATAGTATGCCTTACACTTTTCTGTTAAAGGCCTTAAGGGATGTTCTGAGTAAAAAGTAACTGAGATAAAAAGGACTTTAGTGTGAGCTTTTATGTTTATCTGACTAAGAATTAAGCTGTGTTTAATGTTTGCTGCAGCTGTAGATGTCAGAAGCTAAAATTTACTCTTGTTTCTCTTTCCTCATTTACTTTGGGTTTCCCTAGAGTCTTCTTAAATATGTCTGACGTGTACCATTCTCTCAGTTGTATATCTTTGTTATAATATTGGAACCCTACTGACGTGGTGCTCAAGTGTGGAGATTGGCGATGGAGAAGCTTTCTATAGTCCTATAATTATGTCTCAGTCGCTTAATGAACCTGTGCTGTTTTCCTTCCCCAACTAAGAAGGCTACAATGGGATGCATTTGGGTATTTCCTTTCCCTAGGTCAGTTAGGCTCTAGTATAATGGTTTCTCTTGAAAAAGATAGCAAGAACGGAAAGCCCTGGGCTTATTTCAGAATTTCTTTTCCCTTCGTCCTGCCAGAAGAGGATTTCCTCTGAGATTCACTGTGAGAACCTGGTAGGGCTCTTTGAGGTACGTGCACAGTTTTTTACTTGAAGTTTAGTATACCATCCCTTTGAAGTAAATGTTTGTATACAGTGAGAAGTCGATGTCATAGATTTTTTTTTTTCAAATAATATTCTGTTGCTGCAGCACAGTCTATTAAAAACAAGTCCTGTGTCCCTTTGAATTACCCTGGCACATTTATCAGATATTATTTGGCCATATATGTAAGTATCAACGTTGGATCGTCTGTTGTCTTCAACTGAACAGCGAATCTATCCATGTAATCGAACTGTCTTGATTGCTGTAGCTTTATAGGAAGTCTTAAAATCAAGACTCCAACATGTTTTTACTCTTTCAATTTTTTTTTTTTTTTTGGTATTCTACATCTTGCATATTCATATAAATTTTACACTCAGCTTGTTCATTTCTACAAAAGCGCTTTTGGGATTTTTATTTTTATTGGAATTACATAGAATCTATAGACTCATTTGTAGAGAATTTGTATCTTTCCCAATAGTGAATTGCCAATTCACGATGATGTCATATCTTTTTAAGTTTTATTTATTTATAATGACAGAGAGAGAGAGAGAGTGCAGGAGGGGTGGAGAGAGAGGGAGAGAGAGAGAATCCCAAGCAGGCTCCACACTGCCAGCCCAGAGCCTAATGCAGGGTTCAAACATGATCTCAAACTGTGAGATCATGACCTGAGCCGAAACCAAGAAGTTGGCCATTTAACCTACTCAGCCACCCAGGCACCCTGACCATGCCATATTTCTTATTTTCTATGCAAGTTTGAATTTCTCTAATGTTCTGTAGTTTTTAGCTTAACATTTTTGGATCCATTTTAATAAATTTGAATATTTCATGTTTTAGAATTCTATTCTAAATATATAATTCTATTATACACAGTATTTTTCAAATTGGAGTTTCTGAACTTTTGTAGCTCTTAAGTAGAAATACAACTGATTTCTGCATAATAATCTTGTGTTCTAGGATTTTGCTGAACTCTTTCATTTTCCCTAGAAACATTTCTGTAGAATGTTTGGGATATTCTGGGTACATAATAACATTATCAGCAGCTAAAGACACATTTACTTTTTTCTTTAATCTGTATATATTTTCTTTCTTTTATTGCCCCTTTGCCCTCTATGCCCTCCAGCACAGTTGTTAAACACAATTACCAAGAGCCATGTTCCTTATCTGCCCCCTTTCTTGGTGGGACAATATTCAACTTTCACCAGTAAGTATCACATGTTTGTAGACTTTTTATGTATGTCCTTTACTAGATTGAGGAAGTTCCATTCCAGTTTTTAGTTTCCTGAGGAGTTTTACCATGAATGGGTGTTGAATTTTGCCAAATGATTTTTATGCATCTGTTGACAAGATTAGAATTTTTTTTTCTTTTATTCTGTTAACATAGTAAACTACATTCATGATTCTTGACTTGTTAAACCAAACTTGCATTTGTAAAATAAACCTCAAATGGTCATGGTATGTCATCTTTCCAACACATAACTAGATCCAAGTTGCCAAATTTGGTTACAAATTTTTTCACCTACATTTATAAGAAATATTTTGAATTTGAGAAATAATCTGAAATGTGTTTTTATTGCTTAAAATTATAATGTTCTCTTATTAATCATTTAATTTATATGTCATCTTTATATTTTTTCCTTAATTTCTGATGTTGGCAATTGCCTACAGTCTAGTCAGAAGGCTTGTTTCTTACAAAAACAAAACAAAACAAATCGAAACCAGCCTTAGGTATCATCGCATTTTTCTCTTTTTCTTTATTTTCTTTTATAATAATTTCTAGTCTTGTTTTTATTATTTTCTCTGCACATTTTAATTTGTCTTTCTTTGGGCAGGCTTTGTTAAATAACAAAAATTCAATCGAATAACTTTTAAAGATCTAATTGGTTTTATTAATCAACTCATGAATCAGGCAGCATCCTGTCTAGCAAGTAGAGCAGAGCTCCAAAGAGCTACAGAAAAGGACAGTTTTTAAAGGTAGAAAGAGAGTGGAAAAAAGGAAATTATTGAGGAAAAAATCCATTGTTTTAGATAATGCTGCCTTCCCAAGGGGAACACATGGAGGTCTATTAGTAAATTTTCTAGTGATGACCAGGAAATTCCTATGTTCAGTAGTTAAAGGTTAAAATTCTGGGGGATTGTAATAACATTTAGGTTAGGTATTAGGTCTTGGTTTACTGACTTGGGGCCTTTACCTGATGCCATTTGGGCCTGTGGTTTTCTTTTGAACAACTTTGAAGTGGTAACTTAGACCATTGATTTTGGACCATTCCTTTTTTTGGAATTTAAGCCCTTAACTCAAATTTTCCTGCGGGTGTTATTTTTTGCTGCATCACACAGTATGTGATTAATTTGATTTTAATTTACATTTCATTCAAACTATTTTCTAATTTTGTTTATGATTTCTTTTTGACTCATGCATTATATAGAAGCATTTAGTTAGATTTCCAGATATTTGGTAGTTTCCCAGATATCTTTTGTTTAATGCTTTATAACTTAATAGCTTTTTTTTTTTTCATTTTTATTTAAATTCTAGTTAGTTAACATAGAATGCAATATTCATTTCAGGAGTAGATTTCAGTGATTCATCACTTTACATATAACACCCAGTGCTCAGCATCACAAGTGCCCTTTTTAATACTCATCACCCATCTGGCCCATCCCCCACCCACCTCCCTCCATAAACCCTCTCTGTCTTTAAGAGCCTCTCAAGGTTTATTTCCCTCTCTATTTTTCCCCTCACCCTTATGTTCATCTGTTGTATTTCTTAAATTACACGAGTGAAATCCTATGGCATTTGTCTTTCTCTGACTGACTTGCTTAGCGTAACACATCCTAGCTCCATCCTTGTTGTTGCAAATGGCAAGATTCCATTCTTTTTGATCACTGAATAATAGTCCATTGTAAATATATAATGAAACTTATTTAACCATTCATCAGTCAGTGGACGCTTAGGCTCTCTCTATAGTTTGGCTATTGTTGAGAAAGCTGCTATAAACATTGGAGTGCATGTACCCCTTTGAATCTGTATTTTTGTATTCTTTGGGTAAATACCTAGTAGTGCAATTGCTGGGTCATAGGGTAGTTCTCTTTTTAAATTTTTGAGGAACCTCCATACTGTTCTGCAGAGTGGCTGCACCAGTTGGCATTCTCACCAATAGTACAAGAGGGTTCCTCTTTCTCCGCATCCTCGCCAACACCTGTTGTTTCTTGTGTTGTTAATGCTAGCCATTCTGACAGGTTGAGGTGGTATCTCACTGTGGTTTTTATTCATATTTCCCTCATGATGAGTGATGCTGAGCATCTTGTCATGTGTCTATTACCATCTGGATGTCTTCTTTGGAAAAGTGTCTATTCATGTCTTTAGCCCTTTTCTTAACTGGGTTATTTGATTTTTTGGTATTGAGTTTGTAAAGCTCTTTATAGACTTTGGATACTAACGCTTTATCAGATATGCCATTTGCAAATATCTTCTCCCATTTTGTAGGCTGCCTTTTAGTTTTGGTAATTGTTTCCTTCACTGTGCAGAAGCTTTTCATGTTGATGAATTCTCAGTGGTTCATTTTTGCTTTTGTTTCCCTTGCCTCTGGCAACATGTCTAGTAAGAAGTTGCTATGGCTGGGGTCAAAGAGGCTGCTGCCTGTGTTCTCCTCTAGGATTTTGATGGTTTCCTGTCTCACATTTAGATCTTCATCCATTTTGAATTTATTATTATATATGGTGCAAGAAAGTGGTCCAGTTTCATTCTTCTGCATGCTGATGTCCAGTTTTCCCAACACCATTTGTTGAAGGACTTTTACCATTGGATATTCTTTCATGCTTTGTCAAAGATTAGTTGACCACAAAGTTGTGTGTCCATTTCTGGGTTTTCTGTTTTGTTCCATTAATCTATGTGTCTGTTTTTGTGCCAGTACCATACAGTCTTAATGACTACAACTTTGTAATATAGCTTAAAGTTTGGAATTGTGATGCCTCCAGCTTTGCTTTTCTTTTTCAGGATTGCTTTGGCTATTTGGGGTCTTTTGTGGTTCCATACAAGTTTTAGGATTGTTTGCTAGAGCTCTGAAAAATTCTGGTGGTAGGTATTTTGATGGGGATTGCATTAAATGTGTAGATTGCTTTGGATAGTATAGACATTTTAACAATGTTCTTTCAATCCATGAACATGGAATGGTTTTCCATTTCTTTGTGTTCTCTTCAATTTCTTTCATAAGTGTTGTATAGTTTTAGAGTACAGACCTTTTACCTCTTTGTTAGGTTTATTCCTAGTTATCTAATTGTTTTTGGTTCAATTGCAAATGGGATCGATTCCTTGATTTCTCTTTCTGCTGCTTCCTTGTTGGTGTATAGAAATGGAACAGATTTCTGTACATTGATTTTATATCCTGTGACTTTTCTGAATTCTTGTATTAGTTCTAGCAATTTTTGGTGGGATCTTTCAGGTTTTCCACATAGTGTGTAATGTCATCTGCAAATGGTGAAAGTTTGACTTTCTTCTTGCCAATTTGGATGTCGCTTATTGATTTTTGTTGTCTGATTGCTGAGGCTAAGACTTGCAGTACTATGTTAAATAGTAATGGTAAAACCAGACATCCCTGTCTTCTTGTTCCTGACCATATGGAAAGGCTCTCCGTTTTCCCATTGAGGATGATATTAGCTGTGGGTCTTTTGTATATGGCCTTTATGATATTGAGGTATGTTCTATATATCCCTACTTTGTGAGGGTTTTTATCAAGATTGGATGCTATATTTTGTCAAATGCATTTTATGCATCTATTGAGAGGATCATATGGTTCTTATCCTTTCTTTTATTAATGTGGTATATCATGTTGATTGATTTGCGAGTATTGAAGTACCCTTGCAACCTAGCAATAAATCCCACTTGATCGTGGTGAATTATTCTTTTAATTCACTGTCAAATTCAATTTGCTCCTATCTTGTTGAGAATTTTTGTATCCATGTTTATCAGGGATATTGGCCTGTAATTCTCTTTTTATGGGGTCTTTGTCTGGTTTTAGAATCAAGGTATTGCTGGCATCATAGAATGAGTTGGGACGTTTTCCTTCTATTTGTTTTTTTGAACAGTTTGTGAATAGATATTAACTCTTCTTTAAATGTCTGTATGTAATAATTTTGTTTTAAGATAACGTACTTAATATAATTTCAGTTATTTACACTTATTTATAGTAAGATTTATATGGGCTTGTTTCTATTGCTATCTATCTCTTTTCATTCACTGAACTTATATTTTATGTATCTATTATGTTGTTAAGGCCTACCTAACTTACTTCAATTCAGATATTCTATGTTTAATCTCTAGAAATATCCTTTTGTGTATTATATCATCCATTTCTCTTTTTTATTCACTTGTCTTTCTCTTAATCTTTAAGCAATGAGCACATTCACAAAAATGTTTGAACGTCCTCCTCTGATAAATCTTTTTGTAATATCTAATTTTTTCTATGACTGTTTTTTCATCCATTTGTGATTTAGATTTTGTTTCCAGTCTTTAGTACTTTGATGAAATGTTATAAATTGTCATTTTTAAACTATTGTAAGTTTGTATATTGTTTCCTTCCTAAAAGAGTTTTAGGGTTTTAGGGCTGATAAGTCAAGTGAATTACAGGTCAATTTGATCTTTAAAGCTTTGTTCAAGTTGGTACGAAGTAGCCTACATCGTAGTGATAGTTTATTCCTACGACTCATGTGTAACATTTTGGGGGTGTCTACTGAATGCTTTCAGTGACCAATCAATACTCCCTACTGGCTTTTCTTAGCCTTAACATCTAAGATATTCCCTTGTGAGAGCTTTGGAATTTTTTCAATTTATATCTCCCATGTCACTCTTTATCCGCCTCATGGACTTTTTGCTAAATCCATTGCTAAGGTATCTCAAAGGAAATCACATCAAAATGATGTGAATCACATCACCTTCTTCACTAGTGATGTAGCCCTAGTCACCAATATTCCTTGTTTAGATTGTTCTGAAAGCCGCCAGTCTTATCTTTTCTCTACTCAGCAGACAGAATATTCCTTTTAAGATAGAAATAATAGCATATAACTTTTGTATTAGTCTACTTGGGATGCTATAACAATACATCATAGACTGGGTGGCCTAAAAGTGAACATTTATTTATCACAGTTCTGGAGAGCCCAAGATCAAGGTGCTAGGCCTATTCAGTACCTGGGGAGAGAGGTACTCTTCCTGGCTTGCAACCACCTTCTTGTTGTGCCCTCATATGGCAGAGACAGTATAATCTTTCTTCCTTCTTATAAATCCATTAATTCCATCGTAAGGATCTCACTCTCATGACCTCATCTGATTCTAATTACCTCCCACAGGCCCCATCTCAAAATACCAAAAGATGAGGGTTGGGCTTCCACATATGAATTTATGGAAGTGGGGGTCAGGAAAGGAGGGCACAATTCAGTTCATGGCATCTTCTCTGCACATGAACTCTCCAAAGTCTTCCCATTTACTTGTTGGTAATAAACAAACCTTTAGTTATAGCTCATTATTTCTCCAGTGTTCTCTCTGCTCTAGACACTCTGGTTTACTGCTGTTCTTTAAATAAGTCAAACCCATCCTAACCTCAGGGCCTTGCATTGACTGTTTCTTTTACCTATAATGCTGTTCACATGGATTACATCATCAGTTTTTCTCAGGTCTCTGTCACCTTATCACAGCCATAATTACCCTTATGGTTTATAATTAGCAGTGTTCCAGGAACACTGGAACCTAGTGCCAGGAACCTAGAAAGTTGAGTTACTCTTCAGGGTAGTGGCAAAGGGTAGCGTGGAATGACAGGTACTCATGAATAGATCATTTAGGAATATTGACATCAGGACAAGCAGTTTGGATTACATGAATCTGTATTTCAGAAAATATCATAGACTGGAGATGAAGATTTATGTCACTGCTTTTCTGACTTCAATCCTGTCTCCAATATGGTCATTTAGAGCTTCAAGATATGAATTTTGGGAGTACACAAGCCAGTCCGTACAACTGTGCAAAATCTCCATTTCAAATTGCAAAATGTTATTGACATAAAGAAATCTATGTAAATAAGGAGATTTTCCAAGTTCATGGATTGGAAATTCCAATATTCTAAACTTTCAATATTCCAAAAATTCGTTTTAAGATAAATTCAATCCCTATCAAATCATAGTACATTCTTTTGAAGAAAATAATCACCTGACTTTTAAGTAATGTAGACAACAAAAATAGTTCAGAAAGTTTGGAGAAAAAAGCGCAAATTTGGATAACTATACTAAATACAAAAATCTTATTACAAAGCCATACTTTAAAAGTGTCCTATGGGTATGAATATAGTTTTGGACTAAGGGAAGCATATAACAAGTCATATATAATTGCACAGCAGTTGGAGCAGATACATTTCCTTGGAATAATTTTTATTGCCATATATTACCCCATGCATAAAAATCAGGTCCAGGTTGATTGTCAACATAACTGTGAAAGAGAAAAAAAAAGTTTCTAGGAGATTAAAAGACAAGAAAAAAAGGTAATGATATTATGGAAGGCAATGATTTATTAGACAATAAAAACACTAAACACAAAGGAGAAGTTTGATAGATCTGCGGAATGAGGTGTCCATAGGGGCTGTGAAAAGTTTTGACATATTCTTGGAGATTAGATGGCCTAGCAAAGGGAAGGGCTGTGTGCATGACTGGGAAAGACTTGACAGGATCCTGTTTCTCAGTTCTGACTGATCCTGAGGCACAGTGCAAGCAGTAGTTAAAAGTTAAGGTAGAATTTCAAACTGCTTGAGAGTTGAAGGAGCACCCCATACCAAAACAGAACCATTAGCAAAAGGAAGGAGAGTAAGGGTTCAAAGAATGTACGGTAATTTCTGATCAATTATTAGCTGACCACTGACCCAACTACACAGAGATTTCGGTGGCTATCAATCCGGGGAGTGCATGATTTAAAGAGTTAGTCCAGCGGTGTTATTTAGTAAGCATATATCATTAACAACAACCAAGAAACAAAACAAATAGAAAAACAAAAAAGATAAACCATTGGGTAAGAGTGGTCTGATTTCCAAAGGTGCCTTATTATGCTACCTGAATGGTTCAGTTTTCAAGCACAAAAAATTACAAGAGTCATAAGGATACAAAGTATAGGAAATAAATGAAAACAGACCCGTCAATAGAGCATGTTCTGTAGGAGGTGCAGATGTTGGATT
The DNA here is from genome assembly GCF_018350215.1 of Panthera leo. NCBI lineage: Eukaryota > Metazoa > Chordata > Mammalia > Carnivora > Felidae > Panthera > Panthera leo. The sequence continues at coordinate 3,871,044 of NC_056695.1, read as the reverse complement.
TACTACAAAAAGATTTTAAATCAGCTATTATAAAAAAGATTTAAAGACCAAAAGAAACCATGTGCAAAGAAAGTATGACTCAAATATCATCAAATAGAAAATACTAATAAAGAGACTAAAATAATATTTTAGTTCTGGAATTGAAAAATACAATTACTACCACGTCAAGCATTTACTAAAAGAGGTTCAACAGTAGGTTTGAACTGAAAGAGGAAGATCACAGAACTTGAAGATTAGCCAATATAGGAACAGAAAGTAAATAATTAAGGGAAATGAATCCTTGAGAGAACTTTGGAACACCATCAAGTATTCTAATACATGCATAATCATAATCCCAAGAGGAGAGAAGAGAGGAAGGGGAGAAAGTGTATTTGAAGAAATCATGCCTGGAAGTTTCTAAATTTGATAAATAACATTAACGTATACATCAAAGAAGTTGAACAAACTCCGAGTAGCATAAACTCAAGAACTATAGATAGATATAATGAAAATGTCAAAAGACAAAGAGCAGGTGACTTGTCCCATACAAGAGATTCTCAATAAGATGAACAGTCAAATCCTAAAACCGTAGAAAAAGCCATAAGGTACTAGGATGAGATATTTAAAATGCTGAGGGGGAAAAGAATTCTATACACATGTCCTTGGCCATAAAAGATAAAGGATTTAAGAACAGTCTTTAGATTGACAGGGTGCCTGGGTTACTAGTGAGTTAGGTGTCCACCTTTGGCTCAGGTCATGATCTAGTGGTTTGTGAGTTTGAGTCCCACATTGGGCTCTGAGCTGACAGTGCAGAGCCTGCTTGGGATTCTCTCTCTTTCTCTATCTCTTTGCCCCTCCCCCATCTCTTACTCTTTCTTAAAATAAATAAATATATATATTTTTTAAAGTCTTCAGATTGAAATCCAAGGTTGCAGTCTTAAGTACAAACTGTATCAGAGTGAAAGAATAGGAATAGCTCTTCTGGAACATTCTAGAGAATATCCTGTGTGAGTTTAGTAGAATATGCTATTTTACTGAGATGCACTTGTTCTAGAGTATTAAGATACTCACTTTGTTTCCATTGCTCAAATCTTATCTTTCAGTCTAAAAAAGAACTTGCACTTTGTCAAGCGTGTTTTATTTGTTTAATATTCATTTAATAAGGACAGAAAGTGTTTTTAGTTATAAATATTTTATCTATTCATAAAATATAAATGACAGTGTTTTTAATTATTTGGAATTTCTTTTGTTTTGGGAAAATTACATGGTGAGAAGCATTCACAGTAAGGTTAGAAGTTACCAAACATAAATATAATTCCAAATTCTTGCACCAAATATGATTACATTATGCTTCCCTTTGGATACAGTATGTTAAGTAGTTCCTATCTCTTTTTATCTTCAGGCAAGAATGGCCAACTTTTCTACCACTACTCCTTATAGATGCCTTGTTTATACCACTATGCAGTCTCTATTATTTGTTTTCCATTCTGTGCCACGAACTAGACTGGGAACTCCATGAAAGCAAAAATTAGTCAGATTTTTCATCTCCAGAGCTTGAAATGTACATGGCACTTAAATATATATGTATGTGCATGGAACAAATCACTCAACAACTGTGGCTTTTACAACTGTTAACTAAATAGTGAGAAACTAATTTTACTCTTTGTATTAACTCTTTTCAGATGCTTAGCAAATCCTTTCACTAGATGATTTATTCCTTGTCACTGGCAGGTAGTCTATCACTTAGGTTTTGATAGATACCATGAATTGAAGAATTATGGGAGAATTTCATATTTTAATGTGCAGTAGAAACTTACTATTCTGAAGGTTCTCTCTTTTGTCTCTTTTCTAGCAGCAATTCTGATTTAAATTTGCATATAACGCACCCGCTAGGATACGTGCTAATGCTGGGGAGCGCCATCAGAATGCTGATGTTAGAAGGCAACATTCATAACCTATCATAAGACGCAACTTAAACTGGATATAATTCTGAGAGATCAACATCCCTGAATCCATGACATAGAGAACTAAGTTATAATAAGGCATAACTGTATTTTAAATTCAACTGTAGTGATTTTTTTTCTCCTCATTGGAACAGCATGTGAAAATTCTCATTTCATCATTACCACAGGATATCATTCCTTCTGTTTTTTCCAAAGAGCTTAAAATAAAAGCAATGAATGGGAACTTGGTGCCTAGGATATATGGAATTCAGCTGTGTGTTAGATACTGAAAATTTATATAATAGAAAGATAAAACTTTTGTTTTTATTTTATTTTTTAAGATTTTGTTTTTAAGTAATATCAACATAGATGGAACTAAAGTATATCATGCTAAGTAAAATAAGTCAGAGAAAGATAAATATATGACTTCACACATACATGGAACTTAAGAAACAAAACAGGATCCACATAAGAGTGAAAACATATGGTATCTGTCTTTCTCTGAGAAACTTAACAGAAACCCATGGGGGAGGGGAAGGAAAAAAAAAAGAGGTTAGAGTGGGAGAGAGCCAAAGCATAAGAGACTCTTAAAAACTGAGAACAAACTGAGGGTTGAAGGAGGGTGGGAGGGAGGGGGGGGTGGGTGATGGGTTTTGAGGAGGGCACCTTTTGGGATGAGCACTGGGTGTTGTATGGAAACCAATTTGACAATAAATTTCATATATTGAAAAACAAAGAAACAAAACAGATGAACATAAGGGAAGGGAAGAAAAAATTAGATAAAAACAGAGGAGGAGGCAAACCATAAGAGACTCTTAAATACAGAGAACAAACTGAGGTTTGCTGGAGGGTTTGGGGTGGGGGAATGGGCTAAATGGGCAAGGGGCATTAAGGCATAACTGATGAATCACTACACTCTACTCCTGAAACCATTGTTACACTATATGTTAAGTAACTTGGATTTAAATAAAAATTTTTTAAAAAGTAATCTCTACACCCAACATGGGGCTCAAACTTAGAATCCCGAGATCAAGAGTTGCATGCTCTACTGACTGAGCCAGCCAGGTGCCCCACAGAAAGATAAAACTTGTAAAAGTAAGCATGATATTTGCCTCCTATTTATAGAAATTGGTGTATAAGGGATTATAAATGTCAACACTGTATATGACACTAATGAGAGAGGCTGTGTGCTATCATGAGGACAGCAAGAATGAAAGCCAATTTCGCTTTCTAATTCTTGTCCTCTCCACTGTTCTCCACACTTCTATTATAGTTTCAGTTCAAAATAATGACATTTTTAAAAAAGAGTCACAAAAAGGAAAACATGTAACTGACTTAAATCACCATGTAAAACATGAAAAAAAAAAAAGTTTCTTGATCAGGCATTGAAGTATATGTAAGATAGGGGTAGCTAGAGAACAGGGAAATGAACAGGGAAATGACCCAGGACAATGAACAGCGACATCACTTTAGTACTTTCTTGGTTTCCCTTTAAGTTCCAACACACAAACTTCAATAACACAAACTCATCTTGAAAGGCTATTGAAATCTAGTGTATTTTATGGGAATTTGTAATCAGAAGATCTATAAAGAACTAGCATATAATCCATCATCAATACATGAGCGATAACAATTGTTCCTTGTGACTAATTATATAAAGATCCCGAGACAGGTAAAGACTAAGGGAAAAGGGTGATGAAATAAAAAGAAAATACAGATGTGTCAAAAATTATCATCTGAAGGTTAATGATCATAATTTTGAGAACTAAACCTTGTATTTTTGATAAATGCCATACTGTGGGTTGAGCATCAACAACGATGGAAACAAGAGTCGATTATAGTTGCTGATGTTATCTTTGCTGAAGCCACATATGTGCCTGGTAGCATGTTAGAATAATTTGGGGAAATTATTTGGAAAGAGATGGAATTAGACATCACCCGGTGCCTTTTGACATGAAATGTGCGTTAGAAACAATATGTGCTTGAAGACTACCGCACACTGCCTCGAGCTTGGAAATTGTATTATGGAAAATCTATAAAAGGCACTAAGTAAAGACCTTGCAAACATAAACTCCATATTTCATGTAGTTTAGCAAATAGTTGAATTAAATTTATAGCTGAACGATTTATTAACCCAATTTAATTGTAGAAACAAAACCCATTTTCACTCTAGTTTATGCTTCCCTTCAGCAAATTTGGATTGCGTGCATACTATGCTTCAGGCCCTGTTCTAGGTGCCGTGGTTACAGTCCAACCTTCTTTTTAAAAGAAAAATAATGATCTATAGTCATTGGCGTAGCTACGCTCCAAAGTTGTAAAGGTCTGCATTGTGATTCACCCCTAAAGTCTATAAACGATTCCTCGCTGCATCCCATCTGCCCGTAGATGCTTCAAACACCCCAGGTTACAAAGCAACATAAACAGCAGTCGGGACCTTTACAGAGTCTTCCCGACCGAGGTGCAAATGCACAGCGTTTGGGGCTAAATTGATTGGAATAACATTCTCAAATGAGGTACGTGTTGTTTCGAAAACCCAAAGTGTCTCACTGAGGGCTGCGCCTTTTCCTTAATGAAAAGAGGGGGCAGATGCGCCAACTGTCCTTCTCCTTGCAAAATATAACTTGACACATCTCAGAGCACTGTGCTTTAAAATCTCATAGAGGTGGCATGCCCGTGAATTTTGGTGGGATTTCTCCGCATCACCGGCACACCTGTTTCACCACAGCGTATATGGCGGTTACTACTCGTATCGCCATGATAGCATCTATGCAGTGGATTGGGGTGATGTCCAGGGGGACAGAGTAGAAAGACTAGAGATCATGGTGGAGGGCTGGAAAGGGGGTGATACCCGAGACAGGACGGCAACAGCCTACTACTAAGAGATACAGGGTAAACCTGTCGGTTTAATATGGTACACGTGTGCCATGGTATATGTTGGTTTGCTTGAGCTGCAAAACCATATCTGGGATAGGAATTATATACAGAAAACACTTGTGCAAGTTTCTGTGAATCCATTGTCATTATCTGAGGCCAGAAGTTGAACAGTTATGTGGCATAAATCACTACACTTGCATCTTTCTGGGAATTGGTGGTTAACAATTCTCTGAAATTCCATATGATTTCTGGTTTCCGTTCCGGTTAGAAGGTGGCTTGCACTCAGCACCTACTACAACAATAGCCTTTGCTCCACCTGTCAGGGAACCAGGCTGAGGTTCTACGAGTTACTAAATGTGACCATTTCAGAACTGGGGACAAAACTCTTGGGGGCTCCAAGGATATATATCTAACAGGGACAAAATTTCATTAATCATCTGTCCTCTGGGAGTCGCTAATTATTGGATCCGCGTCATTTTGGATCTCAAGGAATTAGTGACAGCTCAGAGTCAGTGTCCTGTAACAATGAAAAGTGTGGTTATCAGGGCGCCTGGGTGGCTCAGTCGGTTAAGCATCGACTTTGGCTCAGGTCATGATCTTGCGGTTCATCGGTTTGAGCCCTATGTCCGGCTCTGTGCTGACAGCTCAAAACCTGGAACCTGCTTTGGATTCAGTCTCTCGCTCTCGCTCTCGCTCTCTCCCTCTGCCCCTGCCCTGCTCATGCTCTTTCTCTTTCTCTCTCAAAAATAAACATTAAAAAATTTTTTTTAAAAAATAAATAGAAGTGTGGTTATTTCCTCTTCCTCAGTGCACAGTTACCATGGTAAATGGCTTCAGGTCCCTTGGGTGAAAATCAGTAGCATGATTTACAGCATGGATTGGCTCACAGGCCAAATCAGGCCCAGCGATTTTTTTTTTTTTTTTTTTTTTTGGTAAATAAAGTTTTATTTCAGTGCAGCCATGCTCATTCATTTGCACAGTCTATAGCTGGTTGCCTGCTCCACAATTGCAGTCTTGAGTGATTCACCACCTTGGCCTGCGGAGAACAAGTTTCCTGACATCTGATGTACAATAATCATTTCTGGCAGTGCACGGGGTTCTGGCTCTAAGTCCTGCCTTCTCTCTCTTGAGGAGCTCTGGGTTTGTGAATGGGTTCAAGTCTGAGAATGGGTTGAGGATCCTGACACATTTGTGAGGATTCAAGTCGGACTTCGCCTCTCCAGACCGCAGCGTTTCCGCTTCGCAGATCAACGTAGGCTAGGGTGGTCCACTTTGGCCCCCCTACTGCATCCGCTTCCTCGCTCCCGTCAGCGGGGCCCCTGGGAGAGGTGAGCCTCCGACCGCACTCTGTGTCAACGAGACAGAATAAAGCACTGGTTCTCTTTGCCCCATTTTGCCCTCTTTTTGGATTAATTGGGAGTCTTTTGTGATCATATGTTAACAGTACCATTTTCTAAATATCTTCGATCGTTCGGGCCTGTAATGCACACTGTTAACCTAGCACCATCTGCCTTCACGTGAGGGACCTTGTCACGTTAGAATAGCCCTTCCCATTATGGTAGTTCACTTCCACTCCTCTCTTGGCCTTGGTGCCATTGGCGTCATACATTTCTCACAAGTGAAGAGCTTCCTTAAAGGCGGTAAACCTCTCCATGGAGGGTTACTATTTTTGCTTTGAACAGGCAACTATCTTGTAAAGGGATTTACTGATAATTAAAAAAAAATCTATAGTCATCCATGTAATCACCATTCCTGCTGCTATTCACGCCTTTGTGTGGATCTCCACTCCCATCTGGGAGTGTTTTCTTCTACCTGTAGGACTTCCTCTGATATTTCTTATAATGCCGTTCTGCTAGTGATGAATCAGCTTTCTTGTGTTGGAATGTCTTTCTTCTTTGTCTTTGAAAGACGGTTCTCTCTGGGAATAGAATCCCAGGTTGTCAGTTTTATTCTTTCAGTACTTTAAAGACCTTGCTAAACTGTTCTCCGGCTTCCACTGTTTCAGAAAAGAAACGTATGGTCATTGATATAATTATTTCTTGTACATGATCTTTATTTTTTGCTCAGGCTGCTTTTAAGAGAGTCTCTCTATTGAGGAATTTAAGCACATTTATTATGATGTGACCTTCTATAATTTTCTGAATGTGTCTGGTACATGTGAGTTTCTTGGATCTATGTTTACATTTTCAAAAATTTGGAAATTCCTAACCATTGTTATTTCAAATGATCTTTCGGCCCTTTATTTCCTCTTCTTCAGATACTACACATATATCTTAGGCTGCTTGAGTTGTCTTACTTCTCAGTGATGTCCTGTTCAAATTTTTAAAAACTATTTTGTCTTTAAGCTTCACTTTAGAAAGTTCTGCTGTGATGTCTTTAAGTTAACTAATCTATTGTTCTAAAATATCTAATTTTCCATTAACCTTGTCCAGTGTAATTTTTATATAAGACATTGTGGTGTTCATTAATACACATTTGATTTTTCTAATCTTTTATGTCTCTAACCCTACATGTTCAATTATTTCTCTACCTTCTTAACATGTAGACTGTATTTAAAAAAAATTTTTTTATGTTTATTTATTTCTGAGACAGAGAGAGACAGACAGAGACGAGCATGAGCCCGGGAGGGGCAGAGAGAGAGGGAAACACGGAATCAGAAGCAGGCTCCAGGCTCTGAGCTGTCAGCACAGAGCCCATCGCAGGGCTTGAACTCACAAACCGTAAGCTCATGACCTGAGCTGAAGTCGGTCACTGAACCGACTAAGCCACCCGGGTGCCCCTGTAGACTGTATTTAAATAACTATTTTATATAGCACTCTTCTCATTTCTGGGACAGTTTCATTTGACTGATTTTTGTTTGTTTGTTTGTTTGTTTTTTAGTCTATATTTTCCTCCTGCTTTTCTTTGCCCAGAATTTTTTTTCTTCTACTAACTCTTGTCATTTAGGTTTTTTGGATACCCAAACTATTTTGTATTTCTATAAATATTCTGGATCTTTGTGACGATCACAGTTATGTCACTTGGAAGGATTATGATCCTCTTGGGACTGCTTTTCATTTTTGTTATAATGAGCAGCATTTAGCTTAGGGTTACTTTTGCCTCGCTGATGGATATTACTCTTGTGAGTATTCTGTCTGATGCCCCAGGTATTCTGAGATTTTCTTCTCTGGCATGTGCCAACAGGAATTATCCTAAGTCTCCTCTAATCTCTGGGTTTTGAGGCTCACGTAGGGGGAGTGCTGGGTGGCACTCATGTGAAAGTCTCTGGAGCTCTGATCTGGAGCTCTCTTGTGTCATTAGTTTTCCCAGCATATTTTCACTATGCTGACCTGTCCCAGCTCTTTCTTTTCAATCCTGGCCCTTTGAGGCTTTACCTGGATTTTCCTTTTATTTATTTATTTTTTAAGGTACATTTATTTTTGAGAGGGAGTGTGCGTGCATGAACAGGGGAGGGGCAGAGAGAACGGGAGACGGGATCAGAAGCGGGCTCCTGATGTGGGGCTCAAACTCATGAACCTTAAGATCATGACCTGAGTCAAAGTTGGTTGCTCAACAGTCTGGGCCACCAAGGAAGGCGCCTTGGATCTTCCTTTTACGCCACAGCTGCAAAATCTCTCTGGGTAGTTGACTGGGACAGCCATGGGTGTTGCTGTCTTTGTCTGATGTTAATTTATTGCAAACTATTTCATTTTTTTGTTCTAGTTTTTAGTTCTTTTAAGTGAGTAGGTAAGTTCATTCACTGTTACTCCCATCACTGAAGTAAGCAGAAATATTGTGACATACTATATTTTTAGCTTCTATATTTGTTTGACTCTTTCTTTCTTTCATTCACTTTCAGTTCTTACCATCTTTAGTTTTCATTGTATATAATAATAAATATTTGTTGCAGAAGGAATGAAGTATACTCTTATAGCATTCTTTTTTTTCTTTTGAGAACTAAGCTAATTGCCTGTAAAATTTTCACTCTTTTGAAGTCTCCCTCTTTCTTCTTCTCTCTCTGCTGATTTTACTACTTAAAAAATACTCATATATCATTTTACTAGAATTTCTTATATATATATTATTTTTTATTGAGCATTTCAAGCCTATGCTGTAATATATTTCGTCAATTTGGAATGGTCTTTTCCATTTTCTCTCCAAATTATACCTAATACCAATCCCTTCCCCTTCTCTCCTGGAAATACAACTAAATGTTCACGAGACATTTTCATGCTTTCTTCTGAGTCCCTTATCCTCTTTCATATTTTCTCTTTGTATCTACGAGATGATTTATGAAATCATTCTCTATGATCTCTTCTAGAAAATCTTCCAATTTTTAAAATTCTTTTCAGCTGTTTATAGCTAACCTGGCATTAAATGATTCATTAAATTCTCATTTTCAATTTATATGTTTCCTGTCTACCAGCTTAATTTCTTTCTTCTCTAATCCACTCTTCCTTCTTTATGTTCTGTTAAAGTCTCAGGCAGGGAGGCCATTAGACTGAAATGCTTTGGTAGCCTACATAAGCCAGAGCCAATGAGCTCAAATCTGAAGAAATGAAATGGTAGCACAACCTATCAGGAAGAGCCCACTAGGCTCTTTCAAATAAGGCAAGCACTTAAGTGGAGCGACTCAGCCAATCAAATCGTTTCCTTGCTTTATTTCTGCATCTTCTCTATAGAAGCCTCTCCCTTAGCTTCCGTGCGTGGGGTTCCTAACCACGTTCAGTTTGTTATGGCCTGGTTCAAATTGATGCATACACAAACAAATTATTTTGAAATTTTTAACGTGACTCGGTTTATCTCTTAACAGTTTTCTTGCTCTTTATAGTTTGTTACTCTATGTTACATCCGTGAACATATCAAATATTTAAACAGTAAAACCTTGGACTGGGAGTAACTTGCGCTCTTCTCGGAGTGTTCCACAAGACGAGCAAACATTTCTGATAAATTTTAACTTGATAAATGAGCGATATCTTGCAATATGAGTAGTATGTGATGCCAAACATCACATGATCACAACTGAGACAGTCGTTCTTGAAAGTCACTTTGATATACAAGTGCTTTGGATTGCAGGCATGTTTCTGGAACAAATTATGTTCACAAATGAAGGTTTTACTGTACTTTATCATCTCTGTCTGAATATGCTGGTATCTAAAATATGTATAGATCAGGGGCATCTGGGTGGCTCAGGTGGTCAAGCATCCGAGTTGATTTCAGCTTAGGTCATGATCTCTCTGTGGTGAGTTTGAGCCCCAAAGCAGGCTCTATCCTAGGCATGGAACCTGCTTGAGATTCTCTCTCTCCCTCTTTCTCTGCCCCTCCCTTGCTTGTGCTCATGTGCTCTCTGTCTCAAAAAAATGTAAATAAAAAATAAAATATTTGTAGATCTTGTTTTGCTACCATTTTACTACTGCTATGTTTCCTTGTATGTTTAATGTTTTTGACCATGAACTCTCCTGTCTTGAAATTTAATGGAACTATTTTTTTAATCTGATATAAAGTTGAGTTTGTCCAAATAAAGGAGGTTTACAATTACTTCTCTTACCTACTTGAAGGACCTGCCTTTTTGGTTCTCCCATAAAGTAAAATTTTCATTTGAAATATAGTGAGCAAAGAAGCATGAATTAAATCTGGATGAATCATCATACTTATGAATTAATGGTTAGGATTTCTGTGGGTAGAATTAAACATGTGAAGTTATTTTTTCTCAGCATTTTTACACTTTTTTGCTCTTTTCAGATTTCCATTGTGATCACAAGAAATCTGCCCTTCTGCTTTTTTGTTCTTTTATAGGTAATATGTTCTCTTTTTCTTTTTTAGGACACTAAAGCTTTTATCTTTATCACTGATATTTTGCTATTTTTTCTATGGTATTTTTGAGGTGAAGTTTTTTTATTGATTCTTTTTAGAACAGTTGTTTACATTTTTTAGCATGAGCTATCACATCTTCAATTGTGAAAAATGTTCCAGCTTTATCTCTTTATACGCTCTCCCCTAGATTTCTTATATATTCTCACCATCAAGCTTCTTTTAGCAATAATGTGGTCTTGTAATGTCTGTTTCTTTATCCTACAGCTGACATTTTATGTACTTTAATTTTTTTATATTTGTCTGCCTATGTTTTGGGTCAATTCCACAGTACTTTGTTCCCATTAACTAACTCTTTCAAGTGTAGAGTTGATGTCAGCTCTTGAGAGTTTTTGTTTCACTTTAGTAACTATTCCGTGGTCATTCCTTTCTCTTGGTAAGCATCTTAAGTTTCTTATTCTTTAGTATAATTTGAATATCATCCTTCCATTTTTATTTTATGTGATATAATTTTTTTTATTTGTTGATTTTATCAGGTTTTTTTGGAGGGAGAGTTGTTTTGGTGATAATATTTGAGTTCTACTTTCTTAGTAGATTTCAATTATACAATAACGGTGTTATTCACTATAGTCACCATGTTCTACATTAGATCCTCAAAACTTTCTCGTTGTATAGCACTTTTCTAGTCTCTGTTTCTAGATTTTGATTTTTTTTTCAGATTCTACATAGAAGTGATCACCTTGCAGTATTTGACTTTCTCTGTCTGGCTGATCTCACTCAGCATCATGCCTTGTAAGTCCATCCATTTTGTTGCAGATCGTAGGACTTCCTTCTTCCTCACAGGTGAATAATATTCCATCGTATATATACACCACGTCTTCTTTATCCATTCACCCATTAACAGGCACTCAGGTTGTTTCCATACCTTGGCTATTGTAAGTAATGCTGCATCTCAGGTATTTATTAAACTTAGCTTTCAGCCTTCCAGTTTTATTTGGAATCATCTTTATTTTTCTGTCTCTTGCTCATCTCCAGCCTGTCTCTGTTCAGCAACTGTAAGGTAGTCTTCACCTGACTTCCTAGAATAACCAGTGTAGAACCAGGTGTTAACTTTTGTAGTCGCCAGGTCCCATATGGTTGAGCAAGTGGAAATGTCATTCATGACATTACTAAGTATGTTGCATTTTATAACCCATTGCTCAGTATGTTGCATTTTATAACCCATTGCTCTGGCAACATTCTCAGGTTTTCAGCTGATGCTGTCCTCGTTCCTACTCCTCACCTTATGTTGAGGAACTTTTCATTTTTCCTTCCCACAGGTGTTGGAAAGCCCCACTGCCCCTGATTCCATGCAGATTTGAAGGCTAACAGGTGATACCCTTAGACTTGTTTCCCACATTTTATTTCTGTACTATATCTGGTTAGGTTTTTCTTTAAGCTGCTTTTATAAATGTTATTAATTATTGCTATGGGATTTTAAAAGCAGGTGAAATCACTTAAAACCAAAGTTTGAATTCTTCAAATCAGTCCTTGATCTCTTTATGGTTGACATCAAACTGTGAAGATTGATCAATGACTTCCTAATGTTTATCTCTAAACACTGTAACTTGTCACTTTACTTGATTGCCTTGTGGCTTTTGATAAATTCCCAGTCCTCTTGAAAGGCTAACTTCTCCGGACATGCTTTCCACCTGATTCCACTTTTCTTGGTCACAAAAAGTAGGGACTCCTCAAAGTTTAGTCTTTAGGCTGTATTATTAGGAAATTGTGTCCCATCTCCAGACCCTATTCATTGGCTCGGAGCACATTGGTACCCTTGTGTTTTTACAATCCCAAACTCCATAGCTATTCTTCTAATTTTCTGGTGGGCATTTTCACCTGTGGTAACCTAATCTCCATATCTAAAACTGAAGTTATGATTTCTTTAAAAAGAAAAAATTCCCTTCCCCATTGCAAGACCCATTTTTCTTAAGAATGCTTCCATTTTGTCTTCTGCATTGCTGAAAAATATGTAATTTTCTAAAAAATTATCTGTGCCTCTTTCTAAATTTTGATTATGTCAGTTATTTTATACTAATTTTTTCTCTATCATGTTGCTTACACCCACTCATTCTCCCTACCACCATCTGTTTGAAATCTAAAGCTTAATTCCAGAATATTGTAAGGATTTACAGATTCCTATATTTATTGCTCAATCTTAAATCATTACTATTGCCATTTTTGAATCAATCTTTCAAACACCACTTATACCGTGTCATTCATGGCACGGTAAAATTTTGCTTAAATTTTTTTAGCATTTTTATTGGGACATCAGTCCCAAAATTATATAAGTATATGTTTGCTTATAATATTAAATAAAACATGAAAAATTAAACTATTTGTTATTTATTTCACCCAGTTCCAAAAAGGAGAAATGAGATTTTAAAGAGGTTGTGTAATTTATCCAAGTTTACTTACAAAGTGAAGTGATGGGTCTGGAAATCTCACTTAGATAACTTCTATCTAAAGATTATGATCTTTACCAATATCCACATTTGTGGCCCAGAACTACTTACTTTTCTTAATATGGCACTTTATACATGTTAGACTTCTGAAGTAATATTTTCTTACTTGGTAGCAAAAAAAAATCTATAATCACCATTTATAGGACATGGAACTAATGTTCAGAAATGTTGTTAGTGGCTAAAGTCATATAGCTAACAAGTGACTGTACCAGATCTTGAAATAAGACATCTCTATGAACTTGACTCTAAGACATCTTTCTGTGGACTTCCATTTCATTGCTTTTTATTTTATTTTTTATTTTTTTAACGTTTATTTATTTTTGGGACAGAGAGAGACAGAGCATGAACAGGGGAGGGGCAGAGAGAAAGGGAGACACAGAATCTGAAACAGGCTCCAGGCTCTGAGCCATCAGCCCAGAGCCCGACCCGGGGCTCGAACTCACAGACTGCGAGATCGTGACCTGAGCTGAAGTCGGACGCTTAACCGACTGAGCCACCCAGGCACCCCTTCATTGCTTTTTAAAGTAGCATACCACAGTACGTGATGGCATGCCTCTCATCAACACTAAGAAGTCAAGAATTAGATAACAGTTTACACTACTGAACCAAACATTTGACATTGTTCTTTCATGTTAAGTAGAAATAGAATTCTTAGCATTTTAAAAGCTTTTTTGAGTTTATTTAATTATTTAGGGAGACAGAGAGAAAGCATCCTAAGCAGGCCCCGCACCATCAGCACAGAGCTCAACACAGGGCTTGAACCCGTGAGCTCTGAGATCATGATCCGAGCCAAAACCAAGAGTTGGGCATTTAACTGTTTGAGCCACCCAGGTGCCCAGAATTCTCAACACTTTTTAAAAAATTGATAAAGTTCAAATAGAGTGTAATGTATATGTTCCCCATGTTGGCTAAAAATAATGAATTATAAATTATTTAATAAGTATACTCCCATACTTATTTTCTCAACGTTTTATCACATTGTTTTACTTTATGTTTTTGTGTTTTTAATGTATTGTTCTCATAGTCTTTCCCCTGTGAATATTTGTTCTCTGACAGCTACAGATAATTAACTAGTTATACATAATTTCAACATTAAAATGTTTTTACTTGCTTTGGGAATCCTGTCTTTGGACTAAAGCAGAAATAATAACAATAATAATAGCATATTACTAACAATACAATAATATCTACATTTAATAGAATGTAATTACAAATACTTCTGTTAAAATGGTTAGGTAAAACAAAAATCTCATTTTTATCACACCTCTTAGAGCCTATAGCCTAGATAAATTTCTGGCATCTTAATTGAAGTTATAAGTGATTATAACAACAGGAAAAGCAGTCATAAGACAAGAAGGTATATCAGCAAAAGTCTTTAAAACCTCGTTCCTAGTGTGTGAATACGAAAACAATTTAACAAATAAAACACATTTCAATTCAAGTCACACCATTTTTTAAGAGACTAAGTGGTAGTCATTGGGCTTAGATCATTGAACTTTGCTTTTAAAAAATGGAGTTAGTTGATAAACTTATTGTTTTCAACAAAAAATATTGACTATGCCAAACTAAAAATACTTTGCTTTCATAGAGCTCAGATAAAAAGTCCATTTTATATATAATGCCTAGAAAATAAAAGCATACATAAGAACATTTTATATGTCTTTCACCATTATTTTCACTTATAAATAACAATGTTCATTCTCTTGGTATACAGGGGAATATACATGTACATATGCACAAAAAAGCAATACTTGCAATCATTCTCATTCTTTTAAATTATAGTACTGGTAATTCCTTAAAAATGTGACTCCACTAACTAAACTAAATTTTAATCATTTTACCAGTACATTTACTGTCTCAGCTTTCATTCTCTAACTGTAAAGATTAAACACATATTTAGCACTCAAAAAGGAAAAAAAAAAATCTATCTGAACTATACATTTTTATTTTATTTTTTTAAAAAAAGTTTATTTTGATAAAGAGAGAGAGAGAGCAAGTAGGGGAGGGGCAGAGAGAGAAGGAAGGAGACACAGAGCAGGCTTCAGGGTCCAAGCTGTCAATATAGAGCCTGACGTGGGGCTTGAACTCACGAACTGTGAGATCATGACCTGAGCTGAAGTCAGCTGCTTAACCTACTGAGCCACCCAGGTGCCCCTGAACTATAAATTTTTAAAAGTTTCTTCGAGTTGCTATAGTTTAGGATTTTGCAAAATCAGTTAATTTATTTTAGCTATTTTTCTGATTTTTGATCAAGATTATGATACATATTGATTGATTTTCATTATTATTAAAAAACACTGTGTTAATGTTTATTTATTTTTGTGAGAGAGAGAGCGTGAGCGGGGAGGGGCAGAGAGAGAGGGAGACACAGAATCTGAAGGAGGCTCCAGGTTTGCGGGGCTCGACCTCACGAAGCACAAGATCATGACTTGAGCCCAAGCTGGATGCTTAACTGATGGAGCCACCCAGGCGCCCCACTTGGATAGTATTTCTATATTCATGCTGATGATAAATACTCTATTCTATATAAGGTAAAGACCGGTGATAGAAACAAAGTGTAATAAACCACTAGACTTCAAAGTTTTATTCAGTGTAGGGTATTTTAATTTCCTGAACAACTGATTTACCACCTACATAGGTTGCGTCGCTGGTCTCTGACCCAAGGATGTTTGGTGAACTGATATTTATGCTTCCATCCAATTCTCACATTCTTTTATGTGTAACATATAAAAAGACCATATTTTTTAACATGTGTTGTAACATAACATATTCTCATATTTTAGTTAGTCTTCATCCAGCAATATTTAACTTATTCTGTAATAAATTTAGATTACACTTAGCATAGTTATGTTTGCTCAAGACTGTAGTAACTTAGGATGGTGAACGATGTCTAGGTACGTAAATGTTATGCAACTCCAATGAGGGTAACTTAAGCAGTCAGTTGGATTAAAATGACTAAATCATGTCCACTGCCACAACTATTGGTAATGATGTAAATTCCTAATAATTGAAAATTTTTAAAGAAAAAAAGATGACAATAATGAGATGTAATTAAAGCAACTCGATTCACTATAGTCTCACAACTCACATTTTATGTTATAATAAATCCAACCTGTTTTAACATTTCTTCAAAAGATCATTATATGACACCTAATTTCCTTTGCCCTATATCTGCCATTACCAGAGAATTGCACAGAAAAAAATTATTTTCTTCTGTAAATACTATACTCTATTTTATTGTTGCTAGGCTACTACAGATTTCAATATCGTTGAAGTTGTTTTATATAAGATGTATTTGTCTCAGTGGAAACATATAGGTGGTGGCCTCTCAAATCAGCTGTCAAACCTTCTTCATGGAAGTCGACGCTTTTTACTTTAATACACATGATGATTCATATAATTCTATTCCTGGAAGAGAGGGACTTAAGAATTTCAACTATAAAAGTTCTTTCTAAAAAATTTTTAAGGTTTATTTATTTTTGAGAGAGAAAGAGAGAGAGGGGGAGACAGAGGATTTGAAGCAGGCTCTGTGCCGACAGCAGAGAGCCCATGCAGGGCTCAAACTCACAAACGGTGAGATCATGACCTGAGCCGAAGTCCGATGTTTAACCGACCGAGCCACCCAGGCGACCCTAAAGATGTTCTTTTTATGACTTTGTTAATTTTAATACTCTTCATAAAATTACAAAGACATGTTTGACATGTTCATTCAGAGGAGAAACAATACTTTTCTATCTGGGTTCAAAGACTTACTGCCTGAATATGCTTAATAATGTCACACATTGCATAACTAAAATTACTTTGTCTACTATAACATTTTTCTCAATTGAATATTCAAATTCATTTATTGTCTCTCTTTCATGTAAATTCGTATAAATGAATAGACTGCCTTCTCATAATATTCAAGTAAGTTACTAATTATTATTCATAAATCCTTTCATTTCAGAGTGCTTTTCTTCAAGATACTTCTTTAGGATGTTTATTGAAAGGAAATATTTTCTTGGCATATAAAATTTGGTATGCTGTGTTGAGGTTGTGTATTCTCTTGGAAGGTGATTCATGTGGTTAACAAATAGATGATAAACATAGATATAAATGTAGATTTTTATGCTGTAGCACATCAGTTTCTGTAGAAGGTAGAAACCATACATACCATAGCCATGACTATGATACTTGTAGCGGATATGTTAGCTTTATTCTCGTATTCCATATAATTCTTCAACAAAGGATTATCAAGGTTGTTGTGTGTTTATGTGTGTGAACGTTTTATTTAAAAAAAAAAAAAAAACAAGAACAGTACCTAGCACGTGTTAAGTGTAAAATTAATATGTTGAATAGATACAGAATTATAAAATAAACAGCAACTAAATTATTATATCCAACAACTTGTTGAAACCAGGTAAGAGTAAATTACTTTTTAAAAATACTTATTCCCGGTCTTCCTTTCTCATTTTTGCCGCAATAAACAAACAGGGTTTTTCACAAGCAGACTTCTCTACCAAGTTGGGGCAGCGTATTTTCAATTTTAAAATATTGTGAAATCAACAGAAATGGCAAGGGTGCCGATCTGTGTTTTGGCAGAGGTGTCCGAACATGATTCGACCCTGGGATTCCGGTCTGCAAGCAGGTTCACTGGTAAGATACGTTGATGTCCTTCATGGTTTTTAACGTGCTTGCTTGTCTTTATAATTTTTCCATGTGGGTTCAGTTCACAAAGGAATTTGCTCATCATTTATGGAAATTGCAAGCAGTATGTTAGTTTCCCCAACTATTAAGCAAGAAAATGCAGGATTTGGAAACTCCTTAGCAATAAATGTGTCCAGGTGCGCATATCTCCTAATATTAGTACTCTAAGTAACAGAAAAAGACGCAGATGTTCACACATGCCTGAGTGCTATATGCCTCCAATAACCATGAGGTCCTTTCAATAAGAAAAAGTCAGTTGGTTTTGGAAAACCATCGCCTCCCTCAATATTTATATATATGTTGTAATGCCAGAAAATGTTTGGCAGTCTTTCCCACGCTTCCTACTGTCAATCTCATTGCAGCCATTGTATGAGGATGACGTTGCCATGGCAGTTATTTATTATTCCCAGATACAGCTTGCTGTGGTAATAGCATCCCATGTAGACTTCTGGCAATCAAGTTAGAAGTGCTTCTCTACGATGACTGCATATAGATGAGAAACAGGTATTTACACCCCCTTAAAGTCGTCCGTGAGCACCAATGTATTCAATGTACCAGGAGGTCCAGCTTGATCTCAGCCACTCCACTGGCAGACATATAGCTCCTTCCCACACAGGCTAAGCTGAGCCAGACCATATGCTCCTTTTAAAATGAGCTAGTTGTCACACATGCCGCTGCACAGCTGTCACCTGGCAATGACTTGTTATGAACACTGTTAGAAACAAGATGTATGATCCTGAATAATTAGTAGCTCAGTCAGTTTCAGCCTGTTTAATGGTCATTAGTGTTGCCTTATTTTTCCTTCCCTTCTTTCTTTTTTTCATCAAGTAGAGGAGAGAAGAAAAATATCCACATAACTACAGCACAAGGCGGAGCGTGGTATGCACACCCGGAGAGGTGAGACGTAGGCAGGTTCCGAGCCCTAAAGAGACCTCGGATGTTTGCGGAGGGTTTGGGAAGATTCCTTGGAGTCTTAGAACTCCTTAGAATTAGGTCATAGTCTATGGATAGGTCTCTGCCAGAGGCAGAAAAGGCAGAGAAAGATGCAGGACGTTGTAGGCAGAGGAAATAGTGAAAACAGGTGATGGGAAAGGACGCTGTGGGGTAGCGTTTGCAGCACAGGACGTGTACATTGGCTTAGGTAAGAGACATACAGAAAAGGACTGGGAGAAACGTCTGAAAGTGCATGTGAGTCCCTGATCATAAAGGAACTTGACCACATGGTTAAGAAACTTGGAATTGGGGCCCCTGGGTGGCTCAGCAGATTAAGAATCCAACTCTTGGTTTTGGCTCAGGTCCTGATCTCACGCTCTGAGGGATGGAACCCCACATCGGGCTCTGCGCTGACAGCACAGAACCTGCTTAGGATTCTGTCCCCCTCTCTCTCTGCCCCTCCCCCCTCTCTCTCTGCCCCTCCCCCCTCTCATTTTCTCTCTCTCTCAAAAATACATAAAATAAACTTGGAAAAAGAAATCTGGAATTTGTTTTGAGGGGATAAATATCAGAAGTGCTTATAGAGAGGAGTGGCAGGTTTGGCTATGCTTCCAGAAGATTCCTCTGCAAGTGTGTGCAGGCCCTCCAATGATGTTGGGGTAAAGTCTCAAGTTCTTAACACGACCTACAACCCCTGCATGATCCAGCCCCTACTGTCTCTGTTCTCCCAGAGAGACCTTTGCTCTTCAGCCCTGCCTGGGTTCTCATGGCCCAGGGTGGGAGGCTGGGGGTGTTTGTGAAGCTGCTTTCTGCTTCTCCCACACCCCCTCCATGACCAGTTAATACCTACTTCTTTCACAGTGTGGCTAAACGTCACTACTACTGTGGTCAATTTCAGTCAGTTAAATGGTCATTGATGTTGTCCTATTTTTTCTTGCTTGCTAAACACAAAATTTGAGAAAACATTTAGGCCAGATTTCAGACGATTAATTCTCAAAGACAAAAATTATATTTTTAAGACATAAACAATCTCATATCTTGAAAGTACGTGCTCTGCCCATTTGTATTTACTAATATTAGGGGGGGAAGGAAGATTGATATTCTGCCAAATTTGCCATGGGTTAGAAGAAAGAGGATCAGTTCCACTGTTTGCATGAGATCAGTATAATATTTTATACCAAACATGACAAGGGCATCGCAAGAAAAGGCAAAGTATAGCCCCATCTCACTTCTAAACAGAAATGCTGCAATTTTAAACAAAATATTAAACTAAAAACTACCAATGTATAAAGTGTTTCTAATGTTTGTTTATTTTTTGAGAGACATAGAGAGACAGATTGTGAGTGGGGGAGGGGCAGAGAGGGAGGGAGACAGAATCCAAAGCAGTCTCCAGGCTCTGAGGTGTCAGCAAAGAGCCCGACGTGGGACTTGAACTCACGAACTGTGAGATCATGACTTGAGCCGAAGTCGGACACTTAACCTACTGAGCCACCCAGGCCACCCCTAAGCAATGTTTCTCGATCAAAACCAAAGTGTGGTGGTGTAGGAATGGATGTTTGTGTTAATATTTTAAAATTAGTCAATATAATTCTTTTGATGTTTCTTTATTTTGAGAGAGCGCTTGTGCTTGTGCATGAGTGGGGGAGGGGCAAAGAGAGAGGAAGAGAGAGAGAATCCCAAGCAGGCTGTGTGCTGTCAGTGCAGAGGCTGAAGCAGGGCTGGGACTCTCAAACCATGAAATCATGACCTGAGCCCAAATCAAGAGTCGGATGCTTAACTGACTGAGCCACCCAGGTGCCTCTATATAATTCTTATATTAAAGTATTAAAGGACACAATTTATATTTGCTCTCAATAGATATAATAAAGTGCTTAATAATATTCAATGTCTATTCTTTAGAAAATTAGATCCCTTAACAAATTAGTAATAAAATATAATGCCTTTAATCTGAAAAGGACACACACTAAAAGACCAGCAAAAAAATCCTATTCAGTGGTCATTGCAGATAGATTTATTGTATATGTTTAAAAAATAAATCTATAAATAAAAAATTTTAAATGAAAAATGAATTTGGCAAGCTTGCTGAACTAAAAACAATGCTCAAACAAGTTTTTTTGTTGTTGTTGTTTTTGTTTTTATGTGGAGGACTCACATATCTCAATTTCAAAATTTGCTATGATGCTATAAGTAATCAAACACATACATACACACCCCAGCCTGGACTAAAAGAGATGGTAGCTATGGGTGACTGATACATATAATCACCTTTGTTGCTAACTTTCCACAGGCCCCCACGTTAGCTGACAAAGTTTCTCACTGTAACATGTGGCGTTTTCTCCGTTATCCTCTTTAGATGTAGACAAGAAGGAAATGAAAAAGGCAGGATCTCACAGGGACAGAACCAGGCGTGGGGATCCAGTGAATTGGAGTCACTATGCCCCACAAGTAAAATCGGTATTTGATCAAAACATACTCTTTATTTACAAAGTGCGAGGACTTCGTGGCATTTTCCAAATGATGCTACAAAATTGTTATATATGAGGGACAGGACATATCTATATGTGCCTTCTATTCCTTTCCACTTAGAGTGGGAGTTTTGATCATGTTTCTCCTCTGCAATTACACTGGTTTTGGGGAGACAGATAATGTATTCTGCTTGTTTGGAGTAATAGAAGCCAGATTTGGCCATAATGTAGGGCATGAATTTTAGGGCTTTGCCCAAAGTGCCTGCAATTATTTGGGGGGGGGGGTGTTGAGTATATTTTGTGTATCTAAAGGGAATATATCCTCATGACCAACTAGATGAATTGAGATTATTTCTAGTAATTCTAATGTGTCTGTATGATAGAATGACATGTCTAAGCCTTTGCAGTGCCTCTAAGTAAGCAGTGCATACACCCC
This sequence comes from Panthera leo, assembly GCF_018350215.1. Classification (NCBI taxonomy): domain Eukaryota; kingdom Metazoa; phylum Chordata; class Mammalia; order Carnivora; family Felidae; genus Panthera; species Panthera leo. The sequence continues at coordinate 3,849,434 of NC_056695.1, read as the reverse complement.
CACCTGAAGTCTTTGAGACTTTTCCATGCAGCTTTGTGTAGTTTTGTAAAAGTTCCAGTTCTAAACAGAGACTCTAAAACACAGTGGGTGTCTCTACTCAGTCTGTCTCTTACAAGTATTATAAGATCATGTCCCAGAAAGCTTTTAATCCTTTAGTTTGTGTGCCTTGGAGTACAAAAAAAAAAAAAAAAAGACAGAAATAGTGTGTTATAAGACACTGATATTCTGGGATTGCTTGTCGTTATAGCAAACATGGTCAAGACTCCAGCATATATACTTACAGGGGACACTGTGCGATCCCTAATGACTATGATGTGGATTGACACCATTAACTGTTGGGATTGAAGATCATGATTTACGCCCACAATAATACAAAATATCCTTTGTGCTATAGATCCTCAAAATGCATAAGCAGATTTACACTGTGTTTCAGGGCCTTAATGGAACTCCCTGGTGAGCCCTCAGGTCAAGGGCTATTTGAACTTTTTAGAAATATTCCTTTCCAAAATATGCAGATTCAATATCAATGTGTTACATGAATACATTTTTTTTTTGCTAAAATGATATTGAAACTCTGAAGTATTTTCCAATCTTACATCTTTCAAATTCTATGAATGTACTTATAGAATGTTCTAAGTTGTGATACAAATATTCATGATTCTCGTTTGGTCTCTGATTATTCCAGAAATGACTAAATTTACATTACTCTAAAGTTCTTGCCAAGTAATGCCCTTTTTGAAAAATGGGGAATAGCATGGTGATTTATGTTAGTATATAAGCTTATATTTAAATCATCCTGTTTTAAACATGAGGAGAAAAGTAAAAAAAAAAATTTCCTTTTGGAAAAAACTACGTCTTTGTCCTTGGATAAGTTGACATTAAACCATTTCTTTGATCACCTGTCTTCCAATGAAGAATATTTTCATATTATCTGTTGTCTGGTGCATTACTTTGTGTTGAGGCCACAGTAAAGTTGAGTAGCATCTGGCTCGCTTCTTTAAGAGGGAAGTATGCTGTAGGACTGTTTTCATGTGACCACCATGTTTCTCTCCTTCCATCCCCACATTTTTGTTAAAATGGCATCTTCGAGGGGCCCTGGGTGGCTCAGTTGGTTGAGCGTCCGACTTCGGCTCAGGTCATGATCTTGCGGTCTGTGGGTTCAAGCCCCACGTCGGGCTCTGTGCTGGCAGGTCAGAGCCTGGAGCCTGTTTCAGATTCTGTGTCTCCCTCTCTCTCTGCCCCTTCCCCATTCGCGCTCTGTCTCTCTCTGCCTTTCAAAAATGAATAAATGTTAAAAAAATAAAATAAAAAAATAAAATAAAATAAAAATAAAATAAAATAAAATGGCATCTTGGAGGAACTGACTCATTCACAATACAACAGGGCTGTGAAATGCAATGAGGGAGGGCAGGTTTAGTCTACAAAGAATGTGAAAATCGCGAAGGGAATGATTCGAAAAGAAGACATGGGCAATGTCTCCCCGGGCAGCTGAATGCTGGATGCCCACCGTGCCAGAGTTGTGTGTGTATTTGTCATTGTTAAAGCATGATTTTGAATCTTTGTGTTTTTGGTTTTGTTTTTTTAATTCTCTGGGATACCCAAATGTCCATCCAATCAACCCTTCTCATAAATCAGAGTCTGTTTCATTACCTGCAGCTCAAAAACAATTCAATAAGTAATCCTGACCTAAGATGGTGTGACAGAAGTGTTTACCAGTTTCTCCATAGTGGCATTCATTTCATTTCAACAACACCTTACAGATGCAGGCCTTATTACCTTATTACCAATTATTGAAAAAGTCCTGGTGAGTCCTCGTTCGGCCTATCCAGCATATTATTGCCAGGGTGGCCTTTTAAAGTCAAGACTGATAATGTAACTCCCTTAATCAAGAACTTCCAGGACCTCTCCATGACTTATTAAATGTCCTTTGTGCTGCTTGGACCAGCATTCAGTACCCTACACAATATGACCTGAGCTTTACTTTTTAATTGTAAATTCCAAGTCTACCTGTCCTGTGTACCCCGAACTTACAGAGAACTGAAGAGTGGCTATTTCACAATTATGCTCCCATGTAGTAGGATCCCCATGTCTTTGATCATGTTATTTTCTGTAGCTAGAGCCCGCATCGTCTCTCATACAACTATATCTGACAAAATTCTGCCCAGACGTTAAGATCAGATACAAACTCTGCCTCATAAAAAACTCTTGACCCCGAGACAGTTCTTTCAGTGCGTATATAAAAATTTTATATTTTTATCTACATACTAAAATAAAATCTTCATAGAACTATCGGTATCTTGTGATTCCCTGTACCTCCCAGACAGTGCTTTATGCCATAGTTTCTCCACAAACATTTTTGGATTGAACAGAAACTTGAATTATTCGTATCCATTTTAGTTCCTCCTTGTGCCAGTCAATGTATTAGATGGTTCGTGTTAAGCTACAAGTAATAGAAAATCAAAAATGGTTTAAGACATAAAAAAGATGTATTAGTTTATGAAACTGATAAAGTCCAAGTTTAAGACTGGGAAGAGGCAAGAATTTATAGTGTCCCTGCTCCATTTCTCTTGCAATTGTCCTATCTCTGCCTCCTCTGAGTACATTTTAGTCCTAGGCTCTGACAAGTCCAGGATTGATGAATTCATCTGGATATATGCAGAGCAATAGAGAGAGTCTTTTTCATGAGATCGTTCCACAAAGCAGAGGAAATTCCTTCCTTCCAAGATTCAGAGAAGTTCCTTGAGATGTATTGATTACAGTTGGGGAAAATACCAATGCTGATTCTAGTCCCACTCGCAAATGAATTGCTCTATGATGAGTGGCTTTGCCTGGGTCACTGAACCTACTGTAGACAAGGGGATAAAATACCCTTAGACCATCAGGCACACCTAAGGATTTGCAGAAACGGTCAACCTCCTTTGAGGCAATGGATCGGCAGGAAAAAAAGAAAAGTGGTTGCAGAGGGAGAGAGACACCCTAGGTGGGTCCCCATCACACCAAATCTCGCCTTCTCCCTGACTGTACTCTAGGGACTGGAAGTTGCTACACTTTATATGCATCTTCCCACTCATAGTTCTTTGATGAGATATAAACGCCAGTCTTTTAGTGCTGCCCTCTTGTTTTCCCCATTAATCCTGACTGCAAAGTGTGTATGATCGCTTGCTCACAGCAGCCATCTTGTAGCCAAGAAAGAAAAGCCAGTAACATCGCAGAGACGTCCAACTGATGTCACTGAGCCCCTGAAACAACTCCAGTGGCTGACTACCTTAGGATTCCTTCTTCTATAAGAAAAATAAAATGTTTTAAGTCCACGTAATTGAGTTTTCTATTACTATCAAGTGAAAGTATAACTAAATGATATGGCGGAAAAACAATTTTCACCTCAGTAAACAGTGGAAGAAGTGGGAAATCCAAACATTGGAGTGAGTGATTGACCTGGTTCTGCCGTTGACAGGGTACAAGGTGTTCAAATGAGTATTTCACTGAACCTTAATTTTAGCCTTTGTAAAATGAGTTGTGTTGAAATACAAGGTATCTGATTACCTGACACCACTTCTTGCTTGAAAATTCTAGGAATTTATAATTCCATAATTCTATGATATGCAGGTTGAATGATTTCGTTTAAAAATCTTGAGTCTTTAAAAAAATTTTTGACATTGTTCTTACCTTCAAGAAGGAACAGTTACCACACAATCCCGAGTAACCTTTTAGCCTCTCTTATGATATTGGCGTGATTGTCACAGAGGCAGCAGCGTTATTTGACCCCGGGGACCTGTGTGAGGAAACTGTTTCCCCTCTGTTCTCTAGCTTCTTGTCTTCTCCATTTCAAAATTCTCTTCGCTCATTCCTCTAAGGCAGTGGCTACCAAAGTGGGGTTCATAGTCCTGGAGAGTCTCTGAGACCGTTTCTGAGGGTCTGTCAGTGGACAACCTATATATTTTTTGATAATAATAGAATATTATTTGCCTTCTGCCCTGGGTTAACATACTCACTGATGTTACATGAATGATGGTGGCTTAAAGTGCCTGCTCACGAGTATGAATTAAGGAATTGGCACGAGACATCACTAACACTCATGATCCCCTCACTGCCACATGCTTACAGAAATGAACAAACAAAGGCAGTTACACTTTAAAAAATCCTTGCTAACTAAATAAACATTTAATTTTTTTTTTAAAGGTGGGCGCCTGGGTGGCTCAGTGGATTGAGCATCCGACTTCAGCTCAGGTCATGATCTCACCGGTGGCTTCGAGCCCCACATCGGGCTCTGTGCTGACAGTGCAGGGCCTGCTTCGCATTTTCTGTCTCCCTCTCTCTCTGCCCCTCCTCTGCTCTCTCTTTCTCTCTCAAAAATAAGTAAACACTAAACAAATCTAAAATCCTTGCTACTTGAGTAAAAAGCATTAGTTTTAGTAACTCTCCCCTCTTGCGTCCGGGTTTTTAACATACAGTGTGATGGGGCAAGTGCACAAAAAGCCCTTCCCGGGTGCCTTAACGAAAAGCAGCCTTGGGACCCTGCGGCTTGTGAGCTGAATTAATCGCTCTCTTCATGGAACACCGTGCTTCCCTGGAAAGAATGATGGAGGAAGTAGTTTTAGGCAGGTTTGGATACTCGGCAGACATTTTCACAACAATGGAAACAGTGAAGCCAGTCCACGAAGAAAAGCCACCGACAGGTTTGTTTTTGCCAAATTCAAGCGCTCCAGGAAGGGCTGACATTTTGGAAACCTTGTATCTAGCAACACCTGGGCAGCTTTTGGAGATGCAAAGACATTTTGATGAGACTGGTAATGACAAAGTGATTTTTTTTTTTAACATCATAAAGTGCAGCAGCGTGCTCTTGTTTGAACTATGCCCTCAGTCAACCAACATTTTCCAAATGACCACTGCATGATGTCACAGAATCACACGTGATCAAAAATCTATTCAAATAGCATCAGAATGATGCATTTGGGTACAATAAAAACAACAAATTCATTGATGTGGCTGCAAAATCCTTGTTAAAAGTAAAAACTACTCGTTGAATTTCAGGGTATAATAAAGAAGAATATCAACAAGTGTCTGAAAATGCTACTAAATACAGCACACTCTTCCAATTAAATGCCCGCGTGAGGCAAGATTTCCCTACATACTTCAACCAAAGCGCAACTTAGACCTTGAATTCAGAATCCAACGGAATACTCCTCATGCTACACGGTAAGAATTTACAAAATTGTAAAACAATGCCACCGTTCACCTCACAATTGTTTTGAAAATGGTTATTGTTTTTTTAGCAATATTTATATATTTCGTTCTTATAATATTTATATTGAACTGCCAAAGTATAGCATTTTTAATTATTTAAACTATTTACATGATGTAATGGGTTCAATATTGCTATCTTAAATAAATTAACATATAACTGTTCTTAAACATTTTTCTTTTTTAACTTCTGCCAGAAACAGCAACACATATAACCCACATAAACAAAAGCACTTCATCCCTTGATAACTTTCTAAGAGATAATAGAATCTCTGAGAAACAATCTTGCATAAAACATTGGTTATTCCTTTCCTTAGTAACTTGTCCAAAACAGAGCAATCATATTTGGTCGTAGGACAAAATGTTTCCCTTTAGGACATATTAATTAACATTTGTAAAATGATTGCCCCACCTGAAAGCTCACAAAAATGAAGTTATGGAACTTAAGGCATGTGATAATCGTTCCACACATTTATATGTATAAATACATACACATAATATATATATATATATATATATATATATATATATATATATATATATATATATAAATTTACAAAACAGTAATTTATAGATATTTAATTTATGTGCATTTATATATAAATAAAAATCTGTAGATTTTATAGAGGCCAACAGATATGGTTGAAACAAAAAGATATTCAGTTGCAGTAAACATGCTTAGGTTTACTCACATTCTTTCAAAAATGATCATTCTGTTCACATCCCAAACTACGCAAGGTATAGTAACAATACAATAAGCAAACAAGACATTTCTTGGCACACAGCCTAGTTAGTGTAAGAATCTGAAACAATACAGATAAGTTTTGCTGCTAGATGAGGAAGTAAATGATATAATTATACTCTTGCTTATTAAAATATGTAAATAAAAACTGTAAGGTGTATGTATGTTATGTAATAACTTCTCTCTATTTACTGTAACCAGGGCGCGTGGGTGGCTCATTCAGTGAAGAGTCTGACTCTTGATTTCGGCTCAGGTCATGATCTCACCATTCATGGGATTCAGCCCTGCCTAGGGCTCTGCACTGAAAATGGGAAGCCTGGGGGCGCCTGGGTGGCTCAGTCTTGTTAAGTGTCTGACTTTGGCTCAGGTCATGACCTCAGCACTTGTGAGTTTGAGCCCCACATCTAGCTCTGTGCTGACAGCTCGGAGCCTGGAGCCTGCTTCGGATTCTGTGTCTCCCTCTCTCTCTCTCTGCCCCTCCCCCGCTCACGCTCTGTCTCTCTCTCTCTCTCTCTCTCTCAAAAATAAATAAACATTAAAAAAAAAAAAAGAAATTTTGAAAATGCAAAGCCTGCTTTTGGATCCTATCTCTCCCTCTCTCTCTGCTTCTCTCCCACACTCACTCTCTCTCTTTCAAAATAAATATTTTAAAAACTATACAGAAGACACTATAAGTAATTCAATGAATCTAAGATTGTTTCACAGTTTGATGAGCGTAACCCTCTACTTGTGTTTCCGCCTTTACTGTTTGCTGACACGGAAACCTCTGAAACATGTAAAAAAAAATCATTTAACACGAGGCTAATGAAGAACTTGGCAGAGAGAATATTCAGTGAAGTGGAGTGTTGGATGTCCTACATTTTTCCATCCTTTAGCCTATCGTTTCCACTTTTTATTATCATCCTAATCCAGTTTTATTGGCTCCATTTTTACACCTTTCAAGAATTGAGTTGGAAGAAATGTTCTAAAAGAGAACAATAAAAGTGATTTAGGAATTAGGGAAATGAGGTACGAGTGTATGACTCTTGTAAAACACAAGGGAAAGGTAAAATAATCGGGATTACTCTAAGAAAGTTGTCTAAGTGAGTCTAAGAAAGTTGTCCTATTAACTATCTCTAGGTAAAAAAGCATTAACATAGAGGAGACAGTGGTCACATGTTCATCTATATTAAGAACAGAAGGAGGGCAAATCTACTTATTTATACAATTAGGGACATTCCGTTCCCTAGATATATAGACATTTTCATTATGAAGATGTTTTAATCCTGTAAGAAATCACTGAAAGGTTTAGGATGATAGAAAGCGTATCTAGTTCTGCAGCATATGAAATGAAAACCATCCATTGATTCAGCTTTACAATTAAATAGAGGCATAAAAGAGAAAAGACCAGGAACATAGTGGCAGATGGCAGCATGAAGTTCCTCAGGCTGCCTTTCCTTGAATATGACCCCTCACTGCCTTACTCCAGTGAAAATCTTACCTTACTTGTTAATCCTAACTCTGCAAGTAGCTTTCTAAAAGACATAATTAACTGATGTCTGCTTCTTGTGTTCCATGACATATGGTTTGGGCTGTTTTTCTTTTTACATAAAATTCCGTTATCTTCTAAGGGCATGAACTTTTGTATATTGAGTATCATGATTTTTTTTTAAATGAAATTTATTGTCAAATTGGTTTCCATACAACACCCAGTGCTCATCCCAGCAGGTGCCCTCCTCGATACCCATCACCACCCTCCCCTCCCTCCCACCCCGCATCAACTCTGTTTATTCTCAGTTTTTAAGAGTCTCTTATGGTTTGCCTCCCTCCCTCTCACTCTTTTTTTCCCCTTCCCCTCCCCCATGGTCTTCTGTTAAGTTTCCCAGGATCCACATAAGAGTGAAAACATATGGTATCCATCTTTCTCTGTATGAGTTATTTCACTTAGCATAACACTCACCAGTTCCATCCAAAAATGAACTATTGGGACCTCATGAAGATAAAAAGCTTCTGCACTGCAAAGGAAACAATCACCAAAACTAAAGGGCAACCAAGGGAATGGGAAAAGATATTTGTCAATGAATATTGTGATATCTTACCGTATTAGAGTTGGGGGTGTAAGTGGAGCCTAGAAGACCTGCTCTGCATCGTGAAAGGGGAGCATTGGTCTAGGGGTGTAAGTAGGGATTCGATAAGAAAGAATTGAGGGGTGCCTGGGTGGCTCCATTGGTTAAGCATCCAACTTCAGCTCAGGTCATGATCTCATGGTTCGTGGGATCAAGCCCCACGTCGGGCTCTGTGCTGACAGCTCGGAGCCTGGAACCTTCTTCGGATTCTGTGTCTCTGTCTCTGCCCCTCCCCTGCTCATGCTCAGTCTGTCTCTCAAAAATAAATAAACATTGAAAAACAATTTTAAAAAAAAACAAAGAGAATTGAGTGCTTGTTCTGTTTGTGTCCTATCTCTAAATAGCATAAAAAAAAAAAAAGCACGTAAAAAGTCTGAGTTTGACAGCACTTCCCCAGCAAAAAATGAATATAAATAACAGACTTTTTTTTTTTTTTTACAAAAATCCTAGGAAATCTGTGATAGTAATAATTACTCCTCCCTTTATTGTGGAGGGTAGCAAGTTTTCATCCTTGGGGAACTGAAAAAGAACCAGTCAAAATGAAGAAGGGAACAAGTGCATATGAGGCATAAATGTATAAATGAACATATCTGGTCTTTCTGCAGCATAGTGTTGCATGGAGCTTAAAGAATAAGAGAGAGAGAAAACGTCTGGATAAACAAAAAGAGTTGTGTAACATTAGGTCATCATTCCTAGAAGAAGGTTACTTCCCATTTGTATAGTCGACATAAAGAAGATGAACCGTACATTTAAATTTATATCTGTAGTTGAGAAATAAACCATTATATGATATATAATTAAACATTTTGAGTGAGATTGATCCTTGTCTCTGGAACTAGTGATGTAAAAATGAAAAGGCTTCTCAATTCAAATTATTAATGACTATGATAAATACTATAAAATGTTTTCCCCCAAAGACTTAATGTATTATTAATTCATTGTGCTGGTGCAACCAGTCAAAACAAAACATGAAGAGAGACCAATTTGGATATTACTGCAAGCAAGATAAAAAGTGTTATTTTAAAAAAAGTCTTTAATGTTTATTTATTTTTTAGACAGAGAGAGACAGAGCATTAATGGGGGGAGGGGCAGAAAGAGAGGGAGACACAGAATCCAAAGCAGGCTCCAGGCTCTGAGCTGTCAGCATAGAGCCTGACGCAGGGCTTGAACTCTGGACCCGTGAGATCATGTCCTGAGCCGAAGTCGGATGCTTAACCAACTGAGCCACCCAGGCACGCCAGATAAGAAGTGTTATTATGTCTATGAAACTTAGTATATCTGAGATTGAAATAGTCTTTACACATATTTCTGGCTAGTCAAAAATAGGTAAAATAATCTTAAAAATGAAAATACTTTTTGAGGTAAGATTAACAGATGAAAATTCTGTTGAAGGCTGAGAGATCTGATCATAGCCCTAAAATGATTAATGCCAGAGAAGAGGTGAACTCATCTTCTAAAAGGCTTGAAATATTCAAGACTTTTAACTAAAACATAGTTGACCTCAAAGATGACTACTACCCTGAGGATAAAGGGTTGGGGTTGGGCCCATCTAGGCAGGGAAAAAAAGACGACAGCCTAGAGATTGCTAATCAAAGCCAAGTTCAATGTTGGGATGAAACCAACCTGTCCCCTTTGCACACCGTGAAAAAAGTAACGTGAGGTGGAACAGAAGCTCTTTATGGCTTACAGCTCTGTGACACATCAGGGAATGGAAAAAGAGTGCCTAGTCTGAGGTAACCTCCCAAGCACCCCAAAAAGGAGTGCCAAGTTCTCATTGTAGACAGCACTGTAGCTACGGCTAAGGTTACTGATGTAGTGATATGTTTTCCTAAGAACCTAACGTCATAGAGTGGGGTATTGAGAAAAAACTGTTCATAATTTAAGCAGTGTAATTTGGTAGAAACAATCAATATTAGTAAAGAATATCTATATTAATAATTTTAAATGACCTGGTCACTCTAAAACCAACATTTGGGTTGCTAAACATAGACTTTTCTAAGACAGATATTACTTATTTAGTATATTATAAACGCAGACCTATAATAAAGTGCCCATCTTTACCTTAAAAAAATTTTTTTTAACATTTATTTATTATTGAGAGACAGAGACAGAGCATGAGCAGGGGAGGGGCAGAGAGAGAGGCAGACACAGAATCTAAAGCAGGCTCCAGGTTTTGAGCAATCAGCACAGAGCCCAATGCAGGTCTCAAACCCCCAAACAGCGAGATCGTGACCTGAGCTGAAGTCAGACGCTTAACCGACTGAGCCACCCAGGCACCCCGCCCATCTTTACCTTTTAAAAAAAGCACCACTCAAAAAAAGTGGAAGTATTAGCTCAGTAATATGTCACTGGATAAACCAATATTGAGTGAACAAAATATATATACACAATATGGAAGAGCATCAAGAGTGGTTCTAACATTGTAAGAGGAGTAAAAATGATTTAAAAACCCGAATAATCAGCCTGTTGTTTTTATGTGTCTGTGTTCATTGTTTTTATATCATAAGTGGAGATTTACTGTGCATTTGACATTCCAAACTTAAATATAAACGCTATTTGTATCATCTTTTGAATTTACGTGTATGTCAGCTTCTCTCCTGTCACTCATTAACATATAAAATCTAGAATGGACTGCATATATAAGACGAATGAATAATAAATAATGTTCATACTAGTGAAATATAATTAGCAAATTCTATTGGGCTTTCTCTTTGGAACCAGTACTGGGAATTTGTTTGAAGTCAGACAACTTTCCTTCCTGCTATGAGTTATCAAGATCATATGTATGTTTGAGAAATTTCTGCAACTCTATCGATTTTGCGCTTTATTTTAAGAACCCAGAACACTAACTTTAGATTTTTTTTAATGAATTTATTCATTTCACATATTTTCATGACTCATTACTTACAATTTAGTGAATATCTAAACTTGCATTTTTTTTAATTTGAACAAAGAAAGTTTAGAAGTAATCTTTCCCTTTAAAATGCTTAAAGCAATCTGAAAATACAAAACATTAAAACAGAATATATTTTAGTTTATTTTTTCCCCAGCTTTTCTTTTTCTTTTCCTTTTATTTAAAAATTTTTTTAAATTTACATCCAAATTAGTTAGCACATAGTGCGACAATGATTTCAGGAGTAGATTCCTTAGTGCTGTTTACCCATTTAGTCCATCCCCCCTCCCACAACCCCTCCAGTAACCCTGAGTTTATTCTCCATGTTTATGAGTCTCATGTTTTGTCCCCCTCCCTGTTTTTGTATTATTTTTGTTTCCCTTCTCTTGTGTTCATCTATTCTGTCTCTTAAAGTCCTCATATTAGTGAAGTCATATGGTATTTGTCTTTCTCTAATTTCACTGAGCATAATACTCTCCAGTTCCATCCACATAGTTGCAAATGGCAAGATTTCATTCTTTTTGCTTGCCAAGTAATACTCCATTGTATATATATACCACATCTTCTTTATCCATTCATCCATTGATGGATATTGGGGCTCTTTGCATACTTTGGCTATTGTTGATAGTGCTGCTCTAAACATGGGGGTGCATGTGTCCCTTCGAAACAGCACACCTGTATCCTGTGGATAAATGCCTAGTAGTGCAATTACTGGGTCGTAGGGTTGTTCTATTTTTAGTTTTTTGAGGAACCTCCATACTGTTTTACAGAGTGGCTGCAGCAGCTTGCATTCCCATAACACAGAACATATTTTAATTAAGACTTTCAAAATGGTATAATTTAATGGGAGAGAACATAAAGAATTTAGTTATGAGATAATGAGCTGATTTTTTAATTTCTCTGACTGTGATACAGTATGATCAGGGTGGATGAGATAAGATGTAAGTCAGAAACTTGGGATCAACATAAAAATAGGAAATGTTATAGAAGGAATAAATAAAAAATAAATCCAGATTTATTTTAAGAAACCATCATTTTAACCTAAGTTGATATAATACAACTTTAAGGTTTAAGCAATTCAAAACTAATCAAAAGACAAATACTTTAGGGATGCCTGGGTGGCTCAGTCTGTTGTGCATCCAACTGTTGATTTTGGGTCAGGTCACAATCCCAGGGTCATGGGGTCGAGCCCCACATCGAGCCTTGTTTTGGGCTCTGTGATAAGTGTGTAGTCTACTTAAGATTCTCTCTCTCTCTCTCTCTCTCTCTCTCTCTCCTCTCTCTCCTCTCTCTCTCTCTCTCTCTCTCCCTCTGCCTGTCTCCCTCATTTGTTATTACTCTCTCTCAAATAAAAAAAAAACAAAAGGAAAAAAGAAAGACAAATACTTTACAGGAAGATTATTAAGTCTTCATTTGTAATCAATACAATAATTAAAATGAGTCCTACAAAAATAAGGTTTAAAATTCATACTTAAAGAAATATAAAAAGGAGAAAATCTAGAAAATAGTGCATATTTGTTATTATTTATGATGGGATTTTATTAAATGAGGATCCTTTAATTAAACATCTTATCACCACAAAATAAAATATTTTAGATAATCAATCTTGCTGCCTTCTGTTGGGCCTTAGGTTTTACTTGAAAATCCTATTTTCCTCATAACACAAATCATGATCATGTCTCAGTTATCATTGTAATGATTTTATTAAATAAATCATAAATCTGAATTCAAATCTTTCAGTGCCTTCTCAAGGCAAAAAATTCATGTTCATTCGATTCATCTGAGAACCCAACATCTAACATAGTTGATGACCTATAGTAGATAAGTAGTAAATAATTGGATAAACGAATACTTACCTGAGTGTATAAATATATAAGCCCACTATTATTAGCCTAATGATAGCTCAGTTATATCATTCATTTTAGAAATAATATCCTCTACTATTCATGTCATGGATTTGATGCTAGTAGTTTATTTTTTATTTTTTTAATATGAAATTTATTGTCAAATTGGTTTCCATACAACACCCACCCAATGCTCATCCCAACAGGTGGCCTCCTCGATGCCCATCACCCACTTCCCCCTCCCTCCCACTCCCCATCAACCCTCAGTTTATTCTCAGTTTTTAAGAGTCTCTTATGGTTTGGCTCCCTCCCCCTCTAACTTTTTTTTTTCCTTCTCCTTCCCCATGGTCTTCTGTTAAGTTTCTCAGGATCCACATAAGAGTGAAAACATATGGTATCTGTCTTTCTCTGTATGACTTATTTCACATAGCATAATACTCTCCAGTTCCATCCATGTTACTACAAAAGGCCAGATTTCATTCTTTCTCATTGCCAAGTAGTATTCCATCGTATATATAAACCACAACTTCTTTATCCATTCATCACTTGATGGACATTTAGGCTATTTCCATAATTAGGCTATTGTTGAAAGTGCTGCTATAAACATTGGGGTACAAGTGCCCCTATGCATCAGCACTCCTGTATCCCTTTGATAAATTCCTGATGCTAGTAGTTTTAAATCATTTCACATGAGTTAGGTAATCTGACTACTGAATTTAGAGAAGAAAAAAAAACTCCTTTTGAATAAATGAAGCACATATTTTAGTAGACATTTAGAGCTATAAAGAATTTTATAAACAATTGAGTTCAAGTCTTTTATTTTACAGATAAGGAAAATACTTTTTATCAACTAATTTAAGGATACTTAAAAAAATTTTTTTTAATGTTTATTTATTTTTGAGAGAGAGAGATAGACAGAGTACGAGCAGGGGATGGGCAGAGAAGGAGACACAGAATCCGAAGCAGGCTCCAGGCTCCAAGTTGTCAGCATAGAGCCCGATGTGGGGCTCGAACTCATGAACTGTGAGATCATGACCTGAGCCGAAGTCGGATGCTTAACCAACTAAGCCGCCCAGCCTCCCCAGGATACTAAATTTTGCATGCAGATCATAAGTGAGAGTTTCACTTAAAATCTTGATTAAGAACTGATTCTAGCAAATGGCCATAAGAAAACAAGACACACAGATTGTTTAGTCCATTCAGATGAGCCACCTGGGTCCTGGAATTGACATGGTTGGGAAGAATTCAAATCCTTCTGTAATCCATTAGAAATAAGGGATTAGATAAAAATTACTAGAGTGAAAGCCAAAAGAATTTCATCTATTCTTTCTCTACAGAGATAGTCACACTATTTTGAACCAGTTTTTTACCATTTTGAATCAGTACTTAAAACTGTATTAGTAGATTCAAAATATCCCTCCAATTGCCAACATTGCATTTTCATTCCACACCATTATCAGTTAGTATATTCACAAAGCTTAGAATGTAGGTGAGATATGAAACCATGTTCAATTATAGTTTTGTTTTGCTTATTGTTTTAAAAGCAACATGAATCCCATAATCCCATATGTTTAAAGTGACTAAATACCCCAAATCCTAAATTACTGTATGCTACTGTAATTTATTTTTCTGACTGTAAATATGGCAGAAGCCTTGGCATGAACAAACAAGGACTATTTTCCATGATTTAATAGAAATAAAATTTAAAAAACTCTCACATGACTGTATGTTCCACTGTGTCGTAACAGAATGGGCCGTAAAAATGACTGAAGCTCACACAGAATCATATCACCTAAAAATGATTAAGAAGTTGCTCGCTCTCTCTCTCTCTCTTTTATTAAATACTCTTACAGCCTATGCTAATTAATGGAACAAAAGCAAAGCCCTCACTAAGTGAAAAGCCATCGAGCTTCCCCATTATTACACAGGTTATTGTAATACTAGAATTGTTCTCCTTTTACCTTTCACCCTCTAGCATAAAAAGAATGTGGAAAGAGAATATTCTTTACCATTTCGTTTTGAGGTACTTAGTCAGTAATGGTGTTTTAAAATAATTTGTAATGACTTTTTGGTCTTTTTATTCTGATTTCAGTATTTAGAATGGTCTCTTAGCATTACTGTCTCAAATTCATCCAAAGGTATTATTTCGTATGAGATCTCAAAGGTTGTATATGAGAATCTTCCATGTATATGTCTCCCTGTATCCCCTTTTTACTTAGACAAACATGTCATAAGCTAAATAAAATATCCTGAAGAAAAAAACAAAAACAAAAAACAAAGCGTTAAATTACCATTCTAGACGGACCAGTCAGAAATTCTGTGGCCATTTATTCCCTTATCTGGAGAAATTTTTAAAAAATTCCTCTATTCTTACAGTCTTCATTTCACAGATGTTAAAAGGCCAGAAGATAGTCACGTAATCTCTAATTTTTTTTTTCTTTTTGACCCTTTTCTCTCTCCCTCCTTCTCATTTCTTTCATATACCAACAGACGTTCCAAGGCTTTCTCTTCACTCTGTTCCCTTTCTGGAACTCAGAATGGCTTTTTTACACCGGCAATCATACTAGGAAGTATTTGTTTCTGGCTATATTTCTCCTTTCTTGTGGCTGATCACCTTCATTGGCCTAGATGTCATAAGAACCAGCTTTAGTGAAGAGTCGATAAGAAGGCATTGTGTCTAACACAAATGGGCTGAAACTATGAATACACAAAGCTAATATATCTCAGATGATATTTGTCTGACTCGTTTTCAAAATAAATATACTCCTTTGAGGTGAAGAGTCAGTTTTGAATTCTCTGTTGCACCATTTTCTGTTTTCTCCTTGCAGTAGCATTAGTTGAGAACCGCAGATTGACCTGATATTGAGTGGGTATCCTACGGATCCGCCTGGAGCCGCTGAATGAGTCTCCACTTCTCTGAATACATCCAATGTCACGGGAAGGGCCGGAGGTGAATCGCGCAGCATGATAAGGCTCTCCCGTACCTCTTCAGATGTACTTAAGTTTTGCTTTTGTTTATTACTTATCAAGACCCCGAATCCTAAAGGAATACCTTGAGTCTTGTACTTGGTGTTAATCACTGAACAAAAAATTCCTTTGAACTTTCTATCACAGACAAGTCTTTTTCCATATTCCAGAAAGCCTGCTTTTTTAAAATCAACTTCAAGTTCACAAACCAGAATAGTTTACAAATCTCTGAAACAAAATGAAACTAGATAGAAACTTCTAAGACAGAAGATGGACAGGACATGAATGGATGATGCAAGGCAGACCATTTCTAGAGAGACAGACGGGTCATAGAGCTAATAAATCCTTTTTAAAGAAAATACATTTAGAATACAAAGCTCTATACAGACTACATTTAAGTTGCAAATCTTTATGGTGATAACTAATGACATTTATTTTGTATTTTGACAGCTAAATTAACTGCCTTCCTCTCTAGACACTGGTGCACACACATACCTCTGAGCCATAGCAAGTGCAAAATTGGTGAGTTAAGCAACTGAAAAAATTCTTTTTTTTTTTTAAATTTTTTGATGTTTATTTTTCAGAGAGAGATAGAGAGAGTAACAGAGAATGCAAGCAGGGGAGGGGCAGAGAGAGAGGGAGACACAGAATCTGAAGCAGGCTCCAGGCTCTGAGCTGTCAGCACAGAGCCCAATGCAGGGCTTAAACTCACAGACTGAGAGATCACGATCTGAGCTCAAGTCAGACACTTAACTGACTGAGCGACCCAGGTGCCCCAAGAAATTCTTACTCTAGGAGAATATTGATTGTCCTGAGTACCTGGAAAAGTTCTTCATTTCTCACCTGGCTACTGGAATAGCTTTCTGTCATTGTCCCCAACCTCAGACTATCTTAAATTCCTACTAATCTAGTATAATCATTGCTGTCTTTATTCCTCCTATATCATGAACCAGATAGTAAACTTCAAAGTTCTTTAAAGGAGAAAAAAGAAAAAAAAAGTATTTAAATGATTAAAATAGGTGCTTTGTTTTGTTTTCATCTTAAACCTGGGGGTAGAGAAAAGAATTTTAAAAGAAAAAGGCGACTTCTGGAAATGTTTAAAAAGATAGTGAAAGGGAAAACACAGTCAGATTAGAAAAAGAACGTCCTTTGAACAGAACCCTACCTAAGATAAGAAGATTTGGCTGCTTAGGTGACTAAAGACTTCTCAAAGGGCTTAATCCTGAAAATCACACTTCATCACAGGAGAAACAATGAGAACAGTAACAAAAAGTACAGAGAAGGGAAAACAAAATGTTTTATATTTATTTTCTGATTCCGTTCCAATTCAATATCAGTAGCAACATAATGCTGAATGCCCTCCATTAACTATCTCCTCCTGAAAATGATGCTTTGAATATTTCAAATTTGTCCCTTTCCATGAGCATTTCTGGCTCTAAATTTCCCAGCACCCACCTCTGCGTTAGACCCATCTGACAAAAGTTCTTATACTTATAATGAGTTAAGAAGTTTTAACTGCCTCTCCGAGGAATTATAACGAAAGGCCAAATTTGTGAAGAGAAAGAGAGAAAGATGGATTCCAATATATTGAGTCTGAAGTTGTAACTACGAAGAGGAAAGGAAAGCTGACTGGGTCTCTGGAGTTTATTGCAAAGGAAAAGAAGAAGCCAAGCAGATTTGGGCTTGAAAATTAGCCCTGCGGCTCAATTACAGTACAAAGATGTAGGACTCCTCAACAGTCATCATGAGACCTTTTTATGTTAGTAAAGCTTATCTGTGTGCATTTTTTTACTTTTAGAAGTTTAGTATGAAAAATAAAGAAAATCACAGAAGACAAACTAAAAGAGAGAGAGAGGGAGAGAATCCACTATTCCATTGTCTAGTTTGCTATATAAAGTAAGAAGTAAAAGCTTTCTTCACTTCCGAGCTTCCTTTTCCATCCCATTGGTAACTGTGTTTAAATGTTCAATTTTGTAAACAACAAAAAAGGGAAATAAAGAAAACAACTCAGCGTATTATCATATCAAAAAGAACACAATAACTCAAGAATAAATTTGTCCAAGACGGTATGAGACTTGTGCACTGAAAACTACAAAATATTGCTGAAAGGAATTAAAGAAGGTAATGGAAAGATCTCCTGTGTTCATAGATTAGAAGCTTTAATATTGTTAAGATGGGAATTGTCCTCAAAGCCATTTCAGATTTATTACGATTCCTATGAAACTCTCAAAATCCCTTTTTACAGAAATGGGAAAGCTGGTGCTGACATTCTTGTGGAATTTCAAAAAACCCTGGATAGTGAGAACAATCTTGAAAAGAAGAACAATGCTGAAGGACACACATTTCCCCATTTCACACTTTGTTCTACAAAGCAACAGTGCTCAGACAATGTGGTACTGACATAAGGAAAGGCACAGAGATCACTGGAGTAAAATTGAGAGACCAGAAATAAACCAATACATCTAAGGTGAACTGACTTTTGGCAAAGGTGCTGAGATCATTCAATGGGAAAGAAATAGTATCATCAACAAATGGTGCTGGAACTAGATGATCACATGCAAAAGAATGAAGTTGGATCTTGACCTCACACCTTATAGAAAAGTTAACACAAAATTAAAGACATAAGCATAAAAATATAAACTATAAAACTCTTGTGGAAAACATGGGTTAAATCTTTATGATCTTGGATCTGACAGTGTTTTTTTTCAGATATGACACCAAAAGGACAAGTAGCAATTTTTGAAAAGATAAATTAGACTTCATCAAAATTAAAAACTTTCGTGCATCAAAGAATAATCTTAAGAGAGTGAAAAGACAACCCACAGAAAGGGGGAAATGTTTGCAAATTTTATGTCTGATAAAGGTCTATCAGGCAGAGCAGAAGAAATGTAAGGAACTCTTACAGCTGAACAACGAAAAGACAAACAAAAAAAAAAATTGGGTAAATTACTTGCATAGACATTTCTCCAAAGAGGATACACAAATGACCAACACACACATGAAAATACGCTCAGTGTTATTAGTCATTAACAAATCACGAGTCAGAGCACAATGTGATTCCAAATGACACCCCACGAGGTGGCTGTAATTTTCTTTAGTAGAAGGTAACAAGCATTGGCAAGGCTGTGTAGAAATTTGAACCGTTATATGTTGCCCTTTGGAAAGTAAAGCTGTGTAGCAGTGTAGACAACACTTTTGCAATTCCTAAATAAATTAAACATAGAATTAACTTATCATCAGTTCCACATCTAGTTATATATACAAAATAATTCAAAGCGAGTCTTCCAACAAAAATCGTACTAGAATGTTTTGTAACAAATTTCACAAGGACAAAGGCAGAAACCAGCTAAATGTTCATCACCTGATAAACAAAATGTGGGACCACCATACAATGGAATATTATTCATCTATAAAAATGAGGTTCTGTTATGTGCAACAATGTGGATAAACCTTGAAAACATGCTGAGTGAAAGCAAACACAAAAAGCCACATACTACATGATTATATTTATGTGACATATCCAGAATGGGCAAATCCATAGAGACAGAAAACAGATGAGTGGTTGCCAAGGACATTGAGGAGAGGAGAGGGAAGGAATAAAGGTATTACTACTTAATTAGTATGGACTTTGGGGAGGCAATGATAGAATGTGTTGAAAGGAGACAATGATGATTGTCATAAACACTATGAGTGTATTAAATGCCACTGAATCGTACACTGTAAAATGGTTAAAATGGTAAATTTTATGATTTACCACAATAAAAATGTGAACAATATTTTTCTCTTTATGTTGCTATGATTTTATCCAGATTTCTGAAGATGCATCCAATTCCATCTATATTAATCTGTATATATGTACACACTATTACGTCATTTTGCTTGTTTTTCCTAGAAATATTTCTTGAACATCTTTCCAGGACAGTCCATATGGGTAGATCTATTTATGCACTAATATTATTAGTCATAGAAAATAGTATTTTATTGTATGAATGTGACATCTACCTTGTACCATGAGGTTTTTTTTTTTTTTTTTTAAATTTTTTTTTTTTCAACGTTTTTTTTATTTATTTTTGGGACAGAGAGAGACAGAGCATGAACGGGGGAGGGGCAGAGAGAGAGGAAGACACAGAATCGGAAACAGGCTCCAGGCTCCGAGCCATCAGCCCAGAGCCCGACGCGGGGCTCAAACTCACGGACCGCGAGATCGTGACCTGGCTGAAGTCGGACGCTTAACCGACTGCGCCACCCAGGCGCCCCTACCATGAGGTATTAAGTCTCATGTTGACGACATGGTGATAGAAAGACAGGAGGGGTGCCTGGATGGCTCAGTTGGTTAAGCATCCCATTTCAGTTCAGATCATGATCTCACAGTTCATGGGATCGAGCTCCATGTCAGGCTCTGAGCTGATAGAGTGGAGCCTGCTCGGGGATTCTCTCTCTCTCTCTCCCTCTCCCTCACCCCCTCCCCAACTTGTGTCCTCTCTCAAAATAAATAACTAAACATGAAAGAAAGAAAGAAAGAAAGAGGGAGAGAGAGAAAGAAAGAAAGAAAGAAAGAGGGAGAGAGAGAGAGAAAGAAAGAAAGAGAGAGAGAGAGAGAGAGAAAGAAAGAAAGAAAGAAAGAAAGAAAGAAAGTAGGAAAGAAAGAAAGAGGGAGAGAGAGAAAGAAAGAAAGAAAGAAAGAGAGAGAGAAAGAAAGAAAGAAAGAAAGAAAGAAAGAAAGAAAGAAAGAAAGAAAGAAGAAAGAAAGACAGACAGGAGGAGTATGGTCCTTTAATGATCACCATGTGGCCATATCAGTTCTTGTCTACTTGTAGAATTCTTTAGAATTATTTTACATATTAGAGAAATAAACTATCTTGTACAACCTTTCCTCACTTTGGTATTCTGTCAGTTATAGTTAAATCTAATGTTTCCTTTTTAGTTCATTACAAAGTTACAATGAGAATTTTTACCCATTTGTGCCATTATTTCTATAGGATAGAACGGTAGTTAGTTAGCTGGACCACAAAATTAGATTCAATAAGTTTGCACTGATTTCCACTCCAGGTAAGTGTGCATATACCCATTTCCCATATATTTGCTGGCACTAGATATTTTCCAAGCTTAAATATTTTTTCAACTGAATGAAAAAAGATTGCATCTCCTTTGTAATATTTGTATATTTGAATTTCCATAATTATTGGTGGAATTGTATAACACCTGGGTTTATGGGTTCTTTACATTTGTTCGTGAAGTACCTGGTCATACCCCATAACAAGTAGTTTTGTGTAAAACAATGACTGGTCGTTCTGATGAGGGTGTGGGCATCTGGAGGCTTGCCAGGGACTGTGCGGTCTACTGTGCCTTACGACATATGTCCAGAGGTTGGCATGATGTCACCTGGAGTGACAGAGATGACACTACCCCACACCTTTCACCTGCCAGCAGCTAAGTCTGGAATAATTTATAAATTGCTTCTGTTCCAAAAGTGGAAAAGTTAACCAGAGCAGGCGAAGAGCTGCTCTAATGCCTTCTAAGTCTTCTGCTAGAACCTGCACCATGGGACCTTGACTGTATTCTATTAGTCAGAGCAACCTGCAAAGCCAGGCAAGGTACAAAAGTAAGGAAGTAGTCTCTGTGTATTAGTGGAAGGGTGTGTAAAATCTGTGGCCACTTGTACATGTCATTTGTCCAGATATCAGTTGGACTGTTTGTCATATTCTTACTAATAGTCTTTGCATATAAGGACAATGAAACTCTTCATCCATCATATGACTTGCAAGCATTTTCTCCTTTTCTCTTGGTTCTGTTTTAAATTTTATGTAATGCAACTTTCACTTTACAAGGATTTATAATTATTGACGTTGTATTTATTTTTCCTTTTATGGTTACATATATGTTTTTCCAGACAGGACTACTCCTGTCCCAATGTGGTAACAAAAATATTTTCTGTTGTTGTTGTTGTTGTTGTTGTTGTTGTTGTTGTTGTTTTGTAATGACTTCATTGATTTTTAGAAGTTACTTTGGTCGATACATTATCATTTACAATCTCAGAAAAAGAAATTCCTAGAAGAACAAAGTAGGATCATTTACAAACTGACCACCCAGATGTTTTCCGTTCTGCCCACTGGTAACCCCGAGCAGAGGCAAGAATGACTTCTGAAAGGCATTCGTCAGCTACTGGACTCCTGGGAGAGATATGCAAATATACTTGCCATAAAGTGAGTATAACTGTCCCCCTGCGAGAGCGCCTGGGGGCAGCCTGGCAGACAGGATAGTTCTCCAGCAGCAGGCGGCTGCGTGGCTCCTTTAGGGATGCATAGCCCACAAAGCAGCTGCGCTCCATCCACTGGAGACATTATGTCCATATCTGCGGGGCGAGGACGGAGATGATGCCAATGACACTCCTGCCCTGCTAACAGGTGAACAGCTGCTTCTGTGAAGTAATTAAAGCTGGGCGTGGCCTCTTCATTCTGCTCTGGTACTTGGATGCATCAATCACAATCTCAGATTCACCCAAATCTGCTGCATTATTCCCTTGAATCAATCAGGGGCAGGTGCATTTTAAATGGGAGGAAACCAAAATTTGCAGCATTTTATCATAGCCTCATATGCCAAGCTCCCTAGGTACTAATGAGCCTCTCAGAGTGATCTGGTGTTTGCCTTAAAATTTCTATTGAATTTAAGAATGCTTTAATAAACAATTACGAGGCCTCAGATAATCTCGTGTAATATGTTATCTGGTTAAAATGTATCAATGTGCAAAAACCTTGCTCTAAATAAGCACACTTGAAGGCTTTTTCATTTGTAGTTGAATTAAATTAAAAAAATAATTATCAATGTATTGAAAAGCAAAATCTAGATGTCCTAGGAGAAAAGTTGCTTCAGGAAGAAAATTTCTTCTTTTTGTTAATAATATTTCATTCTGTCATATTTTTGTCTATAATTCAGTAATGCCAGACTTTGCAAAGACGATCTATCCTCAGGTATTGAAATTTATAACACTACAGCTTAAAAATTGCAAAATTAATAGACACGCTCTGATAGCAAACAAGTGTCAGTAAAGTGTGCATTTAGAATAAATCAATGCTGCTACTATTCTCTTTCAGTTCCGGAAGAGATCGTTTAACAAATGGATCCATGGTAATATAGGGTCAATAAATATCTGCTCAATTACAATTAAACGTTTCACTTGCCGGAAGTATTTGCTTCCTGAAATCGAATTCTTCAGTTTTGGAGTCACTATGTGCACACATTAATGTGCACACATCAAATGCTTATGTGCAAATATGTAAGGTTATTCATTATCTCTACCATTTCACTGGGTTCTCTAACTCCCTTCCCCGAGTATCACCTGGTATTCCTGGGATTGGCAAATCCAGCAGGGAAAATAAGCTCGGTATAAATGGGGCAGTTCATAACGATTAAGAACATTTAAAACCAAGGGCAAACAATAAAGTGGTCACTTAGCTCATTCTATACCATATAATTTAAATTCCAGCGGCTGACATCAGGCAATTAGAGATACATTTGTTTCTGTCAGCATGGATTACAGTAAAGACAAGGGCACACTGGATTGGTGAAACTAGCAAAAATAAGGCAAATCTCACGGTGACTTTCGAGAAACTTTGAGCGAATAACTGGTGTGAAGGGATGCCTTAAAACAGTCTGTAGAAGAAATTAACACAACAATTTTACAGTCCCCAAGGATGTTAGTAGAGGAGCTGAACAAATACACGGAAAAATGATCACAGAAGTTTGGGTGAAACTTATTACGGGAAATAGAAGCTGTGATAACTTAGATGGTGACAGTGAGTTGGTCGGAAAGGTGACGAGGCTGCCTTTCACTTCACATCATTTGATGGGCAAGATGTCTGCACGTGGAATTCAAGTAATAGATAGATATATATTCCTTTAAAGGGTGAGAGTCAAAAAGGTAAACCTAAAGTTCACCAGCAAATAGAAATAATGAAAGAAAGAGTTGACCTTCCGACTAAACGTATGTGTTTGTACTCACAATTATTCAAAATAAAGACCTTTTGGCAAGCACTTTGCATTGAATGCTCATTTCCATGTTTCCTTAAAGACGAACAAAATCAGGTTCTTCCTCATATGATTTTCAGTGCATACGCTTAAATTTAATTAACAACTCTACTAGCATATGCGAGCAATATTAAGCACTGGAATACACAAATTAAATGCATTTTTTAACTTAATTGCTTCTACAGCCTGAATTTGATTGAGTGAACTTCTTTTCCACTCCGGTCTTAAAACAGAAAATAAATCACAAAGTATTGGTTGGAAAGTACTACATGTTCTTGGTCCAAATCTTCATGCCAAACATTTATTTACCAGACATAATGGGTAGAAGAAAAGGAGGACATTAAGGAAGAGAAAAAATAGCTTCAGTGGATTTCTGGCTTTTTAACCTTCTCTGAGGGAAAAAATGGTCTGAAAGAAACAAGTGAAAAAAGACCCATGGGCATTTTGTAGACTCTCTTAACAAATTCTTCCAGTTTTGTCTCTTTTCATTCACCACGGCTCCAAGATGTGTCCCCTATAAGTTATTCTACAAAATAAGATACGCCCATGTGCCCTAGTTTTTATAATGAAATGTGAACACAGGAATTCACACAGCTTCTCATTTATGTCCAGTTTATTTTTATTCTTTTATTTGTTTATTTTGAGATAGGAAGAGAGAGAACAAGAGCAGAAGAGGGGCAGAGAGGGAGAGAGAGGGAGAGAGAGGGAGAGAGAGAATCCCTAGCAGACTCTGCATTATCATCAGGGCAGCTGAGCCCACAGGGCTCGATCCCGCAAAGCGTGAAACCATTACCTGAGCCAAACCAGGACTCGGACGCTGAACTGACCGAGCCCCTGAGGTGTCCCTCTTTTACGTCCAATTCAAATACAAGTCGTTTACCCTGAATTTTTTTCTCTTCTTTCCCACGTGGATGTGAATCTGAGCCATGTCAGATCCCAGCAAGGCAAATGCCCCCAAAAAACGATAAAGGGAAAGATGAAAAGAATCTCATGTAATGTCTCGGGTGAGGCCAGAGTTCTCTCTTTCAACTTAATGAAAGCCACTCTCAGTGTCCTCGCTTCAGACAAATTTATGTTTTCTAGGTTTACCAACTTATTATAAAGGACATAACTCAGGAACGGCCAGATGGAAAAAATGTACGTAGAGCTTCTATGCCCTCTCTAGGGGCACCACTCTCCCTGTACTTCAGTGCATTTACCAACCCAGAAGTTCTGGTCGTCTTTTACTAGAATGAGACAGAAAGAGAGAGAGAGAGAATTAAAGAGATATAACTAAAGTTGCACTGAAAAGAAACTGATAGTCTCAAAAGCATGTGACCGTTAAGTGGAGTTTAGATGAGGAATGCAAAGCCGGTTCAATATTTGACAATCCATTAGTGTAGCTCACCATATTAACACAGTAAATAGGGAAAATTGCATAATTAGCTCAATAACTACAGAAGAAACATCTGAAAAGAATTAGCAATCCATTTGTAATAAAAACTCTCAGTACAATAGAAATAGAAGGGCACTTCTTTGCACTGAAAACATAATCTACAAAAAAAACATACAGATAAAATAATACTCAATTGTGCAAGGCTGAAGACCACCTCCTAAGATCAGAAATGGACAAGAATATGTGCTCGTAACACTTCTTTCAACAGCAGACCTGAATTCCAAGCCAGTGCAATAAGGCAAGCCAAAAAATTAAAGGGGAAAGATTTAAATGCATAAATATAAATGTGTCTATTCACAAATGGCATGACTATCTACATAGAATATCCCATGTAACCTATAAAAAAGCCTCTAAACTTATGGGTTTAACAAGTTGGCAAGATATATGATAAATACCAAAAACTATTGCAAAAGTAATAACCATCTGGGAATCTATTTTAAAATACCATTTACAAAAGCGCCAAAAATACTTATAAACTAGATGCAGGATCTTTGTTGTTTAGAGCTATAAAATACTGATGAAAGAACCCTAAGGCAATTTAGGTAGTGGAGAGCTAGATCATGTTCATAAATTGAAAAACTAAATTTTTTTACGGCGTGTTCTCCTAAAATGAATACATTGATTCATTGCAAGCTTCATAAAAATCACAGCAGTCTGTCCTTCAGTTACTGAGACATGAAAAATAAAATTTATATGGGAAGGCAGAAGAAATTAAAATAGTCAAAACAGTTTTGTGAAAGAACAAAGTTTGAAGCCAAACAATACTGGATTTCAAGACTCATCTTAAGGCTACAGTAATCAAGACAGCTTGGGACTGATGAAAGGATTAACACATGTAAATAAAACATAATGGTGAATCTAAAAAAGGTTCCAAACAAATATGTTCAACAGATTTTTAGCAAAGGTGCAAACAAAGGCAATGCAGTGGAGAAACTGTCCTGGAATGTTTGGACATTCATGTACAAAAAAGAAAAAAAAATCCTCCCTAGTACTTAATATTATATGTTAGGTATTATATATACACATTTATATGTAATTTTCACATATAATATATATTTTAACGTATAAATAAAATAGATTTTTTACATATATATTTGTAAAATAGCTGCATATATATCATAGAATGAAATGCACAATGGGAAACTATAAAATCTGTTTAGGAAAAAGACAGAAACATCTATTTGTGACTGAAGTTAAACCAAGAGTTCAGATATAATACCAAAATCACAATTCATTAAAGAGAAAACTTGACAGACTCACTTCATCAGTTAAAACGTTGATCTGTGACTCTGTTAAGATAATGATTAAAAATAAGCCGCACGTTATGAAAACAAATTGCCAATCCTATAACTGACAAAGAATGTGTTTCCAACATTAACAATCCTCTCTACTCAACAATAAGAAAACAGCCAAATGCAGCCAAAAACATGGGTAAAAGACTTAAACAAAAGCAATCTGAAGGAAATATAACAGGTCGAAGGAACACATGAAAAATGTTCAACATCGTTGTCGTCAGGGATATGTAGATTAAATCCACATTCAGATAACACTATACAACTTGAATTTTACCAAGTGCTGGCAAGACTGTGCAGCAAACGAAACATGCACGCATTGCTGACTGAATGAAAACGGGTGGTGTCCTGCAATTGAAAATATTTGGTGACTCCTTGGAAAGTTAAACGATCATATAACAGAAATATTGCTTCAATTTCATCAAGAGAAGTAAACATTTATCTTCACACAAATTCCTCTGTTTAATGTTTACAGCAGCTGAGTTCATAATTGTCAAAGATCTAGAAGGAAGCCGTAGGTTCTCCAAAGAGTAAATAGAAAAACAAACTGTGGTCCATCCGTGGAATACTCTCCGCAATAAAAATGAAAAAAACAATGGTGATACCTGAACCAGCATGGATGAATACCAAGTGCGTGACTCCAAGTGAAAGAAGCAAGGTCAAAGAGTCTGGTATATGTGTTCGCTAATATGACATTCTGGGAAATGCAACTTTGTGAATGAACAACAGATCAACGGTTGCCAGGGGTCACATGTGGAGGGTGGGTTTGACTACAATGGTAAGCTTGATGGAGAGTTTTGGGGTGATGAAACTGCTTGGTGTGTTGACTGGGTGTGTCTAAATTCTTTCTAATATATATTTTCTAAAAAAGTTTTACATTTTATTCAAAATTTTAAATTTATTAGTACAAAGTATTGATAATATCCAGCCATTTCCACTTTAATACAGTAACTGTTGTAGGATCATTTCCTTGGTATTGGTGACAAGGGCCTTTCTTGGTTTCATTTTCAAAGACCTGATTCCTGGCTTTGCTAATTTTCTGTACTGTGTATTAGCTTTTTTAAAAATGTTTATTATATATTAATGTTTATTGAGAAATAATTCATATGCACTGAGATTCATAGATATTAACTATACACTGTAATGAAATATAGTATATGAACATACAAGTTCCCACATCCTAATCAAAACATAAAATGTTTTATTACCTCTAGAAATATCCTCTATCTATAGGATAGAAATATCCTATCCCAAATTATGTAACCTCTCAGAAATAGTCACTTTTCTGATTTCAATCACTTTGGTGAAATCTTGCCCCATTTTGAATTTAATATAAATGGAACTATACAACATGTGCTCTTTTTTATGTCCACATTATTTTGCCCACTATTATGTCTCTGACATCCATCCGTGTTGTACCTATATATGCACATTAATTATTTTTATTGTTGAGTGATATTGTGTGAATATACTACAACATGCTCATCGATTCCCGTTTACGGAAATTTCAGTTGCTTTTAGTTTTGGGCTATTATGATTAGAGCTGCTATGTTGTTCTTTTTAATGTCTATTTATTTGTTTGGAGAGGGGAGAAGGGGCAGAGAGACAGGGAGAAAGAGAATCCCAAGCAGGTTCCACGCTGTCAGTGCAGAACCCAAAGTGGGGCTTCATCCCGTGAACCAAGAGATCATGAGCTGACCTGAAATCAAGAGTTGGACGTTCAACTGACTGAGCCACCCAGGCACCCCAAAGCTGCTTTGTGGCTCTTGAGCAAAGTATTTCCTCCCCCTCTAGTAAATATAAGCAGCAGAATTATGGGTAATATGCAGATGTGTATTTGGATTTATAAGAATCTGTGAAGCAATTTCTTAACTGGAGGTAAAATTTTAGACTATCACTAACATTGTATGAAAGTTCCTGGTCCATAGCCTAGATAATATATGCTATTGTAGGTCTTTTTAATTTTACGTATTTTAATGGACACAAAGTAATATCTCTGATTTTAATTCATAATACCCAGATGGCTAATGATATTGAGCTGGTTTATATACTTATTGGTCATTATCATATGTTCTTGTGAAGACTTGTTCAACTTATTGCCCCTATTTAACTGATGTATCTATTGTTGATTTGCCACAATTTTTTGTGTGAATATTCACTGATCGACAAAGTCCTTCTTTGGACTTATGTTATCTTAATAACATAAATTAAAAATCCCTCCTTTTTTACTTTTAGGGTTTGTATAAATTTGATATTATTTTTATTTAAATGCTTGGTAGAACTTACAAGTGAAGATATTTGACCCTAAATTAACTACAAATTCAATTTCTTTTATGGATTTTTTTTATGGTGTCACCTGTCAGTTTTTGTTTTTCATTTTGCCATATGTTAGTTTTGGTAAGTTGTGTCTTTCAAGTCTTTCTCCGTTTCATTTAAGCTGTTGAATATTGACATAGAGTTTTCAAACTATTTCCTTCTTATTTTTTAATGTCTGTAAGATCATTCATGAAGTTCTGTCTCTCATTTCTGATATTGTTCACTTGTGTTTCCCCTCTATTTTATTTCTGGTGATTTGTCTTGCTTAAGGGATTTTATAATTTATATATTTTTTTTATGTAACTTACTTTTAACTATGTCGATTTTCTTCTGTTTTCTGACTATTTTTATGTCACTGTCATTTGCTATCATCTTATTATTTACTACAAATTTAATTTGATCTTTCTTTTAAACTAGCTTAATAAGTTAGAAAGTTAAGTAATTCAAAATCATCCTTAATTTTCTAATATAAACTTTGACGTCTTTGGGGCGCCTGGGTGACTCAGTCAGTTAAGTGTACTACTTCGGCTCAGGTCGTGATCTCACCATCCATGAGTTTGAGCTCCACATCGGACTCTGTGCTGACAGCTCAGAGCGTGGAGCCTGCTTCACATTCTGTGTCTCCCCCTCTCTCTGCCCCTCCCCTGCTCACTCTCTGTCTCTCAAAAATGAATAAACGTTAAAAAATTTTTTTTAAAAATAGAATAAAAATAAACCTTGACGTCTTTAAGTTTCCCTCTGATCATTGCTTTAGTTATATTCCATAATTTTTATAGAATTAGTGTACTTTTTAAAAATTTATTTATTTATTTTGATAGAGAGAGAGAGACCACATGTGGAAAGGGCAGAGAGAGAGGAAGAGAGAGAGAATCCCAAGCAGATGTGAGGCTCAAACTCACAAACTGTGAGGTCATGACCTGAGCCGAAATCAAGAGTTGGATGCTTAACCAACTGAGCCATTCAGGCACCCCTCATGTACTTTATTTTATAAAGCAGCTTTAGAGGTACAGAAAAATTTATTACAAAATACAGAGTTCTCAGATACCCTCCTCCGTAACCACGCACATGGTTTCTGCTATTATCTATATCTTGCATTATGGTGCTACATTTGTTGAAAATGATGAACGAATATTGATATAATATTATTAACTCAAGTCCATAGTTTACATTAGTTTATATCATACTCTTCGTGCCCTGTACTTTCTATGGCTTTTGGCATATGTATAACGATGTGTGTCCATTTGTATCATATAGAATAGTTTCACTGCCCTAAAAATCCCCTGAGCTCCATTTATTGCCCTTCCTCCTCCCAAGCCCCTGGCAGCCACTGATCGTTTTACTGTCTCCATAGCTTAGCATTTTCTAGAATGTCATGTGGTTGGAATAATATAGTAGGTTGCCTTTTCAGACTAGCTTCTTTGACTTAGTAATATGCTTTTAAAGTTCTCCATGTTTTCCTTGATTTAATAGCTCATTTCTTTTGTTTTATGTTTTAAATTTTTATTTAAATTCCAGTCAGTTAACATACAGTGCAATATTAGTTTCAGGTGTTTGATATAGTGATTCAACACTTCCATACAATACCCAGTGTTCCTTACAAATGCCCTCCTTAATCTCCATCATCTAATTAACCCATCTTCCCACACACCTCTCCTCTGGGAACCATCAGTTTTTTTTCTACAGACTGTTTCTTGGTTTGCCTCTATTTTTTTTCTCCTTTGCTTATTTTGTTAAATTCCACCTATAAGTGAAATATGGTATTTGTGTTTCTCTGACTGACTTATTTCGCTTAGTGGGAATTCTCTATAACTCTAGCCATGCTGTTGCAAATGGCAAGGTTTCATTCTTTTTTATGGCTGAGTCTATCACCTCTTCTTTATCCACTCATCAACTGATGGATACTTGGGCTGTTTCCATAGAATAATATTCTTTTGTGGGATGTACCAATATTCTCTTGTGGGATGTACCACAGTTTATTCACCTGCTGAAAGATATCTTAGTTGCTTCCAACTTCTGACAATTATGAATAAAACTTCCCTAAGCATTTATGTGCAGGTTTTTGGGTGGACGTAAGTTTTCAACTCATCTGAGTAAATACCAAAGAACACTAACTGTAGTGCTTGAAGTTTAGCAGTTCTATAGGTGTATAGTTGGAATCCCATTTTTGTTTTGTCAATTATCTAATGACATATGCTGTTCAGCATCTTTTCATATTTTCATTTTCCATTTGTATATCTTCTTTGCTCAGATCTTTTCCCCATTAAATTTCTTTTTCATATTGTTGAATTTTCAGAATTCTTTGTGTATTTAGGTTACCAGTTATCAACTACTTTTTAAATTTTTTTTTGCAAATATTTCTCCTTGTATGTGACTTTTCATTCTCCTAGTCATGTTTTTCATGGAGCAGAATTTGTAATTTGTTTGAAGTCCAACTTACCAATTTTTCCTTTCATTGGTCATGCTTTTTAAAATCATTTATTTATTTACTTACGTACTTTTAAATTTATTTATTTATTTTGAAAGGGAAAATGTGAGTTGGGGTGGACAGAGAGAGTGGGAGAGAGAGAATCCCAAGCGACCTCCATGCTGGGAGCATGGAGCCTTATGTGGGGCTCATTCTCATAATCCATGACATCATGACCTGAGCCAAAATCAAGAGTCAGATCCTTAATTGACTGAGCCACTCAGGTGCCCCTCATTGGTCATGCTTTTGATGTTGTACAATACTATCCAAACCCAACGTCCTCTAGATTTTCTTATAAGTAATCCTCTAGGAACTTTATACTTTTCCATTTTCCATTTGTGTCTATAGCCCATTTTTAGTTAAGTTTTGCAAAAGAAGTAAGGTTTGTGTCTAGATTCATTTTTTTGTTGTTGCATGTAGAGGTTCAGTTG
The DNA here is from genome assembly GCF_018350215.1 of Panthera leo. Lineage (NCBI taxonomy): Eukaryota > Metazoa > Chordata > Mammalia > Carnivora > Felidae > Panthera > Panthera leo. The sequence goes on along the minus strand of NC_056695.1, from coordinate 3,817,679 downwards.
TTGTAAACACAATTTATTGTAAAAATATCCTTTCTCCATTGAATTTCCTTTGCCCCTTTTTCTGTGTGGGTCTACTTCTGTCTCTGTTCTGTTTCATTGATCTATTGTCTTGCTCTATAATTTTAATGTTTTGTTTTATCATTCTAATTAAATATTTCTTTAAAATTTTTTTTTAATGTTTATTTATTTTTAAGAGACAGAGAGAAACAGAGCGTGAGCAGGGGAGTGGCAGAGAGAGAGGGAGACATAGAATCTGAAACAGGCTCCAGGCTCTGAGCTGTCAGCACAGAGCCCGATGCAGGGCTCGAACTCACAAAGCACAAGATCATGATTTCACCCGAGGTAGGACACTTAACCAACTGAGCCACCCAGGTGGATGTTTGTAAATGAACATTTCCAAGTGTTCATATAAATTCTTCCTTGACTCATGAGTTAAATAGAAATTCTACATATTTTTATTAATTTATAAATTATAAATTATATAAATTTATATAAAATATAAATTATATTTATTAATATCTAGATTTTTCTAGATATTTCCCTTTTGTTGTTTAATTCTACTGTGAACAGTGAACATACTCTGTATAATTTTGTCTAACTTTAATGACATAATGTATTTTATAGCCCTTATGTGGTCTAGCTTTGTTAGTAAGTCATGTGTCCTCGAAAAGTATGTGAATTCTGCATTTGGGTGTAGTTTTCTATAAATTCAGTAGATTCATTCAGATAATAATTTTGTAGAGATATTATACATTTTTATTAACTTTTGTCCACTTATTTTATCAATTTCTGAGAGAGGAGTGTAAAAATCCACAACTATTGTTTTAGGTTTGTCTATATCTCTGTACCCTCGGTTTTTTACTTGATAAATTTTGATTTTTTTTAAATAGTTGCTTATCCAACCAAGATTATGTCTCTGATGAATTAGACCTTTGATCATTGTGAGACAACCCTCTATCATGGGTAACATACTTTTCCTTGTCAGTTTCTTATATAGCTCTTTGTTTTCTTAAGATTAGTAACATATTTTACAATTCCTCTATTTTCTCTAATTTTCTTAATAAAATCGACTTTATCTTTTAGAATAAGTCTAGATTCACAGAAACACTGAGAGGAAAATACAGAGATTTCCAATATTCTCCCTTACCCCACACATGCATAGCCCCCTCCGTTATCAACATTCCTCATCAGAGTTGTACATTTTCTACAATTGTTGAACCTACATAAACCTAAAGGCCATAGTTTATAGGAGGGTTTTCCCTTGGCCTTCTACATTTTATAGATTTACAACTTAACAATAGTGTGTATCCACATCATAGTATCATACAAGTAGAGTCGCTGCTCTAAGAATTCTCTATGATCTTAATCACCTCTCTCTGCCCACCTAATTTTGGCAACCACTGATTTTTAAAAAAAAATTTTTTTTAACATTTATTCGTCTATGAGAGACAGAGAGCACAAGCAGGGTAGGGGCAGAGACAGAAGGAGACACAGGATTGAAGCAGGATCCAGGCTCTGAGCTGTCAGCACAGAGCCCGATGTGGGGCTCGAACCCATGAACCATGAGATCACGACCTGAGCCGAAGTCGGACTCTTAACTGACTGGGCCACCCAGGCGCCCCCAACCATTGATGTTTTTAATGTCTCCATAGCTTTGTCTTTTCCAGAATGTCATATTGTTGGAATCAAGATTGACTTATTTGTGGTGGCTAATATCTTCCATAAGTACAGTACAAAACAAAACCAGAAATTGCCCTCAGTACAATCAAAGAACTTATTCGGATTTCACCAAACTCACATATAATATAAAACTTTTGGGACTGGCTCTTTTTACTCTGCATAATCATTTTGAAATTCATCCAAATTGTAGTCACGATGGAATAAAATTATCACAAAGTGACTCATCTAAGGAAGAGCTAAGGACATGTATTCAATAAATTAGTCTCAGACTCCACATACAAAAATAGTTTAAATAGGACGATGTGATGGCTAATTTTGTGTCAACTTGGTGGGGCCATGGTGCCTAGATATTTGGTCAAATATTATTGTGATGTTTTTGTGAAGGTGTTTTTGGATGAGATTAACATTTAAAATGGAAAACTTGGAGTAAGGCAGATTACCTTCTATAATGTGGGTGGGGCTCATCCAATCAGTTGAAGGCATAAATAGAACACAGACTGACTTCCTCTGAACAAGAGGGAAATCGAGAATGAAAGACCTTTGGGGCTCAGACTACAACTCTTCCTGAGTCTCCTGCCTGTGACTCCCCTATGGATTCTGAAGTTACCAGCCTCCACAATCTCAGGAACAAATTACTTAAGATAAGTCTCTCTATGTATATAGGCATCCCATTCATTCTGTGTCCCCAGAGAACATTGACTGATACAGATTTTCCAATTCCTTCATTTCCTTAGAATTCAGAGAAATTCAAAAAATTTCTGGCATCATGTGTAAAATTTTGGTTATGATAGAAGAAGAATTATTTGAAGGTCTCAAAACCTTCCAATCACTGTCATGGATGGAACAAATGAAAACGATAATATGTATGAGGATAAGGCTAATGTCGCCTGAGGTGGTTGTACTGTCAGTGGGATGTTTCTAATTGCCATGAGTCTGCACCATTATTCTAGAACTGAGGTCTTCAATGGCCAAGAAAAGCAGAAAATCATGAATGACCTAACATTACACCCATCACCACAATAGGGAAACAGGTTCAAGCAAATGATGGCAAGAGTCTCAGCAAAAGAGGCAGTGCCCAATATCATAACTGGACGTCTTTGGAATATGCTAAATTGTAAGCTCTCTGAGGGCAGTGTGTTGGCCTTGAACACTACTGAAAAGATTTTTTCCAAGGATGGATGGATCGTGCTAAGAGCTATCTAGAATAAGAAGAATTCCACTCTAAGACGTTTCTTTTTATCATGGCAGAGCATAAGTCTGAACTAAGTCCACAGAGTCAGCTGTTGTGACCATGTCCAGTTCCTATTTGAGTGATAGAGAAATAAGTGTAATACAGTAACATTTTTGTTTGTATATAACCTTGAAATAGTCATCACTGATATGCATACCACCGCTGGGAAAAGTTCCATTTTCCCTTTACATCTCAGTCTATTAGACCTTTGGGGTGTCTTTTCAGCAGCTAAAGGGTTAGGGCCAGAGTCATCCTGCCCAGATCTGTCACTTGCTGGCTAGATGACTATAGGCAAGTTATTTTGAAGAATCTGTTTTTGCATCTCTTAAAATCACCATTGATAATACTAGCAATGTCTCATTGAGTTACATGAGGATAAAGTAAGTTTCCTATAAAGAGATTATAAGACTGTTCCACACATTTATGATACTCTATAGATGTTAGCTGTTATTTGTACAAAAAAAAAAAAAATGGAACAACCATTCTAAGGTAAATATTGTAACATTTAGGCCTCTATAAGACAATGATCCTCAACAGAGAAGTCTCAAAACCAGATAAGGCAAATATGGCAATCCATACATCAGCATCAATGAGGACAGCTGTGGCCAAGAAATCAAATAACTGTCATGTCTCTGATACACTGGGGCACAAGGACAGGTCTGCATTTGCGTGAGAAGAATAAGCAAGACAAGGCACTTTTAAATGTTGTAAAGGGAATATAGGCACATACATAGGTTGACTGAGGAATATTTCTGACATAGTTGTCATGTGCTGAGCAAATTATTTTTCATTTGCTTTGATTCAAGTGCTGAGTATAAAATCATCCATTTAATGGTTCTGGATATGCCTGGCTTTTTCAATTCGGGGAGGGGAAAAGTTGCCCAGGTACAAAGTCAGTTTTATATAAGATCATTTGAGGCTTTTATTGAAGGATCTGAGGAATGCCAGGGTTCAGAGTATGAAATTCCTGCTTTGAAGTTCTCATTTCTGGCTTTCTTACTTATTTAAAGTAAAAATCATTCACCATCATAACAAATCTATAATGTATGAAACTAAATTTTAGTTACTTTTTAGGGACAGGTCTTCAGGGTATTATTTCTTATGTTGTCACGATGACTTTAGATGAAGCAACATTTCTCGGTTCTCTGTAATGATTAGTATATATTCCTTAGTGGAACGCTAGGGAATATGTGTAAAATGCAGAATGCAATGAGTGCCACTAGACAAAGTGCTGGCAGCACAAAGCAGGAGTTTTAAGTGTGTTCTTTAGTAAAACGAGCACGCTTAAAGGGGAAAGACATTCCTTCTTCTCTATGAAAAACGATGATTATTTATTTTCAAAAAAAAGATGATTTAAACAAATTAGATGTTTACCTTATGAGAGATTATATAGGCTTTTTACTCAAGGAAAGATAGAAGTAAGAGTTCTTGGTCATTTTAATATCAGATGCCACTCTATTTAAACATAGGTAAATTAACGTGACGCTGCCCTCCACGAGTTATTTATCTGACAGCTCGACTGTCTTAAATATTGCCAAGAACTGGAAAAGAAGTAAAATTCTCTCAGGAGTCAAAGAAGAAGTCACAAAAGCAATGACTCCTTTGTGAATCATGTTTCTAGAAAATACCATCAGGTGTCTAAGACAATTTGTCATGATTCCATCTGCAATTCATAGCATATCACCTATTTTTTTTTTATCTGTTTGCTTTTATTTGTTTAACTATATCCGTTATGCAGTCAATTGGGAGATAGATTACCTATTAGAAATGACAGAAAGTAGTGAAAAGGGTTGTCAACACAAGCATGCGGGTCCAGTAGTGTTTTAGTATTGGGTTCCAAATACCTCAATTGCTTCTGGGGGTCGCCTAAGGTCACCGCATGATAAAATAGTTGATGCCTGAAGTCACTAAGTAAATACAGTCGTGTATTTTCTTTAAGAAGGAAGAAAATTTTTGGCTAACTCTCAAAAAAATGCTGACTATATTTTGTAAGATAACATCAAAAAGAAATAATAAGCTGCAGCATCAGCCACAATATCATAAAGTGTGAAGGACAGTAATCAACATGGCAGAAACGTCATTAACAGTGATTGGGAGACAGTTAACCAGAAGCACCTTTCTGGCTGAAATACAAATCATTTCTCTGAGAAAGGAGTGTGACTCCTGGAAGACAGGATACAATGCCTGGGACCACGTGAATGCTTCCCTGCGGTGGAGGGAGATCTGCAGGGAAAGGCAGGCTGTGGGACATCACAAAAAGCCCCCAGTGCTAAAGATCACAAGAATTTAAAAGCAGTTGTGCCTGAGGGGCTCAGGTCATACAGGCAACATGATAAAGCAAGAGGCAAGTTTTATTCTATTTTTTTTTAATTAAAACATTTTTTTTTCATTTATTTTTAAAAAGTTTTTTTTTTAATGTTTACCTATTTTTTCTAGAGAGAGACAGAGCATGAGCAGGGGAGGGACAGAGAGAGAGGGAGACACAGAATCCGAAGCGGGCTCCGTGCTCTGAGCTGTCAGCACAGAGCCCAAAGAGGCTGGAACCCATGGGCTATAAGATCATGACCTGAGCTGAAGTCAGCCGCTTAACTGACTGAGCCACCCAGTCAGTTTTTATTTTGAGAGAGAGAGACAGAGAGAGAGAAAGAGAGAGAGATCTTATGTGCCAGCAGTGGGGGGAAGGGCAGAGAGAGATAGGAAGAGAGAGAATCCCAAGCAATCTCCACACTGTCAGCGCAGAACTCAATGAGGAGAAATCAACTGAGCCGCCCAGGCGCCCCAAGGCGAGTTTTATTCTAAGGACGCAGCAAGGGTGTTGCAAAGAAGGATGAGGGGAAGCACTCACCAGGGAGCACACAGTCCGGCTCCGTTGTGTAACTTTCTTCTCTGTCATCATCCATCTCTGATGACTTATTCCCATTCTCTTCAAAGTAAACTAATTTCTAGATCTTTACCTTGAGTTTTGAGAAATGATTCTAATAGCATCCAAAAGGAAATAGAAAGAAAATCTACTCAAATACAAAGAGAGCTAACATTCTAACCCAGGATGGATCAACCACCAGCAGCCGAATAAGCAATCCACATATGGAGACCACAGCGTCTGAAGTATGAAGACAAAATGGTTATAGCCTTAAATGACAAAAGTTAAATTTTACACAAGATTTATTGTAGGACACAAAGGTAAAATTTAAACAGTATCTTCTTTGCACTTTCAACATATCTAAGAATATGAGCGCCAAGTAGTAAGATGAAAAGCAAGAGATTAAGCAACTTTAAAAAAAAAACCCTCAAATAAACAACTTAAGTTTATACTTCAAGGAAGTAAAAAAAAAAAAAAAAAAAGTACAGTCTACTCCTAATTTAGTAGAAGAAAGGAAAAACAAAGATTAAAGAAATAAATGAAGAATAAAAGACAATAGAAGAGATTAATGTAATTAAGAGCTTAAAAAAAAGACAAACAAAAGAGATAAAACCTTAGTCAGACTAAGTAAGCAAAAAAAGGAGAGAAGGAAATATAATCATAAATGAAACAAGAAACATTACAACTGATGCCAGAAATACTATGGATCATAAGCAACTACTATGAATAATTACTTGCCAATAAGTTAAATAATCTAGAAGAAATGAATATATTTCTAGAAATGTACAACTAACCAAGATTGATTCATTAAGAATAGAAAATAGTAAGAAAATTGCATCAGTAATCAAAGAACTCCTAAGAATGAAAATTCTAGGACCAGGTGGCTTCACTGGTGAATTCTACCAACATTTAAAGAACGAATGTCAATACTTCTCAAATTCTTCCAAGAAATAGAAGAGAGAACACTTCAAAACTCATTTTATGATTCCACCATTACCAGATATCAAAACCAGACAAGGGCACTATAAGAAAGGAAAACCATGGGCCAATATCACTGATGAACATAAATGTAAAAATCTTCAACAAAATATGAGCAAGTTAAATTCAACACTACCATGGTCAAATAGAATTTATTCTAGAGACCCAAATGTGGCTCAACATTGATAAATCCATCAATGTGATACACCATATTAAAAAAAATAAATGATAAAAATCATCTGATCATTTCATTAGATGCAGAAAAATCATTTGGCAAAACGTAAATTTTGGTTACAATAAAAACTCTCAACAAATCATTGTAGAAGGAACATACTTCGATATAATACCATGCCATGCGTGATACCCCCCAGCTAACACCATACTCAATAGTGAAAAGTGACTTTTCCTATAGGATCAGGATCAAGACAGGGATTTCCACTCTTAACACTTTTATTCAATATAATACTGGAAGTTCTAGCCACAGCAATCATAGAAGGAAAATAAATTTTAAAAATTCTAAATATGTAAGGAAAAAGTAAAATTGTCACTATTTGCTGATGACATGATACTATTTATAGAAACCACTAAAGACTCTACCAAAAACCGTTAGAACTAATAAATTCAGTAAAGTTGTAAGATACAAAGTCAATATGCAAGAATCAGTTACATTTATATACACTAATAATGAACAAGCAGAAAGAGAAATTTAAAAAAATCCTATTTATAATAGCATCAAAAAGAATGAAACACTCGGGAATAAATTAAACCAAGGACTTGAAAAATCTATACCCTAAAACACTATAGAACATTGATGAAAGAAATTCAAGATGACATAAATAAATAGAAATATTTTTTGTATTTATAGATTGGAAGAATTAATATTATTAAATGTCCATACCACCCAAGGAATCTATAGATTCAATATAATCCTTTCCGAAATTTCAGTTGCATTTTTCACAGAAAACAGACAACCTAAAATTTGTATGGAACTGCAAAAACCCCTGAATAGCCAAAGCAATCTTGAGGAAAAAGAACAAAGTTCGATGCATCACAAGTTTTGATTTCAGATTTTAAACTATATTACAAAGCTATCTTCATCAAAACAGTATGGCATTGGCTTAAAAACAGACACATAAACCAATGGAAAGACCAGAATAAACCCATGCCTATATGGTCAATTAATTTACAATAAAAAGCCAAATATATGCAACAGGGAAAGGAAAATCCCTTCAATGAATAGTGTTGGGGAAATTGGATAGCCACATGCAAAATAAGGGAACTGGACCAAAATAAGGGAACTGGACCACTCACAAAATAAAGTCAAAATGGATTAAAGACATGAATATAAGACCTGAAACCATGAAAAATGTAAATAATCTCCTTGGCATTGGTCTTGGTAATGTATTTTTGTTTGTCTTCAAAAGCAAAGACAACAAAACCAAAAATTAATAAGTGTCCTATATCAGTTCCTCTCAGTGAAGGAGACCATCTACAAAATGAAAAGACAACCTATTAAATGAGAGAATAATTTGCGAGGCATAGTCTAATAAGGGGTTATGTACAAAAATATACAAAAATTCATACAAGTCAATAGCAAAAAAAACAAATAATAATAACCCAATTAAAAAATGGGCAAAGGACCCAAAGAGACATTTTGTTTGAAGACATAGAAATGGCCAACAGGGACATGAAACTTGCTCAACCTTACTAATCATCAGGGAAATGCAAATCAAAACCATCTGAGATAATGAGACATTACCTCACACTTGTCAGGATTGTTATTATCAAAAACACAAGAGATAACAGATCCTGGTAAGGATGTGGAGAATAGGAAAACCTTATATACTGTTGATGGGAATGTACACATTACAGCCACCATAGAAAAACAACATGTAGTTTCCTCAAAAAGTAAGAATATACAAACCGTATGATCCAGCAATCTCAGGTATACATACATAAGAAACAAAACCCCTGTCTTACAGAGATATCTGTATTCCCATATTTGTAGTAGCATTATTCACCATAGCCAAGATATGGAAGCTATTTAAGTGTCCATTGACAGATGAACGGATAAACAAAATGTGATATGTATATACATATATACACATAGATACATCACATCTATATGTATATATATGAATATATATGTGTATACAAAGAATATATATCAAGCCCCTCTATCTATGTATATAAAGAAGTAAATCTTGTCATTTTTTACAATATGGGTGAACTTGGAGGGCATTATGCTAAGTGAAATAAGCCAGACACATGAAGATAAAAACTGAATGGTAACACTTATATGTGGAATCTTAAAAAAAAAAAAAAAAATGTGTAACTCATAGAAACAGAAAGCAAAGGAGCACCTGGGTGGCTCAGTCAGTTAGGGTCAAATCTGGCTCAGGTCATGATCTTACTGTTGCTGCATTGAGTCCCGTATGGGACCCTGTGCTGACAGCTCAGAGCTCAGAGCCTGGAGCCTGCTTCAGATTCTGTCTCCCTCTCTCTCCGCCCCTCCCCCACTTGTTCTCTCTCTGTCTCTGTCTCTGCCTCTCTCTTTCTCTCTCTCAAATAAATGAATAAACATTAAGAAAAAAGAAACAAAAAGTATAATGGTGATTTCCAGGGGCTGGGAGGTGGGGGTAATTGGCAGAAACTGGTAAAGGATACAAATTTTAAGTTATAAGATAAATAAAGCCTGACAATCTATTGTATAACATGGCGACCATAGGTGAAAGCACTGTCTTGTGTAATTAGAATTTGCTGAGTATAACTACCCCCCCCCCACCAAAAAAAGTAAATAAGTGAGGTGATGGATGTGTTAACCAAGAGTGGTGGTAGAAATTCACAATGTATATATGTAGCAAATCATGACACTGTATACTTTAAATATGTTACAGTTTTGTCAATTGTACCTCAAGAAAGCTGAAAATTACATACTTATAAATAGTTTAAAAACTATTCATATAATAGAGCACAAGACAATTTCAATAAAATGTATAAAGTATGGCCATATTTTCTAATGCAACTTAATAAACTGGAGACAAGAAAGCAATAAAACATCAAAATCTAAAATAACAACTAATTTTGTAGTGATTAAAATATGTCCTACATAGTGATTGCTTAACTAGAGTAGTTGAAATTATAGAACATTTGAAAATATTATTAATTAGAATGCCAGGTATAAAACTTAAAAGGTAAAAGCAACAATGTTGACCTTAGGTATAATCATAGGAATAAATGTTCTGGTTGTGAAATATATGAGAATAAAATTAAAATCCATGTAAGAAAAACTTAAAAAGAGTATAAAACTGATTTAAAAAGGAAAGAGTAATAAGTAGATTGAAAAATAGACAAAATAAGGAAAATAAAAATGGACTTGATATCTCCAATTAAATTAATATCTTAAACTTCTTTAAAAGAAAGAAGATATAAATATACTAAGTAGGGGAAAAATCACTACACATACAGGTAAATAATTATACATCTACTACAATTTCCTAATTCGTTAAAATCATTACAAGGCAATATATTTTTAAGTTACCCCAAACAAATATGAATGGATGAATATAATCATAGAGTAAATTTTAAAAATTTTAAAAATTTAAAAAAAAATTTAAAATTTTAAAAATATTACTGACAATTTACGGGCCGTGCTCAAGCAGGTTGATGGTAAAATCCTTACAAATCTAGAATTAGACAAGTCCCATACTGTACAATTTGAATAGTCAGATGAGATCTAAACTTCCCCAACTACCTTTGAATATGGCCACACAGTCTTCACTGGAAAGAAACTTGCTTTTCTTCTAAGTCAAATTAAATCCAGCTCAGCCCCTGCCAGCTCCTGAAGACTGCATAAAAGTGCATTCATACTCGATACTTGAGACCACGTAAATATTTCTGGAGACAAAAGAAGCTTGGATTTACACAGTCTAGCAACTCTCATCTCTGCTCTGGGGACCTCAACCCCCCGCCAGTGTTTCCCACTCCGTCCGTCTGCAGAACAGCATGTGTCTCTCTCAAGCCCCTCAGGCCCATCTCTCTGCGGTGAGGAGAGGAGGCCTGTAAACTCCCTTGTCAACTGGCTTCCACTTGGGGTCTGCCAATGGAAGGGAATGGCTTGACTGGACAAAGGTAGGAGCCTTTCTTATTTCTGGCTTTCTGAAAACACCTGTGAATCAGCCCTTTGTGTAGCGTCTTTTGTGAAGCACCTGTTCTGTTTAGACGTTTTACTCACTGAAAAGAAATTGTACTATCTACCTGTTTATAATTGATTTGTAGAATTCAACTATACACATACACACATTTAAAAATTTTTTAACGTTTATTTATTTTTGAGAGTGAAAGAGAGAGCGAAAGAGCGATGGAGGGCCAGAGAGAGAGGTAGACACAGAATTCGAAGCAGGTTCCAGCCTCTGAGCTGTCAGCACAGAGCCTGACATAGGGCTCGAACCCACAAACCGTGAGATCATGACTTGAGCCGAAGTCGGATGCTTAACCCACTGAGCCACCCAGGCACCCCCACATACATACATTTGAATCTAATTATTCATGGCAGTTACGTTCTATAAAGTCACTACAAGCACTGAATTAGCAAATACTGAGGTATTGCTTCTAGGGAAAATAAAAGATTAAGTTCCTGCAAGAGTAGTCACAACATTTTTGTCAACTGATAGTACATATTATGTACTTTTTGGGGTATGATTTTAAAATACCTTATTTAATGTGCTGCATATTGTTGATTCACTAATACTGAACTCATAGCAAATGGCACTAAGAAAAGTCCTTTGTCAATAATATATTCTGCAAATCCTCTCTGATCACTGGCTTTACCTTTACCCATTCTCAAGGTGACTGTGATAAGCATAAGTTCTTGATTTAAAACATTTCCCAATTGTTTTCCTTAATGTTTAGTAATATTTATGTCCTATTTAAGAATTCTTTGCCAAAACCAAGGGCACAAAGCTATTCTCCTGTTCTCTGGAGCTTTTAAAGGTATTTAAAACATTAATTTTAATTTTTTTCATGTTTGTTTTTGAGAAAAAGAGCACAAGCAGGGGAGGGGCAGAGGGATAAAGGGAGGCACAGAATCCAAAGCAGGCTCCAGGCTCTGAGCTGTCAGCACAGAGCTGGAACTCACAAACTATGAGATCATGACCTGAGCCAAAGTCAGACCCTTAACCGAATGAGCCCCCCAGGTGCCCCAAAAACATTAATTTTAAATATTACTTAAAAAAATAAATAAGCCAGATAAATATATAAACCAGGATCAGTGCGCAAAGATTCTACAGTATAGATATAGATTCAGTAGGCACAATATACAGTTTAGTCATCTCTATTTTTTGATTAAAAAAAAATCATCGTCCTTTCTGATGCACAGTAAAATCATTGACCAACAAATTAACCTTTAAGTAAATTGAAATTAAACCTCTAAATTTAACAACACTTACATAGTGTGTAATACGTGTCAGGCGCTCTTTAAGTACTTTACATAAATCCACTTATTCAAGCCTCATAAAAATTCTCTGCAGAAGTGTGGTTGTTGTCTACTTTGTAAACATTACGCCGAGGCTAGGAGAGATTATGTGATTTGCTTCAGTTCCTGAAGCTAACGAGTGGCAGAAGGTATGTGAACTCAGGTAGTCTGGCCCCTTAGTCTTTGCTCTTAACAATCTTCCTGCCTCAAATATACAATCTAGAAACACCTAACCTACCTAAATGTTAAATGGAAAATAATTAGATAGAATAGAAAATAAAATAGGAAACTATTAAAAGGTATTATTCATAGAATTGTCAAGAGTTGTGAACGCTCTGAGATTTACAAACTGGCCAGCTAACATGTGGCGACATAAAAAATTCCTGAGCTTGCGCAGAAGACATGAGACCCTTAGGTAAGTGCTGAAGGTTAGTTTGTTAGTCATACTGCTGGCAACGGGCAGAAGTTCATTGTTTTTGCACCGTTTCCCCGACTCTCAATTCCATAGGGCAATGAAGAGAAGTCCAGCGATACATGATCTGGGTTGCATCACAGTGGATAAAACCAGAGTTTTACAATGAGCAGTAAGTATGCCTGAACAGCGCTTCAGAGGAAGCCATTATCTTTATTATACTGAGCCGTAAGCAAGCCTGCCCTCTGCTCCAGTGGGAGGCATTATCCCTCTTTTCCAAGGCTGTAAGCAAACGTGTTATATGCGACAGAGAGAGACACTACCTCTATCTTCCGAAGCACTTAGCTATAAAAACATCCTTGCTAATATGGTCCGGAAGAAAGGGCAGTTAGAGACTCTCTTGCAAGATGTGTAAGTCATGAGAAACTTCAGGGAAAACTGTCCAAAGAAATGATCTGAACATGGGGAAAGCATTTCAGGTGCAAAAATAAAAGAAGTCATCAAGAAAAGAACACCGGTATGTGCAACTGGTAATCATTTGAGACATCTGCCTGTAAAACAATAGACAAATAGCATGTCAAATAATAGGCGAATGCTAAATTGGAAAACTGCATGTGCATTATAAAATAAATTGTTGCGTTTACCTCTAAATGTATAGAAAACATGTTATATAAACAACTGATCAATGGATAAATTGCAAAAACATGCTATAGGTATAAACAAATACTTTAAAAAATGATCAGGAATTATTTGAAAATAAACTGCAACCCTACTAGTAATTAACTAAATAAATCGATAATACACACATTAAGTTCTTGCCCTGTGGAAACTCATATTTGAATATATTGCTAAAAGTAGTGTAAATGGATAGAATATTTCTGTAGGAGATTCATTAAATAAATATCAAAAACTTCAAATTATTTATACCTTTGGACTTACAATCCTACTTTCAGGAATCTGATCAGCTCTGTTATAAGATATCCATGTGTATGTGAATCTCAAATAACTTCATTTAAAGAGGTTGGTATTTAAGTTGGTGTCCATGCAGATGGGTAATACTACAATTAATCTTTAAACTAAAAGGCAAATACACTTACAAGAATACCTATGCCATCAAAAAATATTACTATAGGAAATATTAAATGAGAAGGAAAAATATCCTCTGTATTTTCAAGTCATAAAAGCAACTTAGAAAACCCAATATAGTTAGAAATTTCTCATAAAACAGGTAACTATTGCATACATATGCAGGTGTATATGAAGACAATTATAAAGTTAAATAGAGGTTTATGGGGAGAAAATATATTGTTTTTATTTCTGAATTTATAATTTATTTTTTCCAAGATTTTTTGTACATGACATTTTAAATTTGATACATAGGTTCAGAGCAAGTTGTGAAGTTAGTACAAAGAGGTTCTATGTACTGTCACCCAGGTTCCCTCAATGGTTACCGTTCACACAGAGCATGACATCCAAGCCAACGCTGTTACTTGTGTATCACATGTACAGATGTGTGTACCACTACTACAATCAAGATGCAGGACCATTCCATCATCACAAAGGTGTCACTCAGGGGACAACTTTACAGTCACATTCACCCTTCTGCTACCCACCATCCTAAATCCCTGGCTGAAAGTCGGTGCTTTGCGAGAGCTATGTAAAGGGAACCACACAGTGTATGACCTTTTGAGATTGGCTTCTTTCATTTGGTATAGTGCCTTTGACCTTCATCTAAGCTCTTACATGTGTCAATAATTTGTTCCTTTTTATTTCTGAGAATAACCCACGGTTGGATTTCCAAAGAATGTTTAGCCATTTACACATTAAGGAACATTTTGGTTGTTTCTAGTTTGGGCTACCACAAGTGAAGCTATTGTGAACAATACTGCACAGGCTTTTCTGTGAACACAGGCTTTAAATGGTATGGGATAAATGCCCAAAGGGGCAATTGGTACGTCGAATGGTAAATGAATGTTGATTTTATTGTTTTTATCAAACTGCCAGACTGTTTTCCCATGTGGCTTCCAAATTTTCCATTCCCATAAGCAATATAAGGGAGACCCAATTTCTCCACATTCATGTCTGAATATGGTCACCACTTTTTTAACTGTTATGTTAGACTTGTAGTGATAGCTCATTGTGATCTTACTTCACATTCATTATTGGTTAATGATGTAGAACATGTTTTCAGTGTTTATTCTCTATCTGTGTATCTTCTGTGCCAGAATGTCTATACATTGTTTTCTGCCCATTTTCTAATAGTTTTCTTTTGAGTTTTTCTTTCTGCATATATTCTGTCTATGAGTACTTTCTCACATATGTGCTTTGAAAATGTTTCCTCTGTCTGTACCTGGTCTTCACCTTCTAACAGTATCTTTCGTGGCACAAAAAATGTTCTTGTTGTCGTGTGGTGCTAATGAAGCCTAATTTCTTTATATTTTCTTTCCTGGATCAAGGTTTCGGTGGAGTTTTTGAATACAAAGTCCTGCAGAATATCTCCTATATCTTCTAAATGTGTTATAAATTCACATTTCTCATTGAAATTTTTTATCCATTTTGAGTTACTTTTTGTATAAACAGTGATTTTTTTGCCTTGTTATTCGATCGGTGCTGTAATATTTGTTGGAAGAAAACCTATCATTTCTTCAGTGGATGTTGATGTATTATGTGATGCTGCTGAACTAACCTATTAGTACTAGGAGTTTTTATTTGATTTTGCCTATTTGTTTGGTTTGAGTGATTCTTCATAATTTTCCATGTGGATAGTTACATATTCTTCAAAATAGAGAAAATTGTATTTCTTCCATTTAGGTCTATTTGCCTTTTATTTCCTTTACTGTCTCTGTGCTGGCTACAATTTCCAGTACTATTTTAAGTACTAGGGGAGAGTTGACAAAGATTGCCTTACTTCTGGTCTGATCTTAGGGGGAAATCATTCAGTCATATACTAGTAAGTTATGATGTCTTGTGTAAGTGTTCTTTATCAACTAGAGGAAGTTCTTATCTATTCCTAGGTTTCTGAGCATGATTTTTCACCATTAATCATTATAATCATGGACTTTTCCTTCTTTAGCCTGTTAACAAGGTGAGCTATTGATTGATTTTCCAATATTGAACCAGCTTTGCATCTCTGAAATGAACACCAATTAATGATGGTGTATAGTTCTTTTTATATATTGGTGAATTCTATTTTCTGATGTTTTGTTGTGATTTTAAAAGTGTACATTATTGAGAGATACTAGGTCATGTAAAATTGTTTTTAATTTTAATTTTAATGTTTGATAGAATACTCCAGTAAAATCATCTTGGCCTGAAGATTTCTTTCTCAGAAGTTTGTTTGTTAGTTTGTTTGTTTGTTTTTAATGGTTTCCATTTCCTTACTGTTTTAAGGCTATTCAAATTTTTCAATTTCATATAGGGCGAATTATAGTTGGTACTTTAGAAGATAAAAGATCTATTTTATCTAAATGGTTAACCTTATGTGTGCAAAGTTGTTTGCAGTATTTCCTTACCATTCTTTTGATATATACAGGGACTGGTGTGATATCCCTTGTTTTGTCCCTGATAATGTGTTCCCCTCCTTATGATGGCTTTAGGATGATTTTGCTTTTCTTTTCCTAGGTTCCTGAGGTCAGAACTTAAACTGATGGTATGCAACTTTTCCATGTTTCTTTTTCCTTTTTTTTTTTTTTTTATGGTTTACTTATTTTTGAGAGAGACAGACAGACAGAGCACAAATGGGGGAGGGGCAGAGAGAGAGGGAGGCACAGAATCCGAAGCAGGCCCCAGGCTCTGAGCTGTCTGAACAGAGCCCGATGCGGGGCTCAAACTCACAAACCATGAGATCATGACCTGGGCCGAAGTTGGACGCTCAACCGACTGAGCCACCCAGGCGCCCCTCCATGTTTCTAATGTAAGCATTTATTGCTGTAAATTGCCCTTCTATGTCCTATAAATTTGATATGTTGTATTTGTATTATTTCTCTCTGCTTTCAAAAGTTTGTTTTTAGTTTTCAAAAGTGTGATAATGATGTGACTTGGAATGGATTTTTGGGGATTTATACCCTTTGGAATCTCTTCAGCCTCTTGAATCATTAGGTTGATATATTTTGTCATATATAAGAAGTTTTTATCAATTTTTTCCTTGAATAAACTTATAGCTACATCTTTTTCTCTCTTTCTGGTGCACGAAATTATGCTGTTTGATCTTTTGTTACTTCCCTGAGTTTTCTTTTTCTTTAAAGTTAACTTTCTCACTTTTGTTCAGAATGCATAATTATATTGTCCTATTTTTAACTTTACTGATTATTTTCCCTTCTCTTCTACTTTTGAGCCAATTTATTGAGGAATTTTTTTGTTATTATATTATGTATGACTAAAATTTCTATCTTTATATCTTTTCTTTCTTCCTACGATTTTCCATGTCTTTGCTGAGACTTTCTATTATTATTATTGTTGTTGTTGTTATTGATTTATTTCTATCATTTTCTATTATTATTTTGTTGGTGTTTAATAATTGTACAGTGAAACATTTTTATGATGACTGCTTTAAAATGCTTGTCAGATCATTCTAATATATATTTCATCTTGGTATTGGCATATCTTGATTTTTTTCATTCACTTTTAGATTTTCCTGGTTCTTGTTCTGAAAGATGATTTTCTGTTAAACCCTGGACATTTAGATGTTATGTTACAAGATTCTGGATTTTATTTAAATCTTGTATTTTAAAAGGGCTCATCTAAAGTACTACTCCAACAGGTGAAGGAGGACGCTGCCTCCTTGTTCATGGGGACAGAAGTCTAAAACCTTCCCCCTGTTCAAACTGATATTCTGGCAGCAGGGAGGCTTCCTAGTGCTGGCTGGAGTTGGTAGTTCAAACTCTTCATTGGGCCTCCACAGAGAGCACAGTGCTAGAAGAAAGAAATGAGCCTTGCTCCCCACATATCCTCCACTGACAGTAGGGAGAGTTGATCTCATTACTAATGGATGTTGGTCAAAGTCCTGACTCTCCACTTGGCCTCCCTGATCACAGTCTCAGTAAGCAGAGGGACCATGCCTTGTCACCACCTGGTGGGAGTGAAGGTGGAAGTTCCCTAGGGGTCTCCACTGAAACAGCAAGTGTGAAACTCTATTACTACCCAGTGATGAGCAAAGCCCCAGCTCCCCACTCAGCCTTGTCTGATACACCCAGTAAGAGGGAGTAAGGGAGGGTGTTGAGGTATCTTGTTACAGACTGGCAGTCTCTTTATTCATGTAATCTGTGGTTGACATCTAAAAATTTCTGTCCTGGGGTGCCTGGGCAGCTCAGTCTGTTAAGCATCTGACTTTGGCTGAGGTCATGATCTCGTTCATGAGTTCAAGTCTCATGTTGGGCTCTCTGCTGACAGCTCAGAGCCTGGAGCCTGTTTCAGATTCTGTGTCTCATTCTCTCTTTCTGCCTCTCCCCCACTTGCACTCTGTCTCTCTCTCTCTCAAAAATAAATAAACATTTACAAATCTTAAAAAAAATAAAAATGAAAGTTTCTGTCCTACTAGACTACCTTGGTTGGAAAAAGCAGGCTTTCCTAGTGTTTCTCTCCTCCCCTCCTTCCTCAGCTTTCTGGCCTCTCCTTTATCTAGTCTGACATGTATGGGACAGAAAGAAAACACAAGGAACTTGCCACCTTTTTTTGCTCCATTTTCTAGTTAAACAGCCTTCTTTTCATCTTTCAGAGTTGGCTTACGCTTGTTTTATATAGAACATTTGGTGTTTTTAGTTTTACTTACTGGAGGGATACATTAAAGAGTGTATCCATCTACCCAGAGACAGAAATCCTTTCCTATTGTTTTTGTTTTGCTTTGTTTTAAAATAGACACGCTTTACTTTGTAAGGGGGGGATAAACTATTTTTTATATGTAATTTTACTGTTCTTTTATTTCCTGTGTTTAATACTAACTCTAAGAACTCATTGTTTTTAGAAACATCATTCTTTTGAGATTTTTGTCCTCATTTCATCACATGTATTGTCCTCAGGTTTTCTAAAACACCACTCAGTAACCATCAATTATGTCTTTAAGCACCTTTAAATGTCCCTATTTCTTACATAATATGATCCGAATGCATACTGATTTGCTAAATATTTTTGCCTCTAATCACTTGTTTTTACCTCCTGCTGATATTAAAGTTAAATCATCTTATTTGTGATTGGGCAAAATGCCCAATGGGAATGCGTGGCTTATGCTACTGATTCTCTCTAGAATGTTCTCTTATCTACCAGTAATGAAATTATATCAAGTAATCAAAAAACTGCCAACAAACAACATCCAGGACCAGATGGCTTCACAGGTGAATTCTCCCAAACATTTACAGAAAAGAGAATACCTATTCTTCTCAACATATTCCAAAAAATAAATAAATAAATAGATAGATAGATAGATAGATAAATACATACATAAATAAATAAATAAATAAATTAATTAATTAATTAAATAAAATAAAAGAAGGAAAGCTTCCAAATGCATTCTACAAAACCAGCATTATCCTGATACCAAAAACAAAGGTACCACTAAGAAAGAAAGCTACAGGCCAATATCTCTGATGAACACAAATGCAAAACTCCTCAAAAAATTATTAGCAAACCAAATTCAAAAATACATTTAAAAACATCATTCATTGAAAAAACTTTCATTGGAAATGTTAATCTATACATTTAAGAACACCTGCCCCCACTCAATAAACTTGGATTAGTATAAACACAAAAAGATCCACACCCAGACACGTTGTAGTCAAACAACCAAGGGTCAGAGGCAAGGAATGGATCTGGAAGGCAGCAAGAGAAAAGTGATTCATCACATACAAAAAACTATTTTTTTTAATGTTTATTGTTATTATTTTTTGAGAAACAGAGAGAGACAGAGCATGAGAGGGGGAGGGGCAGAGAGAGGGGGAGGACACAGAATCCGAAGCAGGCTCCAGGCTCCGAGCTGTCAACACAGAGCCCAACATGGGGCTCGAACTCACGGACCCTGAGATCATGACCTGAGCTGAAGTCAGATGCTTAACTGACTGCATCACCCAGGCATCCCTACAAAAAATTTTGAATAAGATAAAGAGGCTAATGCACACCAGAAACTTCAGCATCCAGAAAACTGTGGAATAACATATGTGAAATAATAAAAAGCAAAAAATGTCAACCAAGAATTCTTTATCCAGAAAAACTACCCTCCAATAATTAAGAAAAACTTAAGATTTCCCAGATAATCAAAAACAGGAAATGTATTGCTAGCAGACCTATTGTATAAGAATTACTAAAAGGAATCATTGATGCTGAAATGAAAGGACACTAGCCAGTAACTTCCATCCACATGAAGAAGTAAAGAGCAGAGCATATTAAGGCAGTACACAGGTGAATATAAATAATAGTATATATGCATTTTTGTTTGTAACTCTCTTCTCCTACTAACTGATTTAAAAGACACCTACATAAACTACACAAACTATGTTGAGCTTTTAACATATCGAGATGTCATAAATATGACAAGAGCAGCACCATAGAGATGAGAAGGAAAGGGTCTACATTGGAACAAATTTCTGTATACTATTGACATTAATGTAATATTCGTGCAAGCTGGATTGTTTCAAGTTAAGATATTAATTTAACATTCATTTATTTTTGGGAGAGACAGAGACAGAGCATGAGCAGGGGAGGGGCAGAGAGAAAGAAGGAGACACCGAATTGGAAGCAGGCTCCAGGCTCTGAGCTGTCAGCACAGGGCCTGACGTGGGGCTCGAACTTACAAACCACGAGATCATGACCTGAGATGAAGTTGGATGCTTAATCAACTGAGCCACCCAGATGCCCCATTGAGTTAAGATATTAATGTAATCCCCACTGTAACTACTAAGAAAACGACACACATGTAATAAAAGAATCAAGAGAAAAATATGATTTCTGAACCCAATGGAATAAAATGAGAAATCAATAATGTAAAAAGTTGGGGAAACATATTATTATTTGGAAATTAAACATACATACAAAACAAAGTAAACCTAAATCATGGGTCTAGGAAGAAAATAAAGATTAGAGAAGAAGTAAATAAAATAGACAAAAGAAAAAACAATGCAGAAAATCAGTGAAACCAAAACTTGGTTCTTTGGAAAGGTCAACATAGCTAGACTGGCCAAAAAAATAAGAAAGAAGAATAAAATTACTAAAATCAGGAAAGACAGAGGCAGCATCTCTTATGTACATTAGAGAAAAGACAACATTTATGACAATACTCGGAACAACTACATGCTAATACAATAGATAACCTAGACGGACTGGAAACATATTTAGAAAGCTACAAAGTACAAAAACTGATTCGAGAAGAAATAGAAATATGATCTGGCCTCTAGAAAGTAAAGAAATAGAATTATTCCAATTGAATTTAATTGAATTGGAAAACAAAAATATCAAGAGAAAAGTGAACTAGAAACCAATATCTCTTATGAGTGATGAATCAAAAATCCTCAGTAAAATGCAAGCAAGTGGCTGCTACACTATATATACAATAGGATTATGTGACATGGTAACTGGGAATTATTCCTAGAAGGCAAAACTGGTTTCTCATAAGAAAACCAATCAATGCAATACACCAGATCAGTAGCATAAAGAACCAATAAAATCACAATTATATCAATTAGATGTAGCAAAAACACTTGACTAAATCAAAATACCCTTTCAAATTTTTTTTAACATTTATTTATTTTTGAGACAGACAGAGACAGAGCATGAACGGGGGAGGGGCAGAGAGAGAGGGAGACACAGAATCGGAAGCAGGCTCCAGGCTCTGAGCCATCAGCCCAGAGCCCGACGCGGGGCTCGAACTCACGGACCGTGAGATCGTGACCTGAGCTGAAGTCGGATGCTCAACCGACTGAGCCACCCAGGCGCCCCCAAAATACCCTTTCAAAATAAAACACTCAACAGACTAAAAATAGAAGGGAGCTTTCTTAACCAGGTAATGCATACCTAAAAGCACCTGTAGCTCATAACATACTTAATGCTGAAAAACTGAATTCTTCTCCTCTAGGATCAAGAACAAGACAGGGAAGTTTGCTCTTTCCACTTCTGCTCAACATTTTACTGGAGGATTTAGCCAGAGCAAACCGACAAGGAAAAAAAAAAAGTCATCCAGAATTGAAAGAAAAAGAGTAAAGCTATCCTTATAGATGTCATGATCTGATTATAAAAATTACTGAAGGAAACCCTCCCCCCCCACACACAAAGATCTCCAAGTGGTTAGAACTAATAAACAAGTTCAGAAAGGTTGTAGCATATAAGTCCAATATAAAAAAATTTGCTTTTATTTTTGTGCAATAGTAACAAACACTCTACAGTGAAATTAAGAAAACAATTCTAGTTACAATATCAGAGTAATAAATATTTAGGAATAGATTTAACAAAAGCATTGCAAGATTTTTATAAAGCAAACTACAAGACATTGCTACAAGGAATTCAAGAAGACCAAAATGTGAAAACAATCCAAATGTCCATCAAAGAGTAAATATATAAACAAAATGTTATATTTATACAATAGAATATTATTTGACAATAAAAAGGAATGAAGCCATGATGCATGTCACAACATGAATGAACCTTGGAAGCATTACTCTTATTCAAAAAAGCCAGTGGGAAAAAAGAGCATATATTGTCTGATTCCTTTTACATGAAATGTTTAAGATAGGCAAGTCCACAGAGGCTGACAGTTGGTTACTGGTTGCCACAGACTGGGGCAATGGGTGAATTAGGAGTGACTATTAATGCATCTGGAGTTTCTTTCTGAGGTGATGGAGATCTTCTGGAATTTGACAGTGCTGAAGGCTGTAAAACTCTGAGTATATTAAATGCCACTGTACTGTACGTTTTAGCAGAGTGCATTTTATCGTATTTGAATACTACTCCAATAAATCTGTTAAAAAAAAACCCTTCATAACACTTAAAAGCATTCAAGTGTGTGGAACAAGCTAATGGTTGCTTAACTAATATAAATTTATATAATTCTTAAAACGTCACCTGTTTTATTGGTGATACTATTTATTGCCTGCCACTAGAAAGTCTGCATAACATTTATGTGGTAGAAAGTTAGGGGCACCTGGGTGGCTCAGTTGGTTAAGCATCTGACTCTTGATTTCGGCTCAGGTCATGATCTCACGGTTTGTGGGTTCAAGCCCCGTGTTGGGCTCTGTGCTGACAGTGTGGAGCCTGCTTGGTATTCTCTCTCTCTCTCTCTCTCTCTCTTTTCTGTCTGTCTGTCTCTGACCATCTCCCACTCCCACTTTCTCTCTCTCTCAAAAATAAACTTTCAAAAAAAAGAAAGAAGTTAGATTGCCATTTATATATATATATATATATATATATATATATATATATACACATATGTATATGTATATACATATATGTATATACATATACATATATATCAGAAACAAAAAATCATGAAAATATTCTGTTTAGTTTATATCAAAATAAAGATAAGTAATACCAATGGATATAGCTGTTAAGATTATTGCAAAACTCATGAAAGTAGTTCAATACACTCTTGTTTCTGTCATTAGGTTTCTGTCATTCTGTCATGCTGGATTCAGTTATGTTGACACATGAAATAGATCACAGCAAAGAAAATTTCTGCATCTGAGGCTTCATTGGTTAATTCCACCAAACATTAAAGAAGAATTAAAAACCATTTTTTCTCAAGTTTTTCCAAAACAATTGAAGAGGAAGGGACATTTTGTAACTTATTCTTTCAGGCCAGCATTACCCTCATACTGGAACCAAAGAAGTACAATAAAAGAAAACTACAGATCCATACCGCCTAACCACCTAGACACAAAAATCCTCAGAAAATACTAGCAACCTGGGGTGCCTGTGTAGCTCAATTGGGTTAAGCGTCTGACTCTTGATTTTGGCTCAGGTTGTGATTCCAGGGTCATGGAATTGTTCCCTGTGTCCGGCTCTGCACTGAACATAGGAGTCTGCTTAAGATCCCTTCTCCCTAACTCTGCCCCTCTCCCCCACTCGCTTGTGCTCTCTCTCTCTCTCAAATAAATATTTTTTTAAATTAAAAAAATACTAGCAACCTGAATTTAGTAGTATATTAAATGGATTATACACCATGACCAAGTGGGATTAATTATTGCAATGCAAGGACAGATTTAAAACACAAAAACAAAAACAAAACAAAACAAAAATACTCAGTGGTAACATGCCATATTAGCAGAATGAAATAAAAAAACACCCACAAATGATCATCTCAATGGATGCAGAAAAATCATTTGACAAACTTTATTTCATAACAAAAACCCTCAACAAACTAGGAACAGAAGGAAAATCCCTTGATGTAATAAAAGCCACATAAGAAAAACTCACAGCACACATCATACTTACTTGTGAAAAACTGAAAGCTTTTGCTGTAAGATTATGAGCAATACAAGAATGCTCGCTTTGGTCCCTCTATTCAATATAATACTGAACATTCCATCAGAGAAATTATCCAAGCAAAAGCAATAAAAAGGACCCAAATTAGAAAGTGAAATTATCTGTTTGCAGATGATATTATTACATATGCAGAACATCCTAAACATCCACAGAAAAAAAAAATTAGAACTAATAAATGAATTCAACAAAGTAGTAGTAACAAAGTCAACATAAAAGAATTAGTTGCACTCCTATACTCTAATGATAACCTGAAAAGGAAATTAGGAAAGTAATTCTATTTATGATGATATCAAAAAGAATAAAATTCTTAGGAATTAAGTTCACGGATGTATTTCTTATCATAATCCCAATGACATTTTTTTTGAAGAAATAGAGAATCCCATGGTAAAATCCATATGGAATCTCAAAGAACTCCAGAAAACCAAAACAAATTAAAAAAAAAAAAGAATAAAGCTGGATGAATCATGCTCCCTGAATTTTAAACTTACTAGGAAGGTATGGCAATCAAAACAGTATAGTACTGACAAAAAGACAAATATATAGACAATAGAATAGACAATAGACAATAGAATAGAAAGCCCAGAAATAAACCCTTACATATGTGGTCTAATGATTTCTGATGAGAGTGACAAATTCATTCAGTGGAAAAATATAGACCTCTTTTTTTTTTTTTTTAATCTGCTGGCAAAACTGGATTTCTACATGCACAAGAATGAAATTGACCCTTACCTAAAATCATATGCAAAAACTAACTACAAATGGATTAAAGACCTAAATGCAATACCTAAAAATATAAAACTCTTATGAGTAAACATAGGACAAAGCTTGGACATTGGATTTGGCAATGATTTGTTAAACATAACACCAATGGCAGGGGGAACAAAAATGGGTTCTTAAAAATTAAACATTTTCTGCATCAAAAATTTCTATCAACAAAGTATAAAGGAAGCCCACAGAATGGGAGAAAATATGCAAATCATATATCTGATAAAGGATTAATATCCAGAATATATAGGGATCACCTAATATTCGATAATGAAGAAAAACCTGTGACAAAAGTTCACAAAGGACTTGAATAGACATTGTCCAAAGAAGATATACAAAAGGATGGTCAATACACAAATGAACATACACTCATTGCTAATCCTTAGGGAAATGTAAGACAAAGCTACATGGTACCACCTTACAGTCAGTAGGATGGCTACTATGAAAAAAAAATGAAAAATTAAACAGGAAATAACAATACGTGAGAAGATGTGGAGAAATTGGTACCCTTGTGCATTGTTGGTGGGAATGTAAAAATGAGACAGCTGCTGTGGAAAACTGTATGGTGATTCTTCAGAAAATTAAAAATAAAACTACCTTAGAATCCAGCAATTACATTTCTGGCTATGTATTCAAAATTTTGAAAGCAGGATCTCGAAGTGGTATTTGTACATCTGTCTTCAAAGCAGCAGTATTCATAATAGCTAAAATGTGGAAGCAACATCATGTAGCCACCAACAGATAAGCGGATAAGCATACATATGTATGTGTTATATACATACAACGGAATATTATTCAGTCTTAAAAAATGAAAAATTCTGACATTTGCTAACATGGATGAATCCTGAGGACATTATGCTGAGTGAAATAAGCCAGTTACAAAAAAAAAAAAAAAAAAACACAAAAAAATAAATACTGTACGATCCCACTTCTATGAGGTACTTAGAGTAGTCGAAATCATAGAGACGGAAAGTGAAATAGTGGTTGCTATTAGCTCAGAGTCATGGCAGATCGGGGAATTATTGTTTCACGAGTATGGTAGGGGAGGAAAAATAATTTTCCCTTTATCCTTCTGAGTTGTTAGCTGAGAACCCTGTAATAAAAGACAAATTAACATGAGAAAAACAGTTTATTAACATGGATGCCACATGTATACATGGGAAATACCCAGGAGAAAAAAAAAATGAGTAACTCCAAGGTGGCTTAGAATTCAGGATTAAATATCATCTTACCAGGGAAAAGGGAGGGGAGGTAGGCCTCTAAGGGAAGAGTCAATGATTTAGGGGAAAGATGAATGAGCACTTAAAAACAAGATGGGAGGTAATTTGGGACAAAGTCTGTGTGGGTGTGGTGTGGACTCCCAGTCTCTTCCGTGGTAACAGCCAATGCTACCTGGTTGATGACTCCTGTGGGGGGATTTTTGACAACTGAGTGACTTTTGGGTGCAGATAAAGGCAGATAAGAGGAGTTCAGGGAAACTTCTCCCTGCATTGGCTGTTTCTCAAGTACCTACAGCTCAAGAGAATCAATATGTCAGAATGGCATATTTTAGGGTGGCATATTTCACTCCTCTTCAGTACAGAGCTGTGGTTTTACAAGATGGAAAGATCTGGAGATGGGTGGTCGTGATGGCCGCACGCCATGAACGTATTTAATGCCAGTGAATTGCACAATGACAGATGGTTAAAATGGTAAACTTTATGTTTGTGTATTTTACCATAATAATCGAAAAAATGTTTATGGGTTAATATAACTTCCTTAGGAAAAGGGAAAAGGCAGTCAGTAAACCATTTCTGAAAACCAATTAATTAATAAATTGATGGTACATAGACTTAAACTGCCAAAACAAACAAACAAAATATTATTCTGTTTAGGATGTTCCAGGCGTTGTCTTTCATATTATCATTCAATCATCACAAAAATCTTAGTGGGAAGATATTAGCATTCTAATTTTAAAGGTGAGAAAAGTGAAGCTAAAGACATTTAACTTGCCCTACGCCTAATTTGTGACAGAACCATGGCTTGAATGCAAAATGATATTGCCTTGTAGTCCTTGCTCCTAATATTTACTAAATTAGTTGCCTAAGGTCAAAACAGCTGTGAATGAGCAGCATTAAGACCCAGGTTGCTTATTTTAAACATTAAATTCAAATTGCCTCCACCAGAAAATTTGAGGATAATGAAGAGAAGTTTTCTGCCGCTCCTAGAGCAGATTTGCTTTCACTCTAGGTTAACAAAGACAATTTCTCTCTCTCTCTGGACGGAAGTTTGGCAGACTTGTCAGCCTCCTGTCTATAAATGAGCATCTTCCCAATCTCAGGTTTTCCCTCCTTGTAATATGCCCCCCCCCCTGCATGTACAGGCGACCCCGGACCTTCATCACCTCACCTTGCAGACCCTGGAGCTCGAGGAACCAACACAAGTTGCTAACTGTGGTGATTGCTGTCGCTGTGAGTAATAAGCTAATCCTGAAAAGTCTGCGTGTGAGGGAAAAAAAGAACATATAGACTGTCACAAAGAATGCAAACAGCCTGGGCAATTAGACCTACCAGAGATCAAGACCTATTATCAAGCCATGTTACTTAGACCCTTCATATCGGTAGAGATACGGACCAATAAAACAATAGAGCCACACAGAAATCTACAAGTGGACATTAATATGTGGTGGAGACAGCACAAATTATCTGTAGGAAAAGGATGGCCTATTCAAAATCGATGGAAAGGGAACTGGCTATATTTCCACATAAAACCCAATTATTTTCATGTCTCGCAGTTCATAAAAATCAGTTCCATGTTCCTAAAATAAAAAACAAAACTATATAACATTTTAGAGGGAAATATTTGATGATGTCTTCATAACTTTACTGTAGAGAACAATTTCTTAACACCAGAAAACATACACCATGAAAGTAGTTACTGATAAATATTACTCCATAAAAGACAAAAGCAACTGTTCACTGAACAAACATCAAAATAAAGTTACAAATAAGCCGTTGGGAAATCTTTGTTTCACATATATAAAGCAAGGAGCAGTTCAAAATACGAAAATGTTCCCATTAAAATAAAGCCTGATTACTGAGCAAAAAATTCAAAAAACACATAAAAAATATTTTTAAAAAGGAAAACTGCATGGTCAATAGCATTAAACACACCGAATTAGGGAAATACCAACGGAGACCAAACTGAGTTGCCACCAACATCGATCCTTTGGCCCAACTCCATAGCCACCTCCACAATCCACACACACGCAAGGCCACGTGCACAGGAACGTCCCTGCAGCATTTTCAAAAATAGCAAATACTCTTTAAACAAATCACAAATGTCCCTCAATAGGCGATCAAAGGACTTTGGGCAAAATTGATAAAGTGGATTCATACAAACTTTCCGTGTCAATTATTTTTCACTAGTAAATTAGACATGCTACGGCTTTGTTATCATGTTGCTATCTTAGGAATGTTGTGGGGTTTATTTATTTATTTATTTATTTATTTATTTATTTTTTAACGTTTATTTATTTTTGAGACAGAGAGAGAGCATGAACGGGGGAGGGTCAGAGAGAGAGGGAGACACAGAATCTGAAACAGGCTCCAGGCTCCGAGCTGTCAGCACAGAGCCCGACGCGGGGCTTGAACTCACAGAGGGTGAGATCGTGACCTGAGCCGAAGTCGGCTGCTTAACTGACTGAGCCACCCAGGTGCCCCTGGAATGTTGTGGGGTTTAAATGAGTTAATACATGCGAAGCATTCTCAGTTATATCCACATGTGTTCATTACTCCAACATGTGTGTGCGTGTGTTTTCTCTTATTCATCTGTGTTAAAAATAAACTAAACCCGCATGAATCGGCATGCAGCACCGGTAAATCCCAAATGTTTTATTTTAAACAACAGTGCAAGTTGCAAAATAATATATGCAGTATGGCACCACTTATACAATAACTTAAGACATGTAAACCTCTAAAATATCTTGAACAAGGGTGCATGATGTGTAAAAATAAAGAAATTGTACTAATGAGCACAGACAGGATTGTAGATGCCTCAGATAAGTGGAATGCATATCATTGGACTGGATACACAGAGGCTTTAACTGTGTTGGTAATAATTTCTATGTTAGCAGACTAACAACCCCATGAGGACTTTATATAACTTTTATTTTTATACCTTTTACTCTGAAATAATTTATAACTTTAGGTTAAGAATGTTGGTTGAGATTCAGAGAGGTTATCTCTTCATTTGTCTGAATATTAAAGATTGCTCAAAATTATTTCTTGAGGACAATTCTTGTTTTATTCATGGCTTTTCTGTTATATATTGTAGGACAGAAGTGGTGCCCCTATATTTAAGCCCAGGACTTTGTTGGCTATACGTTTTTTAATATAATTTTTTTATAAGAAGTGGTCAGCCATTTACCTAATTAGGACTGGGTAAATGTTTTAGTGATACATTTACTGAACAACATGTACATTCTCGGTCCAGTTTCCAGCTCCCACCCCCCTCAAAAAAAATCTTAAGTTTGGTAAGTTCTGACTTACCAAAAGCTTTGTATGTCTAAATGATAGTGAATATAATGGTAATCTACAGTCTACCAAGGGGTTAGCCAGACTTGAGAAACCTATATAGATCTATCATATTTTCATTGGTGCCTCTAATCCTCACCTCTATTTTTTTTTCTACATGGAATTATCCATTCTGAATGAACTCATCTCTGTATTTAATGAAAGTTGTTTCCACCAGTATTTTTGTTTGCTTGTTTGTTGATCAGTGCCTTTTCTCAGAGGAATATAATGGGATCTTTTTTACTGATGTAATTACTGAAAACAGTTGAAAATTTTCTGAGCAATTAAAAATTTTGTCTTATAGACACTGTCAGTCAATGATAGTTCTTTAAGTGACTACAAAGTTCATAGCAAAATCCACGAATGAGAATGTGAAAATATGCACTTACACAAAATAAAGCAAAAAAATGCTTGAGGGTCAATCAATGCTAGGCGTATGATTACAAATACAGAATACAGTAATAAAATATGAGTAGAATAAAGAGACACAATTTTCAGAGAAAATATTAAAACTTCATTGCTGCAAAAAAGGAAGCATAGGGAAGTAAGATTTTTCTTCACCTATGGTAGATACACGTATTCTTACAAAACACTAAAGAGGTCATCTTAATTCGTCATGTCATCTAAATTTGAAAATGAGTTTCTACTTTGCAGTAGTCATAAATTTGGCAATTAAAGAGGTTTGAGTAGGTCAGGTGGAAAAAGTGAATTGGACGTCTTAACATATTAATATTTCAGATTGGTAGAAAATTAGCAAATATCAATTATTGAACTATCTTCATCAGGAAAGACATGAACTGAATCTAAATTATGGAATTTAAGCTAAAAGAAGCAATAATCTTGTATTGACACAAAATAACTCACATCCACAGAAATAAAAGGTCATTCTCAGAATCTTTCATTTAAATGTTGCCATAACTTTAGGAATTCCCCCAAATTTAGATTTGAACCTACCATCTGCTGAAACTATTACTGTCTGAACAAGTACAGCTGTGTGTTCAATTAGCTAAATAATCATTAAAATGAATCAAGTATAAAAAGTGTCCCCTTTTAAAATTAAAAGCTAAAGCGCTTAATTCATACAAATGTTCTCTGTGTTGGATGTCCCCTTCCTCAGAGAGAGAGACGGCTGAAAAATTGCCTCAATCCACATGTGCAGATAACAGATACTGCTTCTCTGGCTATTTCCCCAAGAATCTTTAAACCCACAGCACTCTGCCCAGAAGCTGCATGGAGATAGACTTCATCTGGATATTACTCTCCATGGAAACAAGTGAACATCTGTAAAATTAATAAGCCAGAGCAAACTTCTTGCTTAGGTAGACTTTTAAGATGTTCTATTTCCTTATAAACCTTTAGATCTTGTAAATACTCTGGTAAATATGAAACATTTAGCATAGCTTGTTAACGTCAGTTTTTTTCAGCTGCTTCCAAGAGACGGCGTTGATGAGTTTGAGTACATGAGTTTGAAATATATTTGAATGCTTCATTCAATCAAAACAATTTCAAAGAATGTTCACATTTGGCTTGAGGTGCTACTATTTCATTAAATATTTGTTTTCCCCGATAAGACTTAATGAATTGCCCGCAGTAAGCATTTATCAAGCTTGACATATTTTGTAAAATGTTGCTGAGAATTCCTTCTTGGTAGTTTTTATATTTAGAATTGAATTGCACTTGGATGATGTTTTGATAACATATCTACTCTCGATGATATCAAGAAATTATTTCTTATTGCTCACATTTATGCAAGTTTTATAACACAAAAGAGCTACAAATAAACGCTCACCATAAGCAACTTTTATAAAATTTATGTGGGGGAGAAATTATTCATTTTAAAAGAGTTACATTGGACAAAGTGATATGTCGCCTCCCACATCTTTATTTCAACATTTCATTCTCAATATTTAACTAGCATATAGTACTTATTAAATTACTATAATACATCAGACATTGTTCTTAGACAGAGGATACACTGATGTATATGAAATGACCCCAGGATTTGTGCAGTCATAATCTCCTTGCGGATACTGACAAATGAACAATTAGAAATACATTCTGCAATCTTCTGCACGCCATCACAGAGGTTACAAAAGCTGGACACATAAAGGAGCTTTCAGCAGGAGTTATAGGGTGGACAGAGGTCAGAAGAGCCCCTTCAATATGTGCAGCAGCAGAGTTAACTCTAAAGGATAGGGAAGAATAACATGTACAGGAGAGAACCTTACGGTGTAAAATACAATCCGACATACCGAGTCATAACCAGTGGTTTAATCTGATTAAAATATATACTGTAAAGGGGAAGAGGTGAAAATGCCAGGAGGATCCAGGTCATACAATTTTCTCTGTGTCATATTCAGTAATTGAATTTAAAATAAAGGTGCTGGAAAATGTCTGAGAAGTAGCAAATAGGAGGCAACAAAAAGGGTCTTTGTTTCTGAAAGGTTACTATGGTTGCAACACTGTGGATTTTTAGAATAGGTCAAACCTTTCAGCGAGGAGACAGAATAGGGAGGAAATACATATTCTGAGCGGGAGGTGGCAGCAGCCAGAAAATCATGACAAATAGGAATTACGGAAGCTGATGTTTCTCTCAGGTCCCTTCACGTTCCTTTGACTTCTGTGAGCCCATCTCGTTTTCTATGCACTTTTGTTTGTAAGGTTCACCCCTAAATTGTCTCCCGGTGGGACAGCATGCACAGAGAACCCGGGTTCGGAATCAATGACTCCCCAGTTTGGAAGGATGAGTGAAACCCCACCCGCCCCCACCCTTGCCTCCAGGACCAACCAGAGCTCCCCTGTGGATTCACGCTAAAGCGGAGATCTGACTATAATCACACCTCCCTCTGTCTTTTTCCCTTGGCCCCGCCAGCTTGCCTGATTGCCTGTCTGATTTCTCTAAATAGCACTGCCTTATTAATCATTGGCACAGGAATCTTGGTCTCAAAGTCAACTGTATAGGACTGTGACCTAAGTGTTAATATATCAATGATGCAAATTGAGAAGAAGCAAAGGGACTGAGTAATTGGATTTGTGTAACGAGGCGGTGGTTGAAGTCAAAGGATAGACCGGTTTCGGTTTGGCTGAGCTGCTGACATTCTTCATTGGTAGGAGACAGCAGGAGAAATGTAATCACGTTGTCCCTGCCCATATTAGAATATTCTTCCTTGCTCTATGTATTTATCCATCCACAGCAGGGTATGCACCTTGGAAAACTAAGCATGAGCTGGATTTTTGTCAAATTCCCCCTGTACACAGCATCACTGACTTCCATGAAAGTTAGCATTACAAAGCGTGTCACTGCTTGTTCAAAGATACATTGTCTCTAGATCCCCCGCCCCCGTGGCTCAGTCGGTGGAATTTCCAACTTGGCTCAGGTCATGATCTCAGGGCTCCTGAGTGAGTGCGAGCTCACGTTGGGTTCTGTGCTGACAGTTCAAGCATGGAACCTACTCTGGATTTTGTGTCTCCCTCTCTCTTTGCCCCTCCTCCACTTGCTGTCTCTCTCAAATATAAATAAACATTTAAAAATAATAAAATAAAGATACATCATATCTAGATTGCAAACTTTGTGAAAAACACCCCCAAGTTTCTTGATGAATCATGGTTGTGATAACAATATTACTGTATAATTGTTAACTGGGATACATACTCAGAAAAAACAGACATAAAAACAACTTTGCAAAACACTTTCAGAGGCCTAGATATTAGCCTGTGTTAATTTTTTAGAACTTTTTCCAATATTTATTATATTTAGTGGTCATGTTTCTATTTGAGGACAGTTTCTCAGGCTTCCCTTGTTTTTCTCATGATTGGACTGGGTTAACTGGGTTAACTGGTTTGGGGGAGGAAGACCACAGAAGGGAAATACCATTTTCACCAAATCATATCATGTGTACATACACAACATGACTTACCACTTACGATTTTGAACAGCTGATGCAGGTTTCTGCACTACAAAGTTTCTTTTTTAACCCCTCCTTTCCATATTACATATTATCCTCTTTCTACCAAAGGAAATCACTTTATATAGCTTATGTACCAGTCAAGGTTCTCCAGGAAACAAGATCAGTATATAATGGAGATTTATTATGAGGAATTAATTCGCACTATTATGGAGGGTGAAACATCCCAAGATCTACTGTCTAGAAGCTGGAGACCCAGGAAAACCAGTTGTGTAATTTAGTCTACCTCTGAAGGTCTGAGACTGGACTAGTCAATGGTGTAAATGCCAGTCCAAAGCCCAGAGACGATAAGACGTCTCAGCTCAATGATGCAGGGAAAAAAGGTGAATTCCTCAGTCTTCAGCCTTCTGCTCCATTCAGATCCTCACTGGGTTGGATGATGCCCACCCACATTGTGAAGGGAAATCTACTTTGCCGAATCCACCAGTTCAACTGTTAATCTCATCTCGAAAAACCCTCACAGATGCCTTCAGAAATAAAGATTAATCTGGACACCCCGTGGCGAGTCAAGCTGACAAAACTTAATCATTTACTTATCTCAGTATGGATATTTGTTTATTTAATGCACTGAGTTATAATTTGATTATTTAATGCATTGAATTACAATTTGATTATTTAATGCATTGCATTACAATTTGACACTACTTATTTTGTTGTTCAAATGGCTCCAGCTTTGGTCAGTGGAAAATCATTCAGTTGGCTTCTATGTCCCTTTGACATGTGCTTGCACACTTACATTCTGACGCTACAAAGTGCTGCAATCTCATCTTGTATATTTCCTGTTCCATTCCTAGTATTAGCCATTTTCCCAAGGATCCTGTTTCTTTTTACTGAGGGTGGAATTAAAAATGAAGATCTGGGTGTGTGCTCGTCACTACTGGAGTGTTGTTTCCCTTTGGCCATTTCTTGCTGGGACAGCAAAGAAATATGTTTGTACGCTACCTACTGTATATGCACATATTTTTAAATTTGTAATATTAACAGATCTTTATGCTCAGGGTTTTTTTAAGTATTTGTTTTAAGCTAACTGTAAGTTCTTGCTGATGTCTTCAGCTCTAACCCCTCACTATAAGGGTTAGTCTAGCCCCCTTCCTGGCTTGCCTCACAGTAAGGAAATTGGCTCCCACTATTTTCCACCCACTTACTTACTTGTTTCATTCGAGCACACACATATAACAGTACCTGAGAGTCACCCTTTACTTCCATGGGAAACAACTTTACTAACAAGCACACTACCTCTGTGAAGCAGCTGTTTCCTTTATTCTTACAGAATCTATTCATTCCCATTTACCTCGGTCAGTACCTTCCCCCCACCTCCTTCAGTGAGGATGTTTTATACATTTGTCATATATTTAGGTGATCTTATCAAAGTTTGCATTGTTTCCTGGGATCCTTCACCTCTGAAATGGACTTTTTAAATTGCAGGCATGAAGGTTCATCCTTTGGTAAAATTCTGTGAGTTTTGACAAATATATAATGTCAGGTATCCACCATTTAGTATTGTGAAAAATAGATTCGCTGCCTGCTGTACACTGAATGTTCCTGTCCCCTCAAAATTCATTTCCTGAAGTCGTAGCCCCCAACTTAAAGGTATTAGGGGATGGGGCCTTTGGTAGGTAATTAGGTCATGATAGCAGATGCCTCATGAATGGGGTTAGTGCTCTTATACAAAAGTCCCCTGATAGCTCCCATGCCCCCACTCCATGTGAGAACACAGTAAAAACATAGGTGTTTATGAAAAAGGAAACAGGTTCTCACCAAGACCAAATCTGCTATTGCCTTGATCTGGTACTTGCCAGCCTCCAGAACTGTGAAGAATAATTTCTGTTCATTATTGCCAGCCAGTCTGTGGTAATCTGTTTTAGTGGCCTGGATAGACTAAGATAGAAACCCCCTGTGTTTCATTTATACAATCCTACCCCCTTTCCCTAAACCCCAAGCAACTCCTGACCTTTTTCACTGTCTCTCTAATATTTTCTTTTCTTCTCCAGAACATTATGTAGTTGGAAACCTATGGTATGTAGTCTTTTCAACTAGTTTTTTTTTTTTTTTTTTTTTTTTTTCACTTAGCAATGAACATTTAAAGTCTTTCCATGTCATTGTATGGCTTGATAGCTCATTTTTTTTTATTGCTGAGTGATGCACAGTTGTATGAATATACCACAGATTTTTAAAATCCATGCACCATTCATCCAATGCAGGTCTCAATCTCATGAACCATGAGATCATGACCTGAGCCAAAATCAAGAGTTGGATGCTTAACTGACTGAGCCACCCAGCCGCCCCTGTTACAGTGATCCTTGATCAGTGATTATGACTTACTGAAAGCTAAGATCATGGTTAGCACTCTTTGACAACAAAGCATTTTTTAATTAAGGTATGTACACTTTTTAGACATAATGCTATTTCACACTTGATATAACATAGTATAGTGTAAACATAAGTTATATATACACTTGGAAACTGAAAACTTCATTTACTTCACTTTATTGTGATATTTACTTTATAGTGGTATTCTAGAATTGAACCCACAATATCCCTGAGGTATGCCTGTATATATACTATCAGTTCCATTTGGTCTAATCCAGTATTTCCTTATTAATTCTCTTTCAAATTGATGTATACATTATTGAAGGTGGGTATTAAAATTCCCACCTATTATTGTATTATTGTTTATTTTTCCTTTTAGCTCCATTAATTTTGCTTTATATATTTAGGTGCTCTGATGTTGGGTGCATAAATACTTGGAATTATTCTCCTCCTTCTTCTCCTCCTTTTACCATTTGCTTGCAGTGGCTTTTTCCATTTCTTTATTCTCTCTCTATGTGTCCCTTTAAGGTGAAAATGAGTTTCTGATAGGCAGCACATTGTTTGATCCTGTTTAATTGTTTGTTGTTTTAATCCATTCACTCATTATATCTTTATATTGGGGAATTTAATCCATTTATATTTAATGTAATTAAGGATTTATTATTTCCATTTTGTTAATTGTTGTCTGCTTGTTTTATAGATCCATCATTCTTTGTTTCTTATCTTACTGTCCTTTTTCATGTTTTGATGTCTTTTGGTATCAGTATGCTTTAACTTCTTTTCCATGTTCTTTTGTGTAATTGCTACAGATATTTGCATCCTGGTTACCAGGAGACTTACATAAAATATCTTAAAATTATTACCCTGTGTTTTAAGCTGAAAACAACTTACCTTCATTAGAATTCCTAAACTTTACACTTTTACTTCTCCTTCCCTTCACATTTTAGGTTATTCTGTTACCATTTACATAGTGTTTACATTTTGTATGTATATTTTGTATACAGATAGATTTGTAATAACATTATTATAGTTATGCTTATTTTTCCTTTTTAAACTTTTCAACTAGAGTTATGGGTGAATTGTGGATTACCATTACCAAATCACAGAATCTAATTCTGACCATGTGTTTGCTATTACCAGTGAGTTTAATGCTACATTTTTAATAATTTTATGACTTTTATTAGCATCTTCTTACTTCCATTGACAGAACTCCCTGTGGCATTTCTTATAAGGCACGTGTAGTGGTAATGAATTCTCTCAATTTTTGTTTGTTTGGGACAGACTTTATAACTCATTTCTGAAGGAAAACAGCAT
The DNA here is from genome assembly GCF_018350215.1 of Panthera leo. NCBI lineage: Eukaryota > Metazoa > Chordata > Mammalia > Carnivora > Felidae > Panthera > Panthera leo. The sequence continues at coordinate 3,780,678 of NC_056695.1, read as the reverse complement.
AGAATTCTTGGTTAATGGTATTTTATTTCAACATGTTGAATATATCATTCAATTCTTTCCAGGCCTGACAAATTTCTTTTCTTTTCTTTTCTTTTCTTCTCTTTTCTTTTCTTTTTTTTTTCTTTTCTTTTTTTTTTTTTTGATACCATTAGTTTACTATAAAAGAGAGACATGAAAATTATTTACATGATGAAAGATTTCACAACTTCACTGTAATGGGCAGCTTCACTTCATGCCATTTCAATAATGATTTATTTCAGTCTACATACTTTCCGAGATGTCACCATCTCTAAATAAGAAATAATCCTTGTCATCTATTTCAGGCCGGCGCCTGCCACGGATGGGTAGGCACCGAATTTGACACGGCTGTGTAGGCCTGACAAATTTTTGTTGAGAAATTTGTTCACAGTCTTATGGGGGTTCTCTTGTATGTAACTTTTTTCTTCTCTCTTGCTGCTTCAAATTTTTTTCTTTGTCTTTGACTTTTGACAATTTACTTACAATGTGTCTTAGTGTAGCCCTAGTCAACTTCAACCTTTTGGGGGTCCTTTTGGCCTTGTGGATCTGAATATCTATCTCTCTCCCCAGGCTTGGGAAGTGGTCAGCCATTACTGCTTTATATATACTTTCTGTTCCTGTCTTTTTGTCTTCTGGTTATGGAATTCCCATAATGCAAGTATTGTTTCTTTTTATTGTGTCTCATAGGCTTTCTTTATTCACTCTTAGGCTTTATTCACTGCTTCTCTTTGTTTTTCTTTTTGCTCCTCTGACTGGATGATTTCTAATGTCCTATCATCCATGTCTCTGATTTTTGCTTTGGCATGATCAATTCTACTTTTGAAGAATTGAATTCTTCACTTCAGTTATTGTATTTTTTACCTCTAAGATCTCTGCTCGTTCATTTTAATGGTTCCAATTGCTTTGTATATCTTCTTGTTTTGTTCATGCAATGTTTTCTTTTTTTTAAATTTTCATTTTAGTCGCCTGTGTTCTTATATTTCATTACAGTACTTTGAGAGATTTATTCTAAATTATTTGTCTGACAGTTCATTGATCTCTATTTCTTTTTTCCCATTTTTCTTTTTTTTTAAGTTTTTTTTAATGTTTACTTATTTTTGAGAGAGAGAGAGAAAGAGAGAGAGAGAGAGAGAGAGAGAGTGCACAAGTAGGGGAGGGACAGAGAGAGAGGGAGACATAGAATCTGAAGCTGGCTCCAGGCTCATCAGCACAGAGCCTGACGCGGGGCTTGAACTCACAAACTGCGAGATCATGACCTGAGCTGAAGTCAGATGCTTAACCGACTGAGCCACCCAGGCGCCCCTCCCATTTTTTCTGATCAATTATTCCAGCTATATTAGTATACTTTGGTGGTGTCATATTTACCTGATTTTTCATAATCCTTGATTCCTTACATTGGCATCCGAACATTAGAGTTAATCAGATTCCTCTTCCTGACGTCATAGGTTCAAAATGTGAGGCTAGGAAAGGTGAGGGATTGTTCCACTGCCTTAGAACAGTTAAATAAGACTACTGGCTTGGTTCCCTTCATGGTGGGCTCTGCAATTACCTGGATTCTCTGGTTAGGCTTACTAGATAGTTAGGACTGGGCACTATTTTCATTTGTAGGTGTGGTATGAATTAGCTTCCCTGCCCTGGGAGGGCCCCAAGACAGGATACAAGGCCTGTATGACTCACTGGGGATTCAAATTTGGCAAGAGTGTACGCTAAATTTCCTGGTTAAGTGAGGCCACTGGTTTTGGTTTGCAGATGAGGGAAGCCACGGCCACAAAGAAGCTTTGCTCTGTGTTCAAGTGCTACTGTACCCCCGACTGTTGAATGAGCTTTGCATTTTGCCATTTGCTCTGGCTGAGTTCCCTGGTCCAATAAGCTGAAGGCTGTATTGAATGGTGAACATAGCTATGAATTAGAGTCTTTGCTTGACTGCCACAGGAGGAGCAGCTCTAAAAATGGCAACACTCTTTGTTGTCTTAATTCAGTCTGCATATAGAGTTCCCTTACAAAACAAGGCCACTGGCTTTGCCCTAAAAGCAATGGGTTCTGCCTGTCTTTCTCTTTGTTTGAGCACCACTGGACAGTACAGCTTTCAGGTGTTTTTTTTATCAGCCTTTCCGGTCAGCGGGGCCAAGAGCCACAGAGGGCGGGGCTATGCCCCAGCACCCTTGCCTGGGCAAGAAGGGAAGTGACCACTCCAGGCTATACTCCACTTCCCAATCTTTCCCCCTTATTATTGAAGGGTAGTTTTATTGTATATAGTATTGTGGGTTGATAAACCATTTCTTTCAATACTTGGAAAGTATTGTCTTACTTCTTTCTGGCCACTGTGGTTTCAGAAGTGAAATTTACTATCCTCTTAGCTGGGTTTTTTCCTCCTACTGGCAAAGAGTCCTTTCTCTCTTATTACTTTCATTTGCTTTGCCTATAGTTTGACAAAATAAATGTTTTCACTTTGATATAGTTTGACTGTGATTTATTTTGTAATTTACTTCTTTGAATTTATCCTGTTTGGGGTTCAGTCAGGTACTTGAATCTATACGTATACATATTTTGCAAATTGAGACCGTTTTCAGCCATTAGTTCCTCAAATATGATTTAACTCCACCATTGTTTTCCTTTCCTTCTGGGATTCCCATGACAAAAATGTTAAATTTTTTGCTTTAAGCCCACAGATCTCTGATGCCCTGCTCATTTGTTTTCAGTCTGTTTTCTCTTTCTTTTTCAGTTTTTGTCATTTCTCACATTCTGTCTTCACATCTGCCGTCCAAATGTTTTCTATCTTGCTAGTTTGTCCCTTACCAGGCCATGTGGCTAAAGTGAACGTGTTTTCCTCGGAACCTTTACTAATTTGTGTTTATGGGTGTCCGGAGTTGCTGCTTTCTCCACTAGCCAGTCTGAGACACATGAGTCAATAAGAAAACGCAAAGATTTCACGGTCATTCCCTTTCATGAGTCCTAAGTTTCCCAGCCAGTGTGCATTTTTCTCTCCATGTTTTATGTAGCCACCAAACTTGCGTTCAATCTATTTTAATTACCCTTTGCCTAATCTTGCGAAAATGAATAGGCAGGTTTTCTCAGTTTCCTTATATACCAAAAAAAGATAATGAAATGTATCTCACAGGTCTCAGTGATGGTGGTGGAAAGCAGGGGTATCGAGGAAAGCTTCATTGAAAAAAGTGACATTAAAAATGACACCTGGAGTGAATAGAAGTGATGCCTGTAAATTAATGAATAAGTTTCCAGGTAGAGGTCACCCCAGGTTCAAAGATTGTGAGCAAGAAGAAGTATAGGGCAATAGTAATAGTCATTTAAAAGAAGTCTAGAGAAGTTGGAACCACGTGGCCTTGGTACAAAGAACCTGGTGTTGGCACAGGTCAACCATAGAGGTAAGGTCTATGTCAGTGGCGATCTTGCTGTCACAGCACCTACCACTATATTACACAGATTCTGTGCAATATATTCTCTGCATGTAAAGAGCATCTACTCCTGAAGGGAGTGCCTACTTTCATTGCTAGAGATTCCACTGTGAATACACTGGTTGTAATCTCATGAATTTGAGACCTCAGGCATCCCTATCAAAGCATATTGTGAAGTAGAACAACACCTCAGAGCAATCCACAAGGCCAAACATGCAATCATTGACAACATTGTGGATCTTTGCTCCCATGTCTGATTGCAAATAAAAACAAGTAAAAAACTTACCCACTTTTCTAATGCCCCCAACTTTTAGGTAATTACTGGGACTGAAATTCTATTTAAGTACTTTGCAAGTGTGTGTGTGTGTGTGTGTGTGTGTGTGTGTGTGTGTGTGTATGTATATATATATATATGAAATCTCTTTCTCTATATGTGTGTATATATACACACACACATATATATATATGAACTCTAGCAATGTTCTACTCATTTTATCCTGCTTTTCTAATTTGCTAGAGGATTTAGGGAAATCTGTTTAAACTCTATGCTCTTACCCATAGAATAGGGATAATATTGAAACCTACCTTAAAGGTTGCCATGAAGAAGGTTGAATGAGTTAATATATGTAAACAACTCAGAAGCATACTGAAAACATAGTAAATGCTATAAAAGTGTTATCTATTGTCATTAATATCCATCAATTTGAATTCATTCTAATTTTACTCCCCAATATTTCTCTTAGCTTAATGGAATTTAGGGAATATGAATTTTGATAAAATACGGATAAGAATATCATAATTTTGGAGCATGTTAGGCAACACTAAGCCAGGAAGGTTTGAGGAGGAACATTAGAGCACTACATAAATTATTTGCATTATGCGGAAAACATGCAGTGAGGTGCAGGAGAAAAGATGGCCCACTTTGAGAGACAAATTGTGTTTATTTAAATATTTCATGGAGGCCATTCTGAATCTAATAATAGACTTAGATTTTTCTTCATTTCCTCTGACCCCAGCACTATTGACTTTTCTGACTGGGACTTGGAACTCAAATGAGCAGAATTATTACCTTCCTTTCCTATGTTAACAGAGTAGCTGGGTATTCAACCATATAAAGGAATGAACTGTTTCCCACAACAACATAGATGAACCCCAAGCACATTCTGCTGAGTGAAAAAAGTAAGACAAAAAGGTCACATATTGTATCATTCCATTTATATGAAATATCCAGAATACATTAAATCCATGAAGACAAAATGCATACAGATGGTGATGAGGGTCTGGGGGAAGGGAGAATAGGAAGAAATTGCCTAATGGATAATGATATTACTCTGGAATGATGGAAACGTTTTGAAACTAGACAGAGGCGGTTGATAGCACAATACTGTGAATATACTAAATGCCCCTGAATTGTTTACTTTAAAATAATTCTATGTGATATAAATTTCACATCAAAAAATTATTTTAAAACAGTAGGTGATCATCATTTGCAACCTTTTCTATAAAAAAGAATAGAGTAAGTTATACATAATTACCGTGCTCTAGAGTTTTAAACCTAACTGGATCATGAAGCTGAAGGTACTGTGTATAGAAGAGATTAGATAGAGTGTTTCTGACAGAGGTGACCATGGCAACACAATCATTTTTTAGAAATGACATAATTTTGTTCCACATAATCATTTTGTGGGAACTGTCATAAAGCAGATCTGCAAATCCCATTACTGCACATTCAAAGTCATTTGGAAATGTCAACATAACATATTCATGGTTATTTGACTTTGATTCTTTGGTTTCACTTATCTTATTTATTGAACGAAATCACTAACTCAAGAAAAGAAGAGTTAAAGTAGTTTCTCTCATCCTGAATATTCTTAAGAAAGCTAACTGGTTACTGCTAGGTAGCAAAGACCCTTATTCTCCCTGGATGCATTTTGATGATTTTTATCTTCCCGAGTGTATTTCACTGAATTAGTAAATTGAGTTTCTCTGTACAATTCTAGATCTATATATGTTTTTCATTGTTCACTTTACAATGCCTTAATTTTGAATTTTTTCTTTTATCCTTGCTTTTAGAAAAATTCTCTAAAAATTATTTAATTGTTCCATAGAGAACAATATACTGTACTACTCAGTATAAAACTTGACAAGTTTAAGATGTATTTATACACGACTAGCTATAGATCACTATTATATATTACTATTTATAGATTACTAAAATGTGTATATATATACACATATATATAACTACAAGATATATTTTTAAAAAATTTTTAATGATTATTTTTTTTTTTAATTTTTTTTAACGTTTATTTATTTTTGAGACAGAGAGAGACAGAGCATGAACGGGGAAGGGTCAGAGAGAGAGGGAGACACAGAATCTGAAACAGGCTCCGGGCTCTGAGCTGTCAGCACAGAGCCTGACACGGGGCTCGAACTCACGGACCGCGAGATCATGACCTGAGCCGAAGTCGGCCGCTTAACCCACTGAGCCACCCAGGTGCCCCAATGATTATTTATTTTTGAGAGAGAGACAGACAGAGTGCAAGTGGGGAGGGACAGAGAGAGAGGGAGAAACAGAATCTGAAGCAGGCTCTAGGCTGAGCTGTCAGCACACAGCCTGAGGTGGGGCTTGAACCCATGAACCACAAGATCGTGACCTGAGCCGAAGTCGGACACTTAACCCAGTGAGCCACCCAGGCACCCCCCAAGATGTTTTTAATAAAATGACAATGCAAGATAAGAAATATCAGTTCTAAAAAATCAAACAGAAAAAGTGCAGAGGAATATCAACTCTTGTTTTCTTATCTTGCCTGCTATTATTTATATGATTAGCAGTTCCGTGTAAGAGCAAACTCTCCAATTATTTTCTTAGAAACATAAGCAATTATGTTAGGATAATGATTGAAATAGAATAATGTCACTTTTGTAATGGCATCCACTTCAATTCTGAACAAAACCTCACTTTTGGTTATTAAAATCACTCAACAGGAACACCTTTCGTGAGGCACGTCTGTGTTCCAGACATGGTGTGAGGTGGTAACAAAGGTAAGCAACATGGACGTAGTCTCTGCCTTCCCAGAAATTAGAAATTCAAGCTTAGTAGGGAAGACGGTAAATTAAACCGTAGCAATTCACATGGCCAAGTGTTATAAGTACATGGCGGAAAGAATTCAGTTTTTCTGAGGAAGAGAAGGAAAAAAGCTTCTCGTTGTAAGGGACATTTAAGTTGCCATCTAAAGGACTGCTATGTGTTGAAATGCGTTCTCCTCAAGATTGATAGGTTAAAATCCTCACCCCCAGACATCAGAATGTGACTTTACTTGGGAAGAGGGCCACTGCAGACGTAGGGAGTTAAGATGAGGTCATAGTGGAGTATGGCAGACCCCCTAATCCAATTTGACCATAACAAAGGACACGCACGCGCGCACACACACACACACACACACAGAGAATACCATGTGAAGATTGCAATTACGTTGTCAAGGAACCCCGGGCACTTGGAAAGAATCCTGGAACAGATCTTTCCTTAGTGCCTTCACAGGGTGTATCGTCCTACTGGTACCTCGATCTTGGATTTCTAGCTTCCAGACCAGAGCTAATAGACTTGTGTTGTTTAAGCCGCTCAATTTGTGGTACTTTGTGACAGCAGCTCTCACCAACACATACAAAGATGATGAGGAATCTCAGGTTGAAAGAGTTGGGGAGAACAGAAGCTATTGGGCACTAGGAACAAAGAATCTTATTCTGCTTATGGTGAAATAAGGATACCAAAACATACCTGTTAGAATGGCCAAAATCTCAAACACTCACAATAGCAACTGTTGGTGAGGATGTAGAGAAAAGGTATTCACATTCATTACTGGTGGGAACGCACAACTGGAAGAAGTTTGGATAATTTCTGACAAAATTAAACATATTCTTACCCTATGATCCGGCAATTACCCTGCTTGGTATTTATTCAAATAAGTTAAAAACCTGTGTTCACATAAAAGTAAACTCATGAAACCTCTTAAGTTAAAAAAAAAAATGACTGTTGTATTTTCCTTAACTGGAATTGACATTACACAGATATGTTTATTTCCTTCATTCCATACTTGTTCATGTAAGAGGTAGTACCTGTTTCGTGCCTAGAAGACTCCTAGCCTGGATAGAGGTGCCTGTGACAGAAGACAGAAGGGATACAGTGGGCGAAGGGCAAAGCCGGTAGAACCTTTGTGGACACAACAAAAGGGATCAAGACTGGTATCCTTTTGACAGAGAACATACCCAAAAATACTTTCTGTGGAGAAGTGATCTCCCAAAAGAGTGGGAATAATATCAAAAGATGAAAGACTGTACATTTCAGTCTTGAAAAAGGAAAGCTCTGGGGACAGAAAACAAATCAATAGTTTACAAGGGTTAGGGTTACAAGGGGTTGTCTACAAAGTGGCATTTATTGGTGCGATTGAACTATGCTATATTTTTATCTTGGTGGTGGTGCACAATTATATCCATTTATCAAAATGTACAGAACTCTATTCAGGAAAGTTGGTATTTTTGTATTTAAACTTGAATGAATCTTAAAAAATTAAAGAAGAGAATATTCTTGAAGTCCCGATCCTTTTAAAATATACCATAATTCTACTTTTTCCTAATAGGTAGTCAACTTTTAAAAATCCACGTTTTGCTATTATTGTTCATACATTCCCCCAAAACACAGTTACCGGTTTATTTTATATTGTGCTTTTTGCAGGAATATATTTATAGAAGCATTTAAATCCACGTACTTGTCCATCAGTATATCAAGTAATTAATACTTCTTTTTGGCTCTATATAAACATGGGTATATATAACAACATTTATCTAAAGTGAATTATGTTTATTTTTGTGCTGCCAAGGTTTAATATAATCCCTACTTTTTAATATTCTTCTTAATTGCTTAAACTACTTATGATGGGCATGTACTATTTTTCCATCAGTTTTTTTTCCCCAAAACAGAAAAAGAGAGTATCAAAAATGAGAGAGATGTTCATTTAACAGCTAGAATAATGTAGATATCAGAATTGTCTTGGGACACCTGGGTGGCTCAGTCGGTTGAGCGTCTGACTTCGGCTCAGGTCACGATCTCACAGCTGTCAGTTCGAGCCCCGCGTCGGGCTCTGTGCTGACAGCTCAGAGCCTGGAGCTTGCTTCGGATTCTGTGCCTCCCTCTCTCTCTGCCCCAACCCACTTGCATTCTGTCTCTGTCTCTCTCAAAAATAAATAAACATTAGATATCAGAATTGTCTCAAAGTGATTCCTGTAATCAGTCTCTTACCACACTATACTTACCCGAAAGACCATTGTGGTCTCGTATGACATATGAGATGAGCTGCTCCGGTTACAAATGGCCAGACGATGACGCCCTGTCAGGCCAGTGCTCTCAGTGTAGACTCTGCTCTCAATGGACCACCGTGTAAATATCAAAGTTCTCATGTTTTCAAAAGTTGTAATTGTGGCTGTTTAAGTAATTTGGCAGATAGCATCTTTCTTCAACCTTTAGAGCCTTTGGAGGTCAGACATGCAATCTTGGTAAATATTGATGAACCAGAACAGATCATGCCCCAAGAGGTCTGTGCCCCAGGCTGTTAGCTCATATTTGTCCCAGTCCATTTCAGTTAAGTCCCCAGAATCATGCTCTAAACACACATGAAACTTACAGATCAAACCCAAGAAGTGAAAATGCAAATGTAGTAAAAAGTATTTGTTTTTATTTTCCAGTATGCTTCATTAGAAAAGGTACAGTTTTGTTAGTAGTACATTAATGAACTTAAAGAACGAAGTGACAAGTCATTTGTCACAGATATTAATTTACATTTTACAAACATCCACCGAAACAATTAAAAATGAAATAAATATATTTACATTTCATATTTCTGGTATTGTCATTGCATTTTTGATATGTATAAAATATATAACATTTATAACATTTTATTTATCTTCAAAAGCAACTTCAAATGTGCAAATAAGTGAATTATGACTTTGAAGTATTAAGGAATAAGAATAAATCATAAACAAGAGTTTTAGAGGTATGAATAAAGCAATTCCTTAAGAGCTCATGAGTACAGCACTATTAAGAGTAGCAAAATGTTTGTTATTAATATCAGAACGTGTACACTTACCTTAAAAAGTTAAGCACAAGATCATCCTTGTGCTTTTAAAGCTTCTCCACCTGCTGATTTCTAGCAGTAATTCTAAATCATTGTTAGGATTATTACTTTTCCACAATAATAAATCAAGCTTCTCTCAAACCCAGCATTCCATGTAAACAAAGTTTATGAATAAGCTTTGTCATTGTAAATGAGGGAAACGTCGATCTATAAACCAATGCACCCAAAGGAAAATTTCTCTGCTTTTATGGTTAATATGAACTTGACATTTATTTTCAAGTAATTACTTTTCTTCTTGCCTAATGACAGTTTTGTGAGCACAGACTTTAAGACCCTAAGCTGGTACCTGCCTGAAAAATGGGCAAGAATGATTAGCTGCTTATTCTCCCTTTAAAATAGTGTTAGATGGTAAATGTTGGGGTACACATTACACATTCTATCTTAAAGTATATTTGAAATAAATATTTGCTGCGGTATAACAAATTAAAATGCCCCTGCTTTAATATATTTCAGCTTAAATGAATTGTTATTCTTTATCAGGCAAAATACATTATTATAGTAGTTAGCAAATATTTCAAATGATATTTGAACTCCCTTCTCTGGCCTAAGTACCTATAATATAATATTCCTTTGAGCTTGCACTATGTACAGTATAATGAACCCTTTAATGTGCATATATATGTATGCATACATATATACATACATACATACATACACATACATATGTATACATACATGTATAATATGTATACACACACACACACACACACACACACATACACACATATCCCAAGGCACTGGAGGGGTTAACACATAATGAAGCATTCTGCTATTAAAATGTGCTCTAGTACAAACGAGGATTTGATGAGTAAATCTCATGCACCTAAACCTACATTACATGAGAAATAGAGATTTATCTGAGTATTTTGTTCATTTTTTAATCTTTCTCATTCAAATAGTTCCAGTTATAACAAACCACAGTGGCTAATCATTCCACTGTAAAGGAAAGTGTTAAATACTATTTGGTAACTGATGAACATCAGAGTAATATTTTTCTAATAGGTAGGTGCTCCACTAATGTTAAGCAGCAATTTAGGCCTGTTAGGTTTGTTTTTTTCTTTTTTAATCAATGGTATCAAAAATAAACACAATATCGTATTATCATAAATTTTAATTCAAGCTACAATTTACAGTGTAAATTTAAAGTATATTAAATATATATATTTGAAATATATTCATCTAATATAATTTGTGGGTAGCATTTTATTATATACATATACACATATGTGTGTGTGTGTGTGTGTGTGTTGTACAAGGAGATATATACCCATACATATCTCATTGTGCACCGTTTCCTTCATACACCTAAGCACAGGCTAGAAGATTTTTTATTATACAACAAAAAGGATATTTCATTAAATTGTCTTTTGTATATTTAAAACGGAGCTTTTATAAACCTGACATTGCTTTTAAAAATGATTACATTGCACTTATGTAAGGGTTTAAAACGACTTCCTTTTTTTTTTTGTCCTGGTGGCTGAGCCCACTTCCTCCTCCCCACAGACCGGATGATCTCCCTGTGGACACATCCACGCTGCCCCAATGTGGGGCGCTCTGAGATACGCGTCTAACTCACAGCAGAGATTCTGCAAGGAACCTGCTCGTACTGCTACCCACCCTAAGGGGCAGGCGTCTCTCTGCTCTTCCTCCCCAGGCTCCAGGCCTTCCTGAAGCCTGCTTTTGGCGGGCTCCTGGCTTTAGAATGACTGTCCTGTTCGGCCAATAGCTAGTGAGCAGTAATTTCACAGTGTTCTCCCCATTTTGAGTATATATTCATTTCACGGTCAAAAGAAACCATGTAAAAACCACGTGGTGTCCTATTTGCCACAGTTCTTTCAATAAGGCGTCCTAGATGCAACTTAACTCTTGCCAGTTACAATTATGAACCCTGGGTTTTTTCTTTTCAATCTCAATGTGCTTACGAATTAACCAGACACAAAGTGAATTAATAATTTAGGATGATTATGGAAATAGTTTGATACATTTGTCAGTATAACGATCATGTGTCCTTTTTGCAAACAATTTTGATCCTTTCTTTCGTAAATTTTTTGTCCTATTTAAGAAAAGAAAATCAGAGGTGCCTGGGTGGCTCCATCAGTTGGGCAACCGACTTCGGCTCAGGTCATGATCTTGTGGTTCACAGGTTCAAGCCCCGCGTCTGGCTCCGGGCTGACAGCTCAGAGCCTGGAGCCTGCTCTGGATTCTGTGTCTTCCTCTCCCTCTGCCCTCCCCCCACCCATGCTCTGTCTCTCTGTGCCTCTCAAAAATAAACATTAAAAAAATATTGAAAAAGAAAAAAAAAAGACAATCAAACCAACTTATTGGGTATTTCATCATCTTCACAAGGAAATATCCAGTGTTTGATTTAGTTGGGGACATGCATGTTAACATACAAGTAATCTTTCTTTTTTTAATAGTCGGTTGTTTAAAAGCAGATCTCCGTACAGCTGTAGTAAAGGAGAAGGTTCTTGACATTAAACAAATGGTCATGTAACTCCTGGGATCTGTCATGTGCACATACCTCTGATGTTTTCCGATTTCCATCCCCTTTACATTTACTAACACAAGATACCTAAAATAACCCACTTAGTTTAGCCTTATATAATCATTTTTATGACATGGTAAGTTAGAAATTTAAAATTTTATTTTCATATCTCACCTTATTTTCTCATAAAATATTACTAAAATGGGAAAATGTCATTTCCCTAACATAAGTAAAACTTCGAGACTATACCCTATGATCATTTTAATCCGTAAATAACTAGAATTAGGATTACAAAGAATTGTTTCACATGCCACATATGTCGCTACGACTTTCTCTACAAAAGTTTTTGGGGTCACTGAAAATTTATGAAACTTTAATGCGATACCAAATCCCATTATGTAAGTAAAAATCTCCTTAAACGAAGGAAAGAACAAGAGGTTCATGAATGTTTTCTTCATTCGTAATTAAATGAGCATCTTTTGGCATATTTGGTTGACACTAGCAGCGATAAAACGTTGGTTTCAGTGATTTAAGGAAAAATAATACATTTTACATTGTGACTATCATGGAATCAATGAATTTATTCTTTTGAAATTCTTAAGAATATTTGACCACAAGATAAACAAAATTGGAGTGCCAGTGTCATGTTGCAGAATGAGAATACACAGAAAACTCTGCATCAGCAAATTAAAGTGCTTTCTTCCTTGATGAAATTTTGCATGCTTTGTTTCCTTGCTTCCATACGGTCTGCTTCCTTTATATTACTTATAATTCAATGATAGGGCATTAGTTCATGATCTGGCCCGACAGGTATCTGTCATACAAAATAATCTAAAATACAGAAATAACCATTTAAGTGGTATTTTTATTTATAGGTAGCTTACAATTTTTTTATATTATGTACATACTTTGAATCATTCATTTTTTTGTCTTCACTTTTGATGAAATACTGGTACAAATAAACTGAGTGAGAACGAGCTGTTAGGTTCTTTTAAGATTATTCACAAATGCCTTCCAAAACAGAAATGCTTTTGAGATCCCTTAGGACCTTCTTGTTTTCTGCTGAAATTTCAAATCGAATTCACTGTCGACCTGGTGACACCATTGTTTCTCCAGCGTCTAAAATGATGAGGATGTTTATTCTGTTTGTACAGTCATGGTACATGGCAAAAGGAAGCCCCGTGTGTCAGGTTGTGTACTTGGCTTTGCTTGTTGTAGCAGAGCTGGGAGCAGCGGAAGCTGCAGCCTGATTGCCTAAAAAGAGAGGGTCCAAACAAGCTACTTTGGCAGCAAAGAACGAATGAATGCAGTGGAGAACAGCGAACAGATTTGAAAATTCCAGCTCCTGCAAAGGAACGAGAAAAGCTTCAGACCAAATACAAATCAGTGTCTTGAAAACACTTGGTAATAACTAGACAACTAGATAATAGTCATTTTTTGAAGCTTGATAAAACCAATTGGAACCAGTTAATTATATCCAATGCGTATAAACTGTAGGCCTTTTTATTCAATATGTAAACTTCATGTGTATTGAAGATTTACTTCAAAACATGGCAGTCCGAGGCTAGAAATGCTAAACATTCTTATTATCTATGAAAGTCACTTCAGTATTGGTAAATGCTGCATAGAGATATATTTGGCCAGAATAAAATCTTATTCTCGATAAAGTACAAGAGAAACATGGGAGTGGCTTAAAAAGTATTTTTCACCTCTTTATACACATTTCCAATGATACATTTGGATTAAAATATTTAAAAAATATTCTTCATTATTCTGTAGAATAAGTTACAATTTGTCATAAGACACTGAATACGAAATGCTGAAAGCAAAGGTATATCAATATTTACGGCACCAGGAGCCAAATGGTGCCGTTCCAAAATAAAATACATGCATTAATTTTAAATGTAACTAATTTTAACTGTTGTATTTGATTATTTAAATTTGTTGTATCTGACTGTTTAAACAAAACAAAACAAAACTCAACCAAGGCCCAATAATAGTTTGAAGTTTTTAAAAGCATTTCCCATTGAGATCTTTAAGGAAATTTGTATCCCACGTTGCAGAAAAAAAAAAAAAAAAAAAAGAGAGAAAAGAAACAAGGCGTTTTGTTTTTTTTCTTTTTTGTTTTTCAAACACGAATGGTGTCAGACTGGCTGTAAAATCAGGAGGTGATATTCAGGATAGATTTTAAAAGCTGACGTCACAAATATTTTTTATGGAAAACCATCAATCGTCCCATAGAAATGTCTTAATTTCAAGAGGATAGAGAGGAGACACATACGTGTGCTGAATGGAATCTGTATGACAAAATTATCACAAAGAGGATTCGCTAGAGGGTAATACACCACACGAAACTTCTGACAAAGTTGTTGCTTTATCGTTACACATTTGTAATAAAGGATGCAGAATTACAACGGATATGCACATTAATTGTGTTTGCAATTCGTAATATGCGACGATGAGAAACAACACAACGTGTCTATTCAGTTGGGACAGAGTGTAATATCTGCCATCCACCAGGAAACTATTGAAATAAAATAATTCAGCTTAGGCATATTGTCTCAGGTCATGCAGCAGAAACACACTAAGAGCGCAACACAAATTCACTCATAGTTCTGTACGATATAGATAAAACAGCTATGCTGCCTCAGTACTTCCCTTCAAAACTTTGGTATTGTATTTCACAGCTTCCTATGGCAAATGTTAGCTGATTCTGGAAAACAGCAAAGATCTGATTTAGTTATTCTCATTTCCTTAAAGGCTTTAACCGAAAAATGCTTTCAGTCACCCCATCATAAATTATTTCAGAAGTTTTCTTTTTAACAACCCACTTCATTGGCAACATGACGTGTATTTGCCCACGAGCAGCTTTCTGCTTGCCTTAACTCTGTGTCAAAGTCACCTGTTCATCCCCTCGCTCTTTGTGCCGCCAGTTTATGTCACCCGGAGACTTTGAATATGTTTGATATCAACCCAGATTAAGTCCACCAGATATGAAAGGTGTGGTAAAGTTTTGGAAAATCTGCATGTGCCCATGTACTGTTACAAAAAATAAAACCAGAAAAAAACATGCAATTCACTCTTGGTAAAGGTGAAAACATCTGAATATTGCAAGTGGGTAAAAATATAACAATGTTTTCTCAAAAATAATTCTACCACATCTTTAGTGACTTGGAGATTATGTCTTGGTTGTCAAAAATAAATAATCATACAGAAATTTTTAGAAAGATTACTCATTCCAATTATTCATACCTTGTAAATTATATGCCAATTATTTGATGTAGATTGGCACTTTGAAGTTTTTACACCTTTTTTTCAGGAGCGTGAGTGGTAGGCGGGAAGTGATAGGTAAGAAGAAAAAGCAGGAGGCAGACATGCGCTCAATTTTGATTCTAGATTCCAATGTCAACTCATCTTTCTCCTGTTTCCATGGTCACTTTTGGCAACTATATCTGTTCTTGGGGCTTTAACTATCATGTATACATACATATATATACAGATATATATATATTATATTATATATATGTACAGATATATATATATATATACAGATATATATGTATGTATACATACAGATATATATGTATGTGTATATACAGATATATATGTATGTGTATATATATATACTTACATAATATATAAATATATATATATTTACTCATTTCTAATATGACTCCTAGACCTACACATCTGTCCATCTACCTGCTGAGCAACCACAATGACTCCATCAAATTATTTATTATTTTTACATCAAATTTATTATGATTATTTACGATAAAGCTCTTCTGAACGCCATAAATCTCACTAAAGATAAGTTGTCTTCAAATTTTAATTGTTCATTCATTCATTCATTCAGTGAATATTTATTGAGTGCTTTATAGGCATTTAGTCTTTTTCTTGGTGGAAAGATAAAAAATAGTGAGAAAAACAGACAAACCAAGTCCTGAAGGGACTTATTTCTAGTGGCAAGACACAAGATACAAGACTATAAATCAATTAAATATAATATTGCTGAAATAATTGTAAGTAAAGTCAAGAAAATAAAACAGAAGGACGCCTGGGTGGCTCAGTCTGTTAAGCATCAGACTCTGTCTGGCTCAGGTCATGATCTCGCGGGTTGTGGGTCCAAGCTCTGTATCCGGTGAGCTCGAGCCCCGCCATGAGTGAGTCCCGCTTCTCTCTCTATCTCTCTTCCTCTCTTTCCCTCCCTATAT
This sequence comes from Panthera leo, assembly GCF_018350215.1. Classification (NCBI taxonomy): domain Eukaryota; kingdom Metazoa; phylum Chordata; class Mammalia; order Carnivora; family Felidae; genus Panthera; species Panthera leo. The sequence goes on along the minus strand of NC_056695.1, from coordinate 3,764,360 downwards.
GGCCCTCTTGGGATTCTGTCTCTCTCCCTCTCTCTCTGCCCCTCACTCACTTGTGCCCTCTCTCTCCCTCAAAAAATAACTGACTAAATAAGAAGGAAAGAGAAACTTTTAAAAAAAGAAAAGAAAGCAGAGAAGACAGCAAAAGTGTGTGAGGCAGGGGCTGCAAGATAAGAGAATCTCCATTGCCATGTGTGCAAAATCAGAACTAAGGCGTAAATCATTAGAATGTCTGAAAAAAAATCTAGGAAATGAAGTCAAAGAAATAACACAGGTCAGAATTTGCAGTCCATAGGAACTCTTCATGAGTTTTACTCTGAGTGACATGGAAAAAAAAACAAGGGAAATTTCTGAGCAGAGAAGTGACAAGAATTGACATAAGTCTTAAAATTATAATTCTGACTACACTGTTGAGAATAAGCTCTTGGGAAGAAGATTGAAAAAAAGGAAAGAAGTTATAAAGTTTTCAATAAGGAAAGGAGCAGGATTTGAAAGTAAACTTGAGTCAAGGTTGATTCCAAAATATTTGATTGAGCAACTGAAAGGAGAGAGTTGTTATTTAGTAAAATGGAGAAATTATGAAAAAAAAACAGGGTTTGCATGAAAGATCAAGTTTGGTTTCGGACATGTTACATCTGAGAGCATACAGGATTAAAAGGGTAAGTATGTAACATATATATATAGATATATAACATATATACAACATATATATAACACATATACAACATATATATAACATATATATTATATATAACATGTATATTATATATAACATATATATGTATAACATATGACACATATATAACATATATATATAACATATATTATATATAACATATGTTATATATAATATATGTTATATATATATGTATATATTAGTGTAGAAAAATCAAGGTAGGATATAAAAATTAGGATGTGTCAGAGCAAAGATGAGATAAAGGATAAAGCAGTGATCTGAGTGAGAAGGGCAAGGCTTGGAGGGTATGTAGAGAGAAGGATTAGGGACTAATCTGAGGAATCCTGCAGTATAAAATATAGGAAAGTAGGGAAGAAACAGAAAAGAAAAGAAAAAACAGTCATTGCCGGGGAAGAGAGAGAGACAAAACACAAAGTCTGGAAAATGAGAATTGGAAATTGACTATTGGATTTAGCAACATGGAGATCATTTTGATCCTTGACAAAGAAGTTTATATGGAGAAATGGATGCAAAAGACTCATAGCAATCAGTTCATAAGTGATTGAGTGCAAAAAAATAATAAAGTAAGTATAGATAATCTTTTAGAGAAGTCCATTTTTCTTTCTTAAATGAGCAGAGAAATGAATCGATAGGCGAAATCAATTATGTTTTTCTAACATTTAATAAATTAGGAAGCACCTATATAAAGCAAATATTAAAAGATCTACAGGGTGAAATAGTAATAGAATAAAGTTGGGGGATTAGGGGCGCCTGGGTGGCGCAGTCGGTTAAGCGTCCGACTTCAGCCAGGTCACGATCTCGCGGTCCGTGAGTTCGAGCCCCGCGTCAGGCTCTGTGCTAACGGCTCGGAGCCTGGAGCCTGTTTCCGATTCTGTGTCTCCCTCTCTCTCTGCCCCTCCCCCGTTCATGCTCTGTCTCTCTCTGTCCCAAAAATAAATAAAAAAACGTTGAAAAAAAAAAAAAAGTTGGGGATTAATACCTCACTTACATCAATATATAGATCATCCAGACAGAAAATCAAAAGGAAACATCATCCTTAAACCCCATATTGGACCAGATGGACTTAAATATCTACAGATACATATATTTGCAGATAACAGGATATTATAAAAGAAAATCCCAAAGACACTACTAAAAAACATTAGCACTAATACGTAAATTCAGTAAAACAGCAAGGTATAAAATCAATATACAGGAATCTATTACATTCCCATACACTAATAATAAACTATCAGAAAGAGAAATTAAGAAAATATACTCACTTATAATTACATCAAAATAATAAATACCAAGGAATAAATGTAACCAGTGAAGTAAGTGAGCTGTACATTAGACACCAAAAGACAGTGATAGAAAGAAATTGAAGACACAAATAAATGTCAAGATATTCTGTGGTTATGGATTAGAAAAATTAATACTGTTAAAATGTCCATGCTACCCAAAGCAATCTATAGATTCAGTGTAATCCTTATCAAAATTCCGCTAGTATTTTTCACAGAAATAGAACAGACAATCCCCAAATCTGTATAGAACCACAGAAGACTCTGAATAGCCCAGCAACCTTGAGAAAGAGCAAAGCTGACGGCATCACACTCTGATTTCAAACTATATTACGAAGCTATAGAATCAAGATGATACGGCATTGTCATAAAGACAGATACATCACATCAATGGAATAGAATCAAGATTCCAAAACTAAACTCATGCATATTGTCTAACTCATTTAAAACAAAAGAGCCAAGAATATACAATGAGGAAAGGACAATTTCTTCAATAAATGGTGTTGGAAAACTGGACAGTCACATATAAAAGAATAAAACTGGCCCACTATCTCACACTATACACAAAAATTGACTCAAAATAGATTAAAGACTTTAATGTAATAACTGAAACCATAAAATTTTCAAAGAAAACATAGATGGTAAGCCCCTTGGCATTGGTCTTGGCAATGATTTTTTTCTTTTGGGATCCAACACCAAAAACAAAGCAACAAAGCAAAAATAAATAAGTGGGACTACATCAAAATAAAAAGCTTCTATACAGCAAAAGAAAAAGGCAAACTATTGAATGTGAAGTCATATTTGTAAAAATCTGACTCAATAAATATCCCCCAAATATAAATAATTCATACAACCCAAGAGCAAAATGATGATCTGATTTGTAATTTTTTAAATGTTTATTTATTTTTGACAGTGAAAAAGAGAGAGAGAGAGAGAGAGAGGGCACACACATGAGTGGGGACGGGTTAGAGAGAGAGAGAGACACAGAATCTGAAGCAGGCTCCAGGCTCTGAGCTGTCAGCACAGAGCCCGACGTGGGGCTCAGATGTACGAACTGTGAGATCATGACCTGAGCTGAAGTCAGACAACCTACTGAGCCACCTAAGCGCCCTGATAATCTGATTCTTAAAATGGACAAATCTGAATAGATATTTCCCAAAGAAGACATCCAGATGGCCAACAGGTACTTGGAAAGGTGCTCTCAGCATCACTCATTCTCAGGGAAATGAAAATCAAAGCCACAGTGAGATATCACCTCACACCTGTTAAATGGCTATTACCAGAAAGACAAGAAATAACAAGAGTTGGTGAGGAAGTGGAGAAAAGGGAACACTTGTACCCTGTTGATGGGAATGTAAATTGGTGCAGACACTATGGAAAACACTATGAAGTGTCCTCATAAAGTAAAAACGAACTTCCAGGGGTGCCTGGGTGACTCAGTCAGTTAAGCGTCAGACTTCAACTCAGGTCGTGATCTCACAGTTTGTGGGTTCAAGCCCCAATAAGGTTCTGTGCTGACAGCTCGGAGCCTGGAGCCTCCTTCTGATTCTGTGTCTCCCTCTCCCTCTGCCCCTCTCCCACTCATGTTCTGTCTCTGTCTCTCTCAAAAATAAATAAACATTAAAAAAATAGAACTTCCATATGAGTCAGCATTTCCACTTTGGGTATATAAGCAAAGAAAGCAAAACCACTAATTCAAAAAGATACATGCACCTCCGTATTCATTGCGGCATAATTTACAAAGCCAAAATATGGAAACAACCTAAATATCCATTAATGGAAAATAAAGAAATGTCACACACACACACACACACACACACACACACACACGCATACACACACACAAAAGAATATTATCCAGTCATGAAAAAGAATGAATTCCTGCCATTGGTGACAACATCAGTGGATCTTGAAGGCACTATGCTAACTTAAATAAGTCCAACAAAGAAAGAGATGATTTGACATATATGTGGAATAATAATAATAAATAAACTCATAGTGACCATGTTGGTGGTTGTCAGAGGAAGGGATTAGGGGGTGGGTGAAATAGGGGAAAAGCATCAAACGTTACAAGCTTCCAGGTATACAAAAACTAAGTCGTGGGGTTGTATACACAGTATGCGACTATAGAGTTAATAACACGGTGCTGCATATTTGAAAGTTGCTAACGGAGTAAATCCTAGAAGTTCACATCCAAAGACAAAAAACTGTAACTATGTATGGTGATGGATGTTACCCAGACTTTGTGGTGATCATTTCACAGCATATTCAAATATCAAATAATTATGTTATACATCTGAAATGTTCCCTGTCAATTATACCTCAATTTTCTAAAAAAAAAAAAAAGCCATGTTACTGACTTTATAACTTCATAAAAAAGAATAACAAAGTTTTAGTCCATGTTTGTCATACATGTTTTTTAAACTATGTGAAATAAAAATGATTATTAACTCCACTTCCTGTACGCCTTCCTCTGCTTCCTCTGCAACAGTGTCTGACAAACTCAATATGGCTGAGGCGGAGAAATTCGATCAGTCAAAATTGAAGACGACAAGGGTTCCTGGGTGGCTCAGTCGCTTAAGCCTCCAACTCATGATTTCACCAGTTCGCGATCTCACCCGAGATGGAACCCTGCGTGGGGCTCTGTGCTGACAGTGCAGAGCCTGCTTGGGACTCTCTCTCTCTGTCTCTCTCTCTCTGTCCCTCTTCCTCTTGCACTCTATCTCTCTCAAAATAAATAAGTAAACTTAAAAAAAAATTAAATGGAAGAAGACAGACATGCAAGAAAAATATCTGCCACCAGAAGAAATGACCCAACAGAGGAAGCAAAGGTGAATTGTAATGAGCCTAAACTGCCAATATGCACCCTACATTGCACAAGCACCGCCTCCTTATGTCACTTATTTTTTCAAGGTTTTTAATGTTCATTTATTATTGAAAGACAGAGAGAGACAGAGCATGAGCATGTCTGTACTAAATCTACAGTTATTGCAAACGTGTTTAATTTCAAAGTCTATAAAAGTTAATTCTGATAATTTTGACTTTTTTTTTTTAAACACTGCTTTTCCAGAGAAGCGCCATTTTAGAAGAGCTTATTTTGCCTTTCTGGAAGATCAGTCCACTTTGGCATTTGATTGTGTAAGATGCCTTAAGGTACACTGATTTGTAAAATTTATGTGGTGTGGGCTATTGACTTATTGTTTATCTTGGTCTCTTGACTTCTATTACAAGGTTTGGTGAATAAAAATAAAAACTCATTTAATTCCCAACCTATACTAATATGCTTACTTTCAAAGTCTTAAGTACTCCTAGGATCCTGATGTAATACATAACCTTGTTTAATAATATCTTGCATCATTCCTCTAAGTGAATAAAAAAAACACTGATATACATTAATACCACATTTATACCATTTCTCTAATACTAAGTTATTTAGTAAATGATAATATGCCAGCCAATGTCTTGATACCTGGGACCATAAATTTGAAAAAGACATGAGAGATGCCCTAAGAAACTCAAATGGGACAATTTAAACAGTTGATCCTAATGCAAATGTAAAAGGCTATAAATAAAATATGCATATATTATGAACAATTCTACAGTATCTGTTTTCAAAATCAAATAATTAATTTTTCAATTCAAAATTCTGTTTTTCTCATTTTCAAAGATTTCATGATTACTGTAATTTTTAGCACTATTTGTTTCTTTATTATGAGAAGATAACATTGTACCTGATTGTTATACTCTAGGTTACTCCTTGGAAAATGCTTTCAAATGTGCTATTATTTTTTAAATTTTGATTTTCAAAATGTTTACATTTACATCATTAAAATAAAAATGTTGTTACATTTCTTCTATAGGTAAATGGTGACTTTCGGCAAAAAGGAAAAAAAAGATCACACCATAGACATATTCCCCTTGACAGTTACTTATTTTAGAGGCAGTTAATATATTTGTTTTACCTTAAAGATGTCAATTTAAACTTATCGCTTTCCAAGTTAAAAATGTTTTGCATTCCTAACACATGAGAAAATAAAATTCAATAGCTCATAAAAGAAAATAGAAGACTTGAAAAATAAATTATGTACAAAGAAGACAATTTCTTAGTTAGAAATAAAAATGGTTCATCATCTTCAGTGATTCCCAGTTTAGAAGCTCTTTTATAGGTAGAAGCATATGCCCACATACGTCCTTCACCCCATATTTCTTTTCCTAATTCAATCAACAGTTTTAAATAACCTTTCAGATAAAGCAATGGGTATGTCAACTATATACACACACACATAACTGACTTCAATGTTTTCTCCCTGATTTATTTCCTGGTGCTTCTGTTTCTTTTACAGTCTGAAGCACAACCAACGTGGATGGATGCAGGATCTGCCCTCTTAAATGGGTGTCCCTGCCCTCTCCTCATTCTTTTCTCCATAGCCTGAGTAGCTGGTGCTCTCGATAATTTGCAGTGAAAGGGTCTTGGAATTTTATAGGACCTTTGGTTCCAGATACCAGAAAAATTAGAAATTGTGCAAAGCAGCATGGGAAGGCTATCCTTCATTTCCAATGCAAAGGGAGATCCTTCATACCAAATACCTACCCAGGTTGGTGATTTTTAAACTTCCTCATCTATGAGACCTCAATGCTACATATGAATTTGTCTAAATTGCCATTCTCCAGAAGACAAACCAACACATCACGGATTCTTTAATAAGGATCTTTGACAGCCACTTACTGAGCACACAAAATGTTCCATATATTGCGTTATATATTCAGTCTTTACCATCACAACCACAGAAGAGGTCGTCCCTTAGAGCACTCTTTTAAGGCAGACACTTCTATCCACAATTTACAATGAGAAAAGGAAGATTTATGGAGATTAGCTAGAAGGTGGTATTACGGGAAGTCAATCCTTGATTTCTGACTTGAGTCTTACTGAACCATATATTTGTGAAAAGGAATCTTGTGGTAGCACAGAGTCACTGAGACTGTGGAGAATACGGGCAGGAAATGGTTTTTGGGAAAATCCTCCAATGACCAAATCAATGTAAAAATGTTTCTATATCTGCACTGTTCCTCTAAATAGAAACACAATTGCTTTTTTCCTACTCTTATTGTACTGTGCATAAAAGCACTACCTTGGCTTCCAGATCTCAAATTTAGTAATTTAGGATTAATATACTATATACACTAGCTTAGGAAATATTTTAATTTAATTAAAATTAATTTAATTTAATATTTTATTTCCTTGGAGGGGAATTGCTACGAATTTCAATGAATAAAGCTTCTTTGATGTTTTTCAAAGACAACCTGTTTTGAAGTCAGAGGACTGTCTGGCCATATTATATCAAATTATAATTTTAAAACACATACACATAAGTATAAAAACAAAATATTAGAAGTAGTGAAGAAAAAATATATGGCTGGAAAATTTAGTAGGAACAACTATGAGAATGCTAGTAATCCTTGATATAGTAGTGTTTACATTAACATCAGATATAAGCCACTTTTTTTTAAAGTTCCCAATAGCAATAATGATTTTTTGGTAAATTGTCAAATAGCTACAAACAATATTGCTCATGACTTCAACTGGGAACCATTTCCCTGTTCTACTAGGAAAGATCTGAGAAGTTAAATGAGGCTTTGGAAAACAGATGGCAAATTTATTAAGCTTTCTGAGTAATGAAGTGAGAATTTATGAGTTTCTCCTTTCAGAGAAAAATGCATAATGGGCTTTTGTATTATGACATTGAGCTCATACAGCCATAAAGAACAATAACAAAAACAAAAAGAAAAAAAAAACAAAGTTCCCCCAACTCCCAGGTAAATCCACATGACTTTTTTTCAGTACTTATGAGAACTTTTCACAACCAAAAAGTTAATTAGAACTTTTATCTTGTAATACATATGGCAACTCAAGCAGTCATGTCCCCCAAACAAACCATATTACTTGTTAAATAACCTTTGGTTATATGCATTCACCTTGTAACTGGAAATGGACATATGTGTTATTAAATTAAAGCATGTTTTATCAATAATTATCTCTTTATTATTACATATTACAAGATATGAGTCTACTGTCTAAACTATTTTATCACTCCTTAAATCATTTTCAAAATAAAAGAAACACTGTACAGCTTCCATATTTAATCATCTTTTCTGACCCATATTTTAAATTCTGGGTCCCCTATTTTTTTAATTTCTTTGTACTAGTTTACTGTGATATCTTTGACATATACAATTGTATGCATTTTAGGTGGATGATTTGATGCTTTGATATTTGCATACATTGTGAAAAGACCACCCAAATCAAGCTAATTAGCATATGATCACATCTACATACTTACCATTGTGTTTGCAGGGGTGGAGAGAGATTTTATTTTAAATACACAATATAGTGTTGTTAACTATCGTCAGTCACACTATATATTAGGTTCTATTCATTTTGCATGACTGAAATTTTGCACCCTTAACCAACATCATCTCATTCCCCCCTCCCCCCAGCCTCGGCAATCACCCTTCTACTTTCTGCTTCAAGGTTTGACTGTTTTAGATGCAATGTGTGAGTTAGATTGTGCGGTATTTTTTTCTGTGTCTTGCCTATTATTTTAGTTAGCGTAATGTCCTCCAGTTCCATCCATGTCACAAATGGCACAAAATCCTTTTTTATGAGGTTGAACAGTATTTCATTGTGTGTGTGTGTGTATAATATATTCTTTTTTTTTTTTTTTTTTTTAATTTTTTTTTTTAACGTTTTATTTTATTTTTGAGACAGAGAGAGACAGAGCATGAACGGGGGAGGAGCAGAGAGAGAGGGAAACACAGAATCTGAGACAGGCTCCAGGCTCTGAGCTGTCAGCACAGAGCCCGACGCGGGGCTCGAACTCACAGACCGTGAGATCATGACCTGAGCTGAAGTCAGAAGCTTAACCGACCAAGCCACCCAGGCGCCCCTGTATAATATATTCTTTATCTGTCAAAGGACAGTAAGTTTTGTTCCATCGCTTGCCTATTATGAATAATGCAGCAATGAACATGGCAGTGTAGATATGTTTTCAAGATAGTGATTTCATTTCATTTGGAAATATACCTGGAATCGGGATTGTTGGATAATACAGTAAGCCTATTTAATATTCTGAGAAATGTCCATACTGTTTTCCATAGTGGCTGAGCCAATTTACATCCTCATCATCAGTACACAAGGTCTTGCTTTTCTTCACATTCTTGCCAACACTATTATTGCTTATCTTTTTGGTCAGAGCCATCTTCGTAAGTGTGAACTGATATCTCATTATGATTTTGATTTACATTTCCCTGGTGATTACTGATGTTGAGCATGTTTTCATATAGGCGTTAGTCATACAAATTTTTTCTTTTGAGAAGGGTCTATTAGGACATTTGCCCATTTTTTAATTGAGTTATTTGTATTTTTGGTATTGATTTGTTTGAGTTCTTCATATATTTTAGACATTACTATTGGCTATACAGTCTGCAAACAATTTTCCTTTTCTGTAGATTGCCTTTTCATTTTCTTGATTATTTCCTTCCCTGTACAGAAGCTTTCTAGCTTGATGTGGTCCCACTTGTCTATTTTGTCTTGTGTTGCCCATGTTTTTGGCATCATATCCAAACAAATTATTGCCAAGACTGATGTAAAGAAGTTCTTCCCTTATGTTTTCTTCTAGGAAACATGGTTGCATGGCTTCAGGTCATACATTTAAGCCTTTGTGTTAATTTTTATGTATGCTATGAGATATTGATCCAGTTTTATTCTTTTGCATGTGCTTATCTAGTTTTCCCAGCATCACTTGTTGAAGAACCATTCACTGTGTGTTCTTGGAACCTTTGTCAATGAGCAGTTGATTATAAATGTGTGGGTTCATTTCTGGAATCTGTATTCTAATCATTGGTCTATATGTTTATATTTATGGCAGTACTGTACTGTTTTGGTTACTGTAGCTTTGTCATATAATTTGAAGTTAGGAAATGTGATCCTACAGCTTTCTCATTCTCACTTAAGGTTGCTTTAGCTACTTGGGGTCTTGTGATTCCATATGAATTTATGATTTTTCTATTTCTGAAAAAAACATGATTGTGATTTTGGTAGATATTCCATTGAATCTACAGATCTTTTTGGGTAATATGAATATTTTAACAATGTTAATTATTCCATTTCATAAGCATGGGATGTCTTTCCATTTATCTGTGTCTTTTAGAATTTCCTTCATCAGTGTTTTATAAAGTTCAGTGTATAAATCCTGCATTTCTTTGTTTAATTCTTAAGTAATATACACTTTTTGTTGTGATTGTGAATAAGATTGTTTGCCAAATTTATCTTCAGATAGTTTTCTGCTAGTGTACGATTATGCCACTGATTTTTATGTCAATTTTGTATCCTGTGAATTTACTGAATTCCTTTTAGTTTTAATCATAATTTTGTGGAATCTTCAGGGTTTTCTATGCATATTATCATATCTGCAAACAGAAATAATTTTACCTCTTTGCTTCCAATTTAGAAGTCTTTTATTTACTTTTCTTGCCTAATTTCTGGTTAGCACTTTTGGTACTTGGTTGAACACCACTGGCATAAGTGGGCACACTTGCCTCATTCCAGATTGTAGAAGAAATGTTTTCAGTGTTTCCCTATTCGTTATGATGTTAGTTGTGGGTTTTCCAAATATAACCTTATTGTGTTTATATTTGTGGGTTTTTTGTACTTTTTTTATTGCAAATTTTTATAATGAAAAGATGCTGAAGTTTGTCAAATGCTTTCTGTATCTATTGAGATGATCGTGGGAATTTTCTCTTTTATTCTGCTAATGTAGTCTTTTATTCTGCTAATATCACACTGACGTTTGTATGTTGAACCATCCTTTTATCCCAGGCATAAATTCCCCTTATGATACTCTTAATATGCTGTTGATTTTGATTTCCTAGTATTTCACTGAGGATTTTTGCATCCATGTTCTTTAGCGATACTGGCCTGTAGTTTACTTTCATTTAATCCTGTCTTTGTCTCGCATTGGAATCAGGGTAATTCTACCTTCATAAAATCATTTTGGGAGTGTTTCCTCTTGTATTTTTTAAAAGAGTTTAAAAAGGGTCAGTATTAATTCTTCTTTGAATGATTGTTAGTATTCACCTATGTATCCTTTTGATCCTGGGTTTTTCTTTATTGGAAGGTTTTTGATCAGTGATTCAGTCTCCTTGTTTGTTATTGCCATAATAAGAAGAACCATATCCACAATTAAACTTTCACTGTCTAATTTTTGTTATATTTCTGTCACTATTTAGTTGGGGTTATTAAAGGTGAAAAACTAAGAATCAGACTCATTAGGACAATTATATTTTTTAGAAGTGGCATTAATAGTACTTTAAAAATACAGTTCTACTTTTGGAATGATGGAGTAGATATGTTTCCTTATTTCTCCCCCTGAGTGTAATAAAAAGCTCTGGAAATAGTATTTAAAAACAAACAACAGGACACTGTGAAAGGAGAGGAGAAGGCAGATAAGCTAGGGATCCAGAGACCTCTGGACTTGAGGAATAAGACCCTGGTGAGTTCTCATGGTGAGTTTTTCTTTTTGCATCATATATTCCAAACAAGGCTGGGAACCCAGAAACTTCACTGATTATAGAAAAACAAACAAATGAAAAAAAAAACACGAAATGAAAAAAACCCAACAGATATCGACTTTCTCTAGCCATGTCACCTGAAAAGGGGCAGTCTAGTCAGGCAGAAAATGTGCATCCATTAATTGTTCTACTCTGGACAAATGCTATGGAAAAACTGAGACCTTACTCTTGTTTCCATTAGCAAAGGTCTAGGCTCCTACTCTTGTGAAGCCATAATGAGGTTATATCCTGGGCCATAAAGAAAATGTCAACTAATTAGAAAAAAAATTGAAATCATACAGAGTATGTTCTTTGACAAACTGTATCAGACTAGAAATAAATTCTAGGAAGATAACAGGAAAATCCCCAAACACTTAGAAATTAAGTATCACACTTCTCAATAAAATCTGTTGATCAAAAAAAGAAACCTTGAAGAAAATTAAAAACACATTGATTTGCGTTAAAATAGAAATACAATGTATCAAAGTTTGTGGAATGCAGTAAATGCAGTGCTAGGGAAGAAACTATAGTATCAAATGTTTGTATTAGAAATAAGGAAGTTTCAATTCAACAATCTAAAAATACTACCTTGTGAAATTAGAAAAAAAAAGGCAACATAAAATCAAAGAAACCAGAAAGAAGCAAATTAATAAAATTAAGAGCAGAAATCATAGAGTTGATTACCGAACTCTAAGAGAAGATTAATAAAAAAATAATTCTGGTACTTTGAAATGTTTCTGGAAAGACTAACAGAAAAATAGAAAAAAGGTATGAATTACTCACAGGAATGGAACTGGGGTATCATTATAAAATCTACAGACTTCAAAGCAACAATAATGAAATGAAGAATATGGAAATACTATTAGAAAGTCTACACACATAAATTTGACAACTTAGAATTGACCAAGTCCTTGAAAAGTAAAAATTATAGGGTGTGCCTGGGTGGCTCAGTCGGTTGAGCATCCGACTTCAGCTCAGGTCATGGTTCGTGGGTTCAAGCCCCGTGTCAGCCTCTGCGCTGACAGCTCAGAGCCTGGAGCCTGCTTCTGATTCTGTGTCCCCCTCTCTCTCTGCCCCACCCCTGCTTGTGCTCTGTCTCTGTTTTTCAAAAATGAATAAACATTTAAAAAATTAAAAAAAAGAAAAGTAAAAATTACCACAAATCATTTGAGACGAATACATCATTTGAATAGCTATCTATTAAGTAAACTGAACTAATAATTTTAAAAGTCTCAAAAAGGAAATTTCCTGGCCAAAATGTTTTCATTAGAGAACTCTACCAAACCTTTAAAGAATCAATAATTCTACACAGTATCTTCCAGAAAATAGAAGAGAAGGAAACATTTCCAACTCATTTTATAGGACGGTTTTATCCTGATACAAAAACCAGGCAAAGATAGTATCAAAAACAAAGAGACAAACAGACAAAATACCAAAAATCCCTACAGACCAATATTCCTCATGAATATAAACAGAAAAATATTTAACACAATTTTGACAAATGTAATTCATCAATATATATACATTACGCATCATTATCAGGTAAGATTTATTTTAGGAATGTAAGACAGTTTCAACATTTGAAAATCTATTACATATCCCACCATATTAATAAGCTACAAAATTTACGTAGCCATACTAATTGGCAAACATTCACAATGAAAACTTTCAGAAAAATAAAAATAGAGGGGAACTAACACAACCTGAGAAAAAAAAAAACTTCTATTAAAGATTTAAAATAACACCATGCTGAACGGTGAAAGACTAAACGCTTTCCTCTAAAATAAGGAATAAGTGGAGAATGTCCACAGTCACCAATGATGTTACTATGGTATTTGTAGCCACAATAGGCAAGAAAATGAAAGCAATGTGCTAAAGGTCAGAAAAAAGAAATATATCTTTCTTTAATTTGCATGTCTTGATCTAAGTAGACAAATCCAAGGAATCTTCAAAACAAAAACAAAAAACACCGAGAACCAACAGGTATATTTCTACAGGTTTCAGGATACAGTGTAAATATAAAAAAAATAATTATATTTCTATATTATAGCATTAATATTTGGAAAACAAAATTTTAAAAAATGCCTATTACATTCCTTCAAAAAATGATTTTCCTAAATGTAAATGCACCAATGGGGATTATAGGATGAAAAGTACACAATTCAGAAGAATTAAATAAAAAGACCTAAAGAAACAGAAAAATATCCAGCTTTCATTGTTCTATCAACATAGTAAAGATATCAATTCTTAACTTGATGTATGTTTTATGCTATCCTTGTCAAAATCCTGTGAAATTATTCATAGATACAGACAAGGTAATTATAAAATGTCTATTGAAAGATAAAGGGACTACAATAGCTAAAGCAATTCTGGAAAGTAAGAATAAAATAGAAGGAATCATTTGTTTTTTTTTTTTCATTTAAAGTATGGTTAATGTATGCAGAATTATACAATATTGACAGGGATAGATAAACGAAGAAACAATGCCACACAAATATGCCCAACACATTTTTTTTACAAAGCTATAAAAGCAATTCAATAGAGAAAAATAGTCTTTACAACAAATGTTGCTGAAGTAATTGGGCATCGATAGACAAACCAGTGAAGGTCAATTTAAGCCTAACAGCTTACAGGAAGAAAGTAAACTCAGATGTGTTATGGTTAAATGTAAATGGCAGGCCCAGGGAATTTTTTGAAGATAGCACAGGAGAAAAATCTGGCACCTGGACCTGTTGAAAAATTCTTGACATGACACCAAAGACATACTCTATAAAAGAATTAATAAATGGGGTTTATGAAAATTTTAAATCTTTCTCTGCAAGATACCCTATTAAGTTGAAAGACAACCTACATATTGGAAGAAACTATTTGCCAACAGCGTATCTAACAAAGCCTCACAGATAGGATAAAGAACTCATAAAGCTCAATAGTAAAACAAACTAAAAAATACAATTAGGAAGTGGTCAACAAACAGAGACATTTCCCAAGAGGGAATGTACAGGTACAAAATGGGCACATGAAAAGTTGTTCACCATGGCTAGCCATTAGGGAAATGTATATTAAGACTATGAAGAAAACCACTGAAATAAAAAGTAATAACAATTCCAAATGCTGGTGAGGATGTAGAGAAACTCGATTCCTCACACATTACTGTTGGAAACATGAAATGTTAGAGCCACTCAGAAAAATAATTTGACATTTTCTTTAAAAACTAAACAACCATTTTCCACACTGTTCTGAACAGCGGTGCTCTTGGGCATTTGTCCCAGAGAAATGAAATCTCATGTCCAGGTAAAACCCTGCACGCTATTGTTCCTAACAGCTTTGTTCGCAGTAACTAAACACTGGAAGCAAGCAAGTGTTCCTCAACAGGTAAATAGTTAAACAAATGTGGTCCACATCCATAAAATGGAATACTACTCAGCAACAAAAAAGAAGAAACTATTGATATCCATAGTATTTGGGTGGATCTCAAGGTCATTATGCTGAGCGAAAAGGCATCAATCTCAAAAGGCACATATTGCATGATTTAATTTATATGATATTCTCAAATGACAAAATTACAGAAATGAAAAAGCAGATTCATTGTTACTAGGATTTAGGAATGGCAGAAGTTAGAGCTGGGCCAACACGACAAAGGAAGTCCTGTATCTTGATTGTGGAAATGGTTCTGCAAATGCACACATGCTAAAATTGACATATGACTATATACATATTGCATCAATGTCAAATTCCTGGTTTTATTATATTATACTATAGTATATACTATACTTATATATAGATTTATAAGATATAAAGAAGATAAAGACTACATGGAATGTCTCTGTGTTATCTTTATAACTTCCTGTGAACTTATATTGTACAATAAAAGGGATTTGGCAATGGCTCTCTTACTATATTAAATCTGTAGTTACAGTGGCAAACATTCAGTGCTTTATTTCCTTCAGTCTAAGAATAAGGATCTGTTCTGTCTAAAATCCCTAGCAGTGTCTCCTTACTCTATCACTCATTGCTGTGCAAATTCAGAAGCATTCGGATACACAGAAATGCTGATTATGCAATATCTAGGGCTATGGTCTTGTGAAAAGCAAGAGTTTGATTTTTGTTAAAATCAATATATTAATGAGCATTTCAAATGCAATTTTCCATAAGCATGCTACTTTCAAGGAAAAATGCCAGTATTTTTTCCAGTATGTGTTCTTATCGCTATGGAAGACAAAGGAACTAATTTTGAGTAATAGTCAAAGAAGTGTGTGTTGTGCAATTTCATTCTTTCTCAACTACTTTGGCTAATCTGGATCCCCTGCATTTTCATTAAATTTTAAGATTAGCTTGTCAATTTCAACGATAAAAACAGCTGGCTTTTTTGAAAGGGTTTTTATTGAATCTGTTGTTCAGTTTAGGGAGAAATTGCTTTTTTCACAATATTGTTTTCTAATGAACAAATATAGAATATCTTTCCCTTTAGGCAAATCTTTCAAATTTCGTACTACAATGTTACATTGTTTTCAGTGTATAAGTTTGCACTTCTGTTATTACATATTTTCCTATTTAATTCATTTAGATGTTAAGTAGAATTGTTTTCTTAATTTCATTTAGGAAGCGTTCATGGTTACGATATGTAATTGATAATTGCATGTTGATTTTGTATAATGAAACACTGCTGAACTCATTTATTAGTGAACATAGTATTTAGAGGGTTCCTTATTATTCTCAGTATACAAGATCAGCATGTGCGAATTGAGATAGTTTTATTTCTTTTTATTGTCTAACTGTCCTTGCTAAACATCAGTACAATGTTGAGTAAGGGTGGTAAAAGCAGACTTCTTCGTCCTGTTCCTGATCTTACCAGAAAAACATTTATTCTTACATTAAGTATGATGCTCACTATGGGTTACACACAGATGCTCTTTAGTAGATTGAGGAATTTCCCTGCTTTTCCTACACTGAGTGTTTTTATTATGAAAGGGTCTTGGGCTTGTCAAACTTCTATGCTTCTGTATTTACTGAGACAATACATGTATTTTAAATTCTATGAATATGGTGTATCACATCGACTGATTTGGGGGTGATAAACCAATCATGCATTCTTGTAATAAATCCCACTTCGTCATGGTTTATCAATATTTTAAAACTCTGCTGGATTCCATTTCTATTAGTATCAATAATATTAATACTATTATATTATATAATTCAATATATCATATTGTATAATAATATTGTTAGTATTGTGTTCATTTATGAAATCATTTTCTTTATGGGAAGTCCTCAAATTATTATTTTAATGCTTACTTTCATTAGGTCTAATCAACTTACTATTTCTCCTGGAGTCATTTTTGGTAGGCAGTCTGTGTCTTTCCATAATTCCTTTCATCTAAGTTACCTAGTTGGTTCACATAAAGTCTCGTTCCTTTATTCTCTTTTTATCTTTTTTTAATATGCTCCATCAGGAATGATGTCCTCTCTGTCATTCATGATTTTAACAATCTGAGTCTTTTCTATGCTTTATGAGATTTCTCAAAGGGTTCTCGATTTGGCTTATCTTTCAAAGCATCAAGTTTTGATTTTGGTGATATTATGTCTCGCTTTTATCTTCTATTTTATATTTTTCTGTTCTAACTTTTATTACTTTCTTTGTTCTGCTTGCTTTAATTTCAATTTAGTGTTATTTATCTAGTTTCTTTACATGAAAATCCGGGATGCTGATTTGAGATCTTTTCTTTTTTAATTAAACATTTATAGATGTGACTTTTCCTCAATCACTGATCTATCTCCATTTCATAAATTCTAATAGATTGCTTTTGGTTTTCATTTATCGCACAATATTTACTTATTTTTCTTGTGATTTAACCTTCGACTCACTGCCAGTTTCACAGTTTTCCTTCTCCCCATCACGTACAGTCGATTCTCATTATTTGTGGAATCTCTATTGCAAATTTACCCATGTGCTGATATTTATTTGTAATTCCAAAATCTATTCACACTGTTTTCACTGTCATTTGTGGATATATGCAAAGCAGTGAAAAATTTTAGTGACACGCCATGTACTTTCCCAGCAGAGGCCAAACAAGGTGATACTTGAACTTCCTGTTTGAGCTCTCATATTATACACTGTACACCAAAACGTAGCTTTTTTTTGCACTGTATTTAGTGTCAAGATTTTCACATTTTTGTATCGTATTTAAACTTTGCTGTTTAAAATGTCCCCAAAGCACAGTGCTGAAGTGCTGTTTGATATTTTAATTGCAGGAACATTGTAATGCGCTTACAGAGAGAACACACATGTTGGGTAAGCTTTGTTTGGGCATAAGTTATAGTGCTGATGACTGCGAGTTCAGTGTTAAAGAATCAACAGTAATATTAAATAAGTTGTCTTTAAATGAAAACACACATAAAAACAAAGCTATTTATTAATTAGTTAGTTGATGAAAATTCTGTGACCAGAGGTTTGCAGGAACTCAACCCTGTATTTCCCCTAGAAGCGATATTTCAATATTTGCTGAATTACTGGTCATGAAGACTTTATAGCACATAATTATCACAAATAACAAGAATCAACTGTATTTATGAAGTTCCCCCATTCTCTTCTGTTGCTTATTCTAATTTAATCTCATATTGATGGAGAATGTATTTCATATGATTTCAATCTTTTTGGATGTATTGAGACTTTTCTATGTCATAGCATAGGGTGTATCATGAAGAACATTCTTTGAGGACTTGAGAAAAAGATGTATTCTGCTGTTGTTGGGTAGAATGTCCTCTAGATGTCTCAAACTAGCTGTTTTCTAAGTCTTCTCGTTACTTATTCATCTTCTTCCCAGTTGTTCCATCCATAATTGTAAATGAGGTATTGAAGTTTGCAACTCATATGGTTGGGTTGTCTACATCTCCCTTCAATTCTGTATACTTTTCCTTCACGCATTTAACTAATATTACTAGGTGCATGTATATCTACAATTCCTGTGTTTTCTGGACAAATTCACTTTTTCCACACTATAAAATGCCCCCTTTTTTTCTCATGTAACAGTTATGTTTTAAAGTCTATTTTGTCTGATATTAACATAGGCCCTTTAGTTCTGTTTTATTATTGCTTCTAGCATATATATGTCATATATATATATATATATATATATATATATATATATATATACACACACATATATATTTCCATTTTTTAACCTTCAATCTATCTGTGTTTCTGAATCTAAACCCTATCTATTATAAACAGCATTTAATTGGACAATGTTTTTTCTATTTTTTCAATTTCTACCTTAAACTGAGGCATTTAAACATTTTACATTGGATGCAATCACTCTAAATGGAGTATTTTCATCTGCCATTTTGCTCATTTTTTCCTGTTATTATTATTGATGATCCCATGTATGTGATTTTCTCTTTTTGTTTTTGATTTTCACCAAATTGACTCTAATAAAGTCTAGGTATGGTTCTCTTTGAATTTATCCTACTGGAGTTTTTGTTGTTGTTGTTGTTGTTGTTTTGGTTTTCATTTTGTTTGTGCATTTTGTTTTGATGGTTGACACACAATGTGACAGCTTCAGGTGTACAACATAGTGATTCAATAAGTCTGAATTATGCTGTGCTCACCACAAGTGTAGTTACCATCTGTCACCATACAATAATATTACAGTATCATTGACTATATTCCCTAGACTTCATTCCCACGACTTATTCATTCCATAACTGGAAGCTTGTATCTTTTACTCCCCTTCACATATTTTGCCCACTGAATTTAGTGTAGATTATTTTTTAATTTATTTTGAGAAGTTTTCAAGTATTATTTCTTCAAATATTTTTTTCTGTCCCTTTCTATTTTTCTTCTACTTCTTGGACTGTCATTATACATATGCAGATATGTTTGCTAACGTGCCACAGGGTACTGATTATAATCGTTTTCTTCATTCTTTGTTATTTTCTTGTTGTTCTGATTGGTTAGTGTCTATTGTCCAATATTCAAGATTGTTGATTCTTTCTTCTGCCAACTAAAATCTTCTTAAGTCCCACTAGTAAATGTTTCATTTCAGTTAATGAATATTTCAACTATAGACACTTTTTCATGTAACCTCTCCATTGTTACTTGCTATTTGGTAAGACACCATTGTCATATTTTTCTTTAATTCTTTAGACATTGTTTTCTCTAATAATTTAAATATATCGATTATAGCTAATTTAAAGTCTTTATCTAGTGAATCCAAAATCTGAGCCCCATTCAAGGCATAATCTGTTGGTTGGTGTTTATCCTGTACATACTTTTCTGCTTTTTGCACACATCATAATTTTTTGATGGAAACTATTTTAGATAATATCTTGTAACAACTCTTGGTATTAGATTGTTCCACTTTCCCAAAGTTTATTGTTGGTGTTTCAGTTGTTGTTGTTTTTCTTATTGCTATTTCTTTGTTTAGCACTTTCTTGCATTAAATCTATAGAATGTGTATTCTCTGTAGTGTGTTCATAAAATTCTCTGTTTTATACTTTTTTTACATGTTTAAGCCTCACTGCCTATTGGTCACATCTAGGTCAGCCAACTATTGGTCAGACACTTTCATTATGCGTATTGCCTATGAGTCTGTTACATCTTACTATGGAAATCTGCATGTGAAGGCACATCTTCCAATTTCAGGACATTAACAAGACAAATTTAACTTTAACCTCCTGACTGTGTGTGTTCTCCAGTTCAGTCAGAGTAAGCAACTGGTGTCTTTTGTGTTCCCAGGTCTTTCCTGGGCATGCACACAGCCTTGATCATAAATCCCCAAAAGTATGTCAGAGCTTTCCCTAAATTCATAATCATTGTCTAGTTTTCCAAGACTTTCTTTTAAATTCCAGCCCAGGCTTTTGTTTGCTCCAGTGGAAATCTCAGGCTTAGGTGGTCAAGATGTTGCTGCAGGTTGCTATTGTTTTAGTTCATGTCCTGGGGTAGATCCTCTGTTTCCTTTTGTCCTCCGCCCCTGCTGAGCTATGTGCTGAGTCACACAGCCACCACACTGAGAATAGAGAATTCTCAGGAAGCTGCAAATTAAACCAAATTATTGATTCTGCTCTGGATGAGGTCAGACCACTCCATTTTCTGCAGTGCTACTGGGTTTTGGCTACAAAGCCACTGTCTAGGAAGGGAGGGGTGTTTGAATATCTTCAAATAAAAACTTTAAAATGAACCTCATTATGTTACTGAGCGAGGTCCAGTAGTTTCTCTTAGTCAATTTTCAGTTCATTCTGTGATTTTGGTTATTTTTCATTTTTGTCAATTTGGCTAATTTCTGGAATGCTTGAAAACGGGTGCTTGAATTCAGTTGCTTTCCCGGCATTTCCACTGTTTTTGAGGGAGGCAAGTTCACTGAGGCCCTCCAGCCACTACTCCACTGGAATATCAAATTAAATCTTGATGATTTAAATTTCTGCTTTATACTCGGATTTTGAAAGTTTTGGGGTGTGATGTAGTTTTCCTCTTTACTAATCACAGCTCAGTTTTCCCTTTCACACTCACGGCTGAAGTACATACTCAGTTTGAGGGGATTTTTTGGTAGTTTCTATTTTTCTCTCCTTTACTCTTTTCTTCTCCTTAATGCTGGATGTGTTGGTAATGGAGTCACAGAGCTGTCTTTCATCTTATATTTTCCATATTTTATGCTACTGCATTTTGAGAGACTCCCTCAACTTTAGCTCTCTCTATTCTGCTATAGCATTTTTATTTCAAATATGAGATTCATAAGTCACAAAATCTACTAATTAGGAGCTAGTTTTTAAAAACTAGCTGCAAGTCTATCTAAGCACTCTGTGGAGACTAATGCATGTTCTACTTTAGGGATCTTGTCCTGGATGATTGTTACCATCATGGCTGAAGGTAAGCTGGAAGTCTGTCTCATGGAATAAGGGCTTCATCATTTCTAGAGATTCTTGAGACATTCAGAGCTTGATCACAGCTTCAGCATGAAATAAACCCTTTATTACCTCTGCCTCAGAACAAGCTCATGGGGAAGAAGGGATTGACTACCCCATAAACTCAAGAGAGTATTCGAACAATTCTCCTGACAACTGAACCACTGCACACTGTCAATCCCCACTCATTCACAGTGTATACATCGAGACCCTCCTGAGTGGGAATCACTCAATTAAATCTTTTTTAGGGTCTTCTGTCTTTTTTGGGTTATGGGTTCTTCTGTGAATTGATCCCATCTTTCTGCTTTTATGTTGATGGCACAAATCCCATTTCTACTTTTTCCCTACCTGTAACTCTCTGCCAATTCTAGGTTATTTTTGCACATGTAACAGACGTATGTTGGTATTCTCAAGTCTTCTGAGAAGGGCACATGTGCTCTTATCTTTATAAAAACCATGGATTTAATAGTCTCGATCTTACACTCAGGATGCTGAGCCTGAGCTTAGAAAACTCATCCTAGATAACAGACATCACCTTTATACGTGGAAGCCAGAGTTCTTTAACTATTGACCTCATATTCTTATACTATAGGGCATTGAACTTGTATAAAAATTAGATAAACAATAAGTGGCACATAAAGATAAACTGCATTATAGGATTTTAAATTTCTCAATAACATATTTATTTAGTTTTGCTTTACTTACTTAAGGCTGGGACAAGTGAGGTAATAACTTATTTTCTTCACATCTTTATTCACCAATGTGTACTTTATGTTTAACTTAAAAATAGATTTTGGGGGCACCCGGTGGCTCAGTTGGTTAAGTGTCCAGCTCTTGATTTTGATTCAGATCATGATCTCATGTTCATGCGATCGAGTCCTGCATTGGGCTCTGCACCGTCAGCTCAGAGCCTGCTTGGGATTGTCTCTGTATCCCTCTCTGTCTCTGCTTCCCTCTCTCTCTCTCAAAATAAATAAATATACATTAAAAATATTTAACTTTAAACTCTTTATACAAAATTAATGATTTTAAGAAAACACTCACAAATTATTCTCCAAGATTATAAAAGTTTTACAATGTACTTATTAAAGTACATGGAAACATCTCAACACATAACCTTCAAAACATTTCTCAAAATACTGTGAGTAGAAATCATGTCATTTTGATATCTTCTGTGTTAATCTAACTCATAAGGAAGCCAATCTTTCTAGGTAAGATAATTTTTTCTTCAAATAACATGGCATTTTATGTCATTGTTTTTGAAACTATGTTTATCATTTCTTCTCTTTTGTGAGACTATGTAAGCAAATGATATTGGGAATATGATAATAAATACTATTTTTTCTAAATATTTATTTATAAACTATCAGTCATATCAAATTATTCCATGCTTTAGATTACTACCAATTATGGCAAAAATTGTATGTATATGTAACTTACTTTTGGAAAATGAAATATTTTTTAAAATCTATGGACTAAAATGTAATAATGCTTTCATTTGCTGAGTATTTTTGTTATTTTACTAAACTTATTTTTAACTAGTTAAAATTTAATTAATTAATTGATTTTTAATTTTTTGGTTGCTATTATTTAGATTATGCAATTAAAAGTGTACAATTGTCGGAGTGCCCGTGTGGCTCAGTTGAGCATCTGATGTTAGATCAGGTCATGATGTTGCGGTTCATGGAACCACATGGAACATGAATTCAAGCCCCACATCAAGCTCTCTTCTCTCAGCCTGTCAGCACAGAGCCCGCTTCAGATTCTCCTCTCACTCTGCCCCTCCCCACCGTGTGCTCTCTCTCTCAAAAAAATAAACACATTTTTAAAAAAACAAAAGTGTACAACTGTCACTTATCATAAACAACTATAAATTTGAAGAATTGTCCAAGAAAACAATGGGTGAGGAATTTAGAGTTGGAGGGACAAAAATAACATTGCACAAATGCATTTTGAAAATCGCGTAATATCATGCTGATGTCTGTGATTTACTTCAAAATGTGCCAAGATAAGATGGGTTGACAGACAGTTAAAGGGATGAAGACACAGATTTGTGATAAAGAAGTACAGTGCAGTGTAAATGGTAGAATTTAGATAGCGCATATAGGGTGTTTACTGTGAATTATTAAAGTATGCTATATGCTTGAATATGTTCGTAATAAAATATTGAGAAAAATGCTTACAATCCTGCACTGTAAAGTAATGATCTAGTGTAATTAAGGAAATTATTTTATCCCTACCGACAAGTTCACAAATACTTCGAAATTCTCATGGCTTTAGTTCTGTTTCTGCTGCCTTGGTAACAATATTTATTTATATTTATATTTATATTTATATTTATATTTATATTTATATTTTTTATATTTTCCCAGATTTTTTTTAATGTTTATTCATTTTTGAGAGACAGAGAGAGACAGAACGTGAGTGGGGGAGGGCAGAGAAAGGGAGACACAGAATCTGAAGCAGGCTCCAGGCTCTGAGCTGTCAGCACAGAACCTGACGTGAGGCTCGAACTCATGAACCGTTGAGATCATGACCTGAGCCAAAGTCAGGTGCTTAACAGACTGAGCCACCCAGGTGCTGCTAATTTCTTAACCATAAGCCATCCTCTTGATGCGTAAATCCAATAATGTTATATATGCTGGTATTCTCCTTGCTGTTCTCCTGTGATGGTACTTTTTTATTGCTCACGGGTTGCAATTATAAAGGTTACAAAATAGTAATTGTGCTAGCTTTAATTCTTATACAATTTCTATGTCAGCTGACGGATACACACCTGCATGGCCAAACAATCCTATAGAACTGATTGGTTAGTTTCATCTGTGTTAAATAGCCTCTGTATTTAATTGGTATTTTCATGGTTACCCTTAGAGGTATTATTATAGCTCGTTTTATAGAAGGAGATGGCGCCTTTAAAGAAGTTCTGTAACTTACCAGTGGTCATACTCTGTTATTATTTTTAAGTCTGCTCTTTCTCCTATACAAAAATGACTGTCCATAAGTTTAAGAAACACATTCAATGAATATTCTCTGAAACTAGCTCCTAATAAACGAATTAATAAAATATTTTTAAAAATACTATAATAAGAGTGGCATCTGGGTGGCTCAGTCAGTTAAATGTCTGACTTCAGCTCAAGTCATGATCTCATGGTTCATGAGTTTAAGACCTGCACCTGTCTCTCTGCTGTCAGTGTGGAGCCTGCTTTGAATCCTGTCTTCCTGTCTCTCTGCCCTTCCCTCCATCAGTTTCTCTCTCTCTCTCTCTCTCTCAAAATAAATAACATTTTTCAAAAATTGAAAAAAAAACACTATAACAAGAATGAGTAATATTTAGAAACAGATGGGTAACTAATAACTAGTAGGTATAATTAGCTGTATATATAACATATGCTACATTAAAATAAAGTCTAAATATTATAGTTAGTCATTGCATTGCATTTATATTTTTGCTTCATGTTGTCAACTAAGGACTCATTAGCACATTAGAAAAATTAGAAGAGAAGTAACATATCAAATGCTAAGCTGCTGTCAGCAGCTAGTGGTTGAGTTTCCACATTAGCCAGAAGAATATGGAACTGACAATATTAACATCATTCACCGCTATTAGAGTATGTCCTGTGTTTTGAAAGATTGAGAAATCTAACAAAAGCTAAATATGGATAATTTGGGACAATGGTAATGCATCTTTTCGATGGTGATTTAAAGAGCAGTGTGAGTGGCTAGCACGAAGGAAATGGTCAATTAATCGGAGCGAGAGGGGAAAAGAGGAGGAGCTGTAGCAAGAGATAGAGAGAAGGCAGTTCCATGGATGCATCTGTGTTTAGGGAAAAGGCAATGATGGAAATGCAGAATTGAAAATTATGAATGAAGTTAAATAAAAGGAGTGGGTGAAGTTATGATGGTATTTGTCTAAATTGATGACAGACGAATCAAAGGCAAGGCCATGTGAAACATCGATGCTTTAGAGAAACACAGAAAAGATCCAGCAGAAAGGGGCTATATCCACAGTTCCTTCTATAAGCAACCTATAGTCTAAGTGGAGGCAGTAAGTCCAAAGATAAATGTAAGACAGAAATGGGGTATCCTCAGAGCAATTCAGACAAAACGCTAAGGAGAAAAGTTAAGAGACAAGCATGAGCAGATATATAAGGCAAGAAAGAAGTCATCTTGTTAAAAGAAGGAGAGGGTCTGATACGCATATAGAGCAGTGTTACGGGAGACGTATAGTAGGATGTCCGAGAGGGTGATTCCTTGGAAGATTTGGACTGTCAGGCTGACCTCCCCCCATGAATTTCATAGGTACAGGTATGTAACAGATTTATGCTAATTTTAATCCATCATTGAAAAATTATATATGGGTTTGCATTTCCATACCATTAACAATTTTTACTTTGGCATTTGTTATTTATCCTTTCCTTCACACTGGAATAATATATTTATAATTTATTCTGCCCCAAACATTGTTATTGTGAATTTCACCGTAGAGTAACTGAAATGATTTAAATTTTGAATATATACAAATATTAAGAAATATTAAAATAAAGGTAGTGAACCTTTCTGACAAGTTTAAAGCCACATAGTCAATATATTTTGGAATACTGAAAATTTGCATGAGCAAAGCAACAAATAATTCATTTATTCATTGTATTGACACATAGTAACATGAGGAAAACAGGAATTGATTTAAATAATATTTTTCTTCAGGGATTTGTATTCATATCCAAAGAGAGAGTAGATAATGGTAAAATACAATCAGAATTTAATTGAAATTTTGCCACTAAAATCTCAACGTGATTTTATTCTTTTGGCCATGGGGGATATCCCAAAGGAAACAGATAAAGTGTGTTTTTGCTCTTTTGTTTCCCCTAAATATTCTCCCCTTTGCTTCTTAATGGCATTAATGTAATTAGAGGTGGTTAATGTGATAAACCTGGATTTACCTTTGCTTCAATCTGCTTAGTATCTGGATTCTGAAACAAAAATTTGATTTTGCTCTTGCCATCATCTGAAGAACCTTTAAGCTGAGAAAACTTATACCTCCAAAGTACAGCCTAAAGGGAACAAAAAAAGAAACATATGCAAGTCAGCATGATGAATATCTACATTCGAGCCAAGAAATAGTTCCCTTTTAAGTAGTAAAAGTTAATCATATTAAGTTAGTACGATATCCCAGTATTAAAAAATCAATTAAAATATATTGTATATATTATATTTACATTTATATTTATACATATTACACATTTATATTTACATCCATATAATAATAATAAATATCTATACCAAAGGCTATAATTTA
The DNA here is from genome assembly GCF_018350215.1 of Panthera leo. NCBI lineage: Eukaryota > Metazoa > Chordata > Mammalia > Carnivora > Felidae > Panthera > Panthera leo. The sequence goes on along the minus strand of NC_056695.1, from coordinate 3,737,587 downwards.
TTATGCAATATATCCTTTAATTTCCAGAAATAAATTTAATAGCCATGAAATAATTATTTCAAAAAATATATGCAAATAAATCAATTTGAATATCCTGCTTTATATTATCATGAAATATCATCCAGTTCACTTAAAGCATATGTCTATGCTAGTGAATAAGCAAACCATTATTTGGTTTTTTTTCTATTAATAGAAGTGATAAGGTGATTTTGAATTGACAATTCTGTAGATATTCTGTAGTATTTTCTCTTAAAGCTCAAACAAATCGTCTGTAGCTTTGTCAAGATAAAAGATCAGCCTGAGTAAATAATTATGACAAAAATTTACATAGCATCCTCATGAGAATGAAGTAGAATAAGCATTTTACAGAACTAGCCCATGTGTCTATCTCAGTCAATATGATTATTTGACTAAAAGCCTTCTTCCAATATTGCAGAAGCAAGTTTAGGCAGTATGAAATATACGTAAGAACCAATAACGTTAGTTACAACATAACCGTGCACTTCCTGTTTGACTAGACAGTGACATGGGACCCAATGACATGTCCAAAGATTTTTTTGTAAGTGATGTTCATGTATTTTTTTATTTTAGAAAAAAAAAAAAAACTTAGAAGCTTGTACAGAAAATTCTTATCACACAATTTGCTACATTATTAATATCTCACAAAGTATGGTACACTGTCACAGTTAATGAGCCGATATTGGCACATGATCCCTAACTAGAGTCCACCATTTATTCAGCTTTTCTTAGTTTTAACCGAATGCCTTTTTCTTGTACAAGATTCCACCCAAGAATTTATTCATTGTGCCTTAGGCTCCACTTGTCTGTGACAGTTTCTCAGATCCTTGTCAGACTGCCCTTGGTAGTTTGAGGAGTACTGGCCAGATGCTTTGTGGAATGCCCCCTACCGGACTTTGATGTATTTCTCATAACTAGATGGGTCACAGATTTTACAGAAATGAAATAAGACTCTGTCATTTTTGTCAATAATCCCAGTATATATTTCTAAAAGGTTTCCATTTAAAATGTTATTACAATGGAGTGAAGTATTAAACTTCATTAGGTGACCTTAACATGATCAATAATTCATTTAAACATAAAGATATGTGAATAAAAAGCATGGCTTTACATATGAATTCCATTTCTTAATATTCTTACCTATTAAAGTTTTTAATAATACTTTGCATGTTTCCAACCTTTTAAAATTTATTACCTCTTGTTTTGTATTCTTATATAGGATCTTTTCTGGAGAATGTTCCATGTACACTTGAAAAAAATGCGCATTCTGTTCTGGTTGGGTGATGTATTCTGTGTATGTCTGTTAGATATAGTTATAGTCTTGCTCAGGTTCCATATTTCTAGATTTGTCTTCTGTTCATTCCATTATTGAAAGTGGACATTTCTAACTATTTTTATAGAATTGTCTATTTCTCCTTGTATGTTGAAAATTTAGCAAAGCTACTCCATAGTATGGCTGCCTCAGTATCCATTTAGCTTGGTCAAGTGGCCTGCAGGACCTTAAACTGACATTAGCCCCCTGTGCACGTGTATGCCCTAGAGAGCAGCCACAGAGGCAGAAACATGTCAAAATCCTGATATGACTCCCCAACAGCCCTGCGAGCAACATAATCCTGTCTCCTAGGGTCTACATGCCTTGTGCACCACTTAGATAAGACCCCTGTCCGGCTTACTGAAACCTTGCTCTTTGGGTATGAACTGACCAACCCAGCCTTAGCCCAGGAACCCTCAGACACTCCACCCATGGGCCCTAAGAAAAGGCATGCACCCCAGGTCCTGTCTCGCTGTCTGTACTCTTCTTTGACCACTACGTGTGGTTCCTCAAGGCATGTCATGTCTTTCCTCCAGGACTTGTGAGTAAAAAACTCCTGTATTTCAATTTCTCTTAAAGTCTGTTGTCAAAGTTGGGGCTCACCATCTGGAACCCGTGCTCCACTTAACAAATGTTAATTTAACAAAGTATAACACTCCAATTCTGTCAGCGTTTAATATATTTGGGAACTCTGATGCTTGCTGCCTATTATAATTATTAAATCTTTTTGAATTAATCCTTTTATCAATATATAATACTCTTTTTGTCTCCTGTAACAGTGACATCAAATCTATTCTTTCTTTTATTGGTTTATCCACAAGCTCTCTTCTGGTTCCATACTTTGTATGGAATATCTTTTTACATCATTTTTATTTTAATCCACTCGAGTCTTTAGATCTAAAGCTAGCCTCTTATAGACAGCATGTAGTTGGATTATTTTTTAAAAGTGTATTCTGTGGTGAGGAGGAAATTGCAGTTATTGCTTAACGATTACAGAGTTTCTGTCTGGGGTGAGGATAAGTTTTAGAAACAGGTAGCATGAATCAATTAATGCCATTGAATTGTACACTTAAAATTACTAAAATGGGAAATTTTCTATTATTTTAACACAATAAGAACAAAACTTTAAAAAATCATTCTGGAAACAATATATCTCCAAAATCCACTCACAGTAAATGCTAATTAAAATGTTTCCACTTTAACAAGTATAATGAAATAACAAAATCATAAATTGCTTAAAAATAAGTATGAGAAAATTATCAGTAATGACACTAATTAATTTCTACAGCATGTTTTGATTCTTTACTTATCTCCAGACAATTATAAAATGGTTATTTTATGTTAAGTATTTGCTAGGTTTAGATAAAAAAGACATTTCACCATCCTGAAGACATTAATCTCTCTACAAATAAATGTCTTTCCTTTCATTCTTACTATGGGACTACACAATTTATAAAGAAACAATATCCAATATTATAAATTGTCATAAACGTTTCTTTACATCTATTATTACACAGAACTATCTAGCAATAAAATTATCTGGGACAATTAATTTTCTGGAAAAAAAAAAGTTAAACCTTTAACTCACAAGTTCCTCTAAATAAAATTCCTTCTGTTTTAAAGAGCGAAATAATTTAAACAATCCACATCATAGGAATACTACATAATGTAAGTGAATATTGAATAACTTTGAAAAGAGAGAGTTCTAGACTTGGGAGTAACAAGAAATTTTATACTCATTATGTACAAGTAATGTATATGTACCAAAATGAAAAGGAAAGTAACAAACTTAGCGGCATGCAGCAGGATATATGGTATAGTATGACTGCAAACATAAAATAAGGAAAAAGATAATTAATATTATAGAGAGGTCATTTGAGAGAATGAAAAACAATCATTATTTTTAATAAATATGACAGCATTTTTGATCTAATTAGAAATAAAGAATACAATAGCATTAAAATGACCCAGCTTTTTCTGAACATCTAATAAAAATCACTGAAATTTATAATAACTAAAGCTAGCAAGGTTATATTGAAACAAATATTTGCATAAAATTTCTAGCAACAGAATTCTTTAAGACAATAATTTTATTATTTATTTTAAGCCTTAAAAATATTAATATTATTTGATCCAGAAATCCCATTTCTAAAAATTAACTGTAAGGAAATATGACATATGAAAAACAAAGGAAAGTGTAAAACACATTATTAGTAAATATCAAAAATGGAAATTCTGAACTTTTCGCATTAAAATAATGCTCATTTTTCTATATTTGCATAGAAAAATGCAAAAACTATAATGGTAAGGAATGGTAGGGACATGAAATATCCTTTATATTAATCATAGATGAGATAATCATATTAAAACAAAGGAGCTTATAAAAGCCTAGAGGGAAAATGTCTGCCAAACTATAGCAATCTTATGTAGCTCAGGTCCAGGTGTTAACTTACTATTAGATCAGCAACTTTATTTTTAGCTTGTTTACCTGTAACACTAACAGCTTTCATATTCTCACATGATAATTTCAAATAACTCTGAAATCATATGTCATATGAAGTCATTGTAGTGTAAAATAGGAAGTTACTATTTCAACTAGATGGCCTTTCAAGAGGTCAAACAGACGTTAGAAGCTCATTATTTTAAACAGAGTAACAAAGTTATTCTGGGTAAAAAAAAAAGGCATTTATAGACACATGAAGGAGGTTTGGAAACTTTTTAGAATATGGAGCATGAATCCTTGGCTGTGAGTAGGATGGTCCAAAGATGAATAAAGTAGTCAATGAGTCTAATAAGCAACAACCGAAAGATGTGTCAATTAAGAGGTAATGATACTAAGTTAATATCATAACAACTTCTGTGACAGATGATGGCCTGATTTATCATGGTAATTACCCCCTAATGTATACAAATGTTGGATCACAATGCTGTGATCCTAAAACTTATATAATATTGTATGTCCACCACACTTCAACAACAACAAAAGTAAATCGGTAGCAAAATAAAGCATGCACTTAAAGCACTTAACATGGCACCTGGAAAATAGCATTCAATAAATGTTTGTAAATATTAAACAAACAAAAGTTAATGCAGTAACTTTGTTACTTTGGGAATTGGTAATCCTCATAGAAATTCATTAAGGCCAATTTGGAAGAATCTGAATCTGAAAATATTACCAATAAAAGTTTCATAGGCCCAAAAAGGGGCTTAATTCAAGAACTCTTTGGCAATCTTATTTCTTATGCCAATATTTCATTTTTAAGCTTCTGATAAGCATGATGCCCACTATGTTAAGAATATTAATGATGAGTAGACATCACTGTGTTTTATAACATGTTATTTATATCGTTATGGTGAGTACAACAGTGGGTTCCTTGTAGCTGGCTCTATGGCGGACCAAGAGAGGATGGTGTTGGTGAGATGTGTATGGAGAGCGGAATTGCTTGTGGCTGTTTAAGAGACTTTGATGTTCTTAGGAAGAAGATGCTAGTGAAGAATAACGGGAGTGGTTGTTCTTTGCCTCAAGACCTTTCCGATCAGGACAGAAAGTAAACCAAGATGCAGTGATAAGTTCTCTATAAAATACAAGCAGAATTTTGTTGGAAAAATGATCTAGCATGATGTCACAATAAAACTTTAAAAAATAGATGAAATTTTTGTCTCCAGTTTTTTGTTATGGAAGATATATGTATACACACACACATATATATGCATATATATATTAATATACATATATATGTGAATATATATGTATATATACATTATATTCACAGTGTAATAATCACTAGTTGCCAACATGGAATGAGATGAGGAGGATTATAAAGATCAGTAACCCCTCCTCTTTGATCACTTATTTTTGGTGCCCTCTTCTCCATATACTGACTTAGTTTCCATTACCAGTATGATATTAAGATCTTTTCCCTATTATATGGGGCGACTGGGTGGCTCAGTAGACTAAGCGTCCAACTTCCACTCAGGTCATGATCTCACGGTTTGTGAGTTCCAGCCCCACATCGGTCTCTGTGCTGACAGAGCGGAGCCTGGAGCCTGCTTCGGATTCTGTGTCTCCCTCTGTCTCGTGTGCTCTGTCTCTTTCTCTTTCTCTCTCTCCAAGATAAATAAGCATTAAAAAAATAATTTTAAAAAATATTTTTTCCTATTATAATGTCTATATCTCAGAAAAGGTAATGCATTTTGGAGGCAATGTACTGAAATAAAGATAAATCCTGACCTAAGAGGCTAGAGTATTGAAATGTAACCCAAACTTTATGCCCTACTTATAAGTTACATGACCTGGGACAAGATTCTTAATTACATCTTGTCTTGAGTACATTCTGTCGTAAAGTAAAAGTAGCAATAGATCACTATCCTACTTAACGGGTGACTGTGATAATGGACGAGATGATAATGTGATGCAATTGCTTTGTAAATAGCAGGGTTGTCTTCCTATTAGTTAAAATTAGTTTAGTAGAGTTTTTGCAATAGAACAGTGGAATGTGGCAAATTTTGACGTGAGAAGACCTCCGAACACAGGTAGCAATAATCGTGATGATTCTGGGAGAATATGAAAGGAGAGGTGAGAACTTTCAGAAGACAAAGACTGCCTTCCGGACCCGTCTGTAGTCTTCTACGAAGAAAAAAAAAACCTTTATATTTAGTTTTAAAATTAAAAAGTTACTTGATCTTAAACACAAGTCACAAAGTACATTGCATTTTGAGAAAACATGTCCCAGTAAATGTCATAATGATTTCTCATTGCCATCAATGGTATTGTATAGACTCCTGGTTCTAGTTCTATCGGGTCTGGAAAACATCCTCCCTCTCTGTCTGCTCCTATGACTTCCTTGTGTTTCTTCCTCTTATCTGCATAAAGCTTTGATGTGTCATGGCCCTAGAGTCAGAACAAAAGGGGGAGTGAATAATGGAAGAATCACATGGAACTAGTGAGGATGGGGAGAATTTTTGACCGTGAGTGCCTAGACCCTTTCAGAGACATGTTTATTCATTATTTTTCATTTGTTTCAAAACCTCTGAAATGACAATATTTTTTGTCATGCTGTGTAATGCTTCCATCCAACTCTGCCCCCTCAATAGGCGACACAGGCCCCTCCACAGATCCACAGTCGACAGAGAAAGCCAGGCTCATCATTGCACCACCCTCCTTTCCAGAGTACTGCTGTATTGAAATACTGGCTGATAGGGGAATATCACACCAGAGTGTTTTCCTGGTCAGCACAAATGGCACGTGCAGGGTCCCTGCTGATAAAGTTAGGGCACTTGGACAGGGGATCTAACAAGGACAACTTGTATCTGTAGGTGTTATGTGGTGAGAAGTATTCATTATTTCCCATTTGGTGTACTTCCGGCATGCTGCAACTTGTCTCCTGGTATCTGAGAAGACTAAAACTGTCAGGGAATTTGTCAGAGGGGTCAGTGGAAACTAGGAAATTCTAGATGGTAGTACATAAAAGATGCACGGGAAAAAAAAGATGAGTGGGGGGTCTGTAGGGTTTCTAGACAGCAATCTGAATAGATAGAGGTCTTACTTATTTTATGATTGAAATTTTCCCCCCAACGAATTTCATAGCAGCTCCATTCTTACCATCTAGGTCTTCTAGAAATATTAATGCCTCCAAGAGTCTTTTCCTTTCAAAATATTAAACAGCCCTTCTGAGGTCTTCCGTTTCACAATACCTTGCTGATTTCCTTCTTAGACCTAACTGTAGTCTGTGAGCATCCTGCAAGTAGTTGGTCTGAGTTTTACTTTTAACAGAGTAGCTGGTATGCAGGACACGATGGACCTAACTTTTGTGAAATACATGCATCAAGGCAGAATCAACGTTAAAGAAGAAACATCTTCCTTCTCTTCCCTCTTATGTGGTTGTCATGGCATCGGAAAGTTGGGGAAAACCTACTCAAATGAGAATTTTATTTAAAAATGTGGAATTTCCAATGTTAGAGCAGGCAACATTTTAACAACCAGAGATCAATAATGTCACTGGATTTGGCAAGCCATGGTCTCTGTCTTATCCAGATAACTTTAACCAAAAGGCCCTATTTGGGGTTGGGAAATTCTTGCCACCAGCTGGAAGCTTCATCTGTTGAAATTGATGGAGATCAAGTGCAAAAGGGGTAAGAAAAAGAAAAAAGCAGAACAAAAAAAAAAAAACCAAACACCACTAGCAATATATAAAGAAGTTTCTGAATATTTTCCAAGTGTGGAATTTGTCCCAAAGACTTCAGTATAAATAATCACAGACTAGATTTTCACTTGCCCAAGACTTTCCATGGATGAATGCTTCTACCTGCTCCTGGAGAAAAAGGTCAAACATGGTCAAGTACATTTGGTGAGGTTCATTAGCACAATAAAGTCTGAGGATATTTTCAGAAATGAAACTCATTTAACTTAGTTTACCAGGTAGTTTTCCCCATGGAATACATTTAAAATAAAATGGCACTATAAAATAAAATGTTTAATGAATTTAAGTATTGTAATAAGAGATCCGAAATGCCTTCTTGATTTATTAAAACATTTGTTTTTGATAGTCAAAAACAGTGTTTAACTCAACATATTCTTTGATTACATGGGATGATAAATGTAAAATGTATGTGGCATTTTGAAGATATGCTTAAGTATTTTTAAGTGCCTAAAAGTTGCAAGTAAAGTTACTACATGCACGAAGAAAGAACAACACATCGAATCACAGCATTTTCAATATTGTAGTGATAATAAAGTCATTGAAGACAGTCAAAACAAAAAGCAAGTAGTATGAAAACATATAGTAAAATCTTAATGACCAAAGTATTATCACAATTAAAGATTATGAAAAAGAAACTCTGCAGAACAAAAATCATTTGCCTTTTAGATACTCTTTATAATTAATACATTTTTTTAAAACAGTGCAGACAAACATAAATGCTAAAAACCTCTGGTCCAGTCCATTTGGGGTTTATAATTTAAGGTCATTGTTCTCAAACCAGCGTGTAATCCTTATAAAATGCACCTACAAATGATGATTGGACATGAAATGTGGCTCTATCATCAAGCAAAATATTTCACGTGAAGATAATGAGGCACGTAGCATGTGATCTATCATTCCTTCCTGACACTGAGTCACTTGATGGGTAAGCATGTGAACGGACCATAAGTAATATAAAAATACTTTGTTGAGTGCCTGGGGAGCATTCTGCGTGTCTGTTGTTGTCCTTCCATGGACAAACTATTACCATGAGCATAGAACTGTTCTAGGTAAGCTCTTTCATGCATTTCTTCTAATCCCTCCAGGAGTTATGCAATAGCTACAGTATTTCCACTTTCCAGGTCATACGATTAAAGAAACAGCATAAACAATCATAATATTTCACAGCTAGTAAGTGGGAATCAAACCGAACTACGTCATTCTCCATGCTCCATATTCCTGCTTTTATCCCAAGCTGCATCTTTGATCTTCTATAATTATGTGGCTAACTGAAAAAATCATGGACCCAGTTACTGAGTATGACAAACTATAAATGAACTTTCACTGCAAGTGCCTGACTCTTGTCTTAAAATAGAAGAGAGACCTAGAGACGCCACCCAGTGTGAAACACTAAACCCAGGAAAGTACTGATTTTCTCAAACATAGTGTGCTAAGAAGGAAAGCTGGTGAAAGCAAGATGAAAGGGGCCAGCCAGATGTCCGAGGCTGGATACTCCCCTCGCGTGCTTTTGGCTTGGTAATCTTGCTTGCCTCCTGCATTGGCCAACCGCCCCCTTAGCACAACTGATAAGTGCCCCCTCCCCTTTTTCTTTTTTTCTTTTGATCCCCCGCAATCCCATCCATAACAAGAGGCCGACACCAAGGCTCTGGGCTCAGCCTTTGGAGGTGACTCTGCTGGGTCGGCACCGGTGCAAAATAAACAGTATTTCCTGATTCCCCAAGGCATGTCACTTGTTTCTTCCTGGGCACTGAGTATTTGCTGTATCATGTTCTGAGTCATTGTTTCTTCTTCATACTGCTTTGCTATTTTGAGGTGTTTTTCCCTGCCTCTACAAGTTGAAAGCTTTCTGTAAGCTACTCATCTGTTTAAGACCCATTGCTAGAATTGGCTTAGAGTTGGGGAATGTTAGTGATCTAAAGAGCTTTCGACATTTGTATAATTCCTTGAGGGATACAACCAAGTGACTCAGGTTAGTGAATGAATTCCCATTTGTATAGCACCAAGAATGTCTTAGATGCAAAGTATTCAAAAATATAATTCAGTGGTTACATATAAATGGAAAATGAAGCTATGCACATGACAGTGAAAAACTTACATGTTGAACCAAAAAAGGCAAAACCATCTCAAACACAAACTTTCTTAGTCTCCATATCTGTTCACAGTTTACCAGCATTGATTTTTCATGCCCCACAGAAAAATCCCTCTTTAAAAGAACAGAAACAACTTCTACCTAAAAAGGTAATGTAAACATCATGTCATCTATCTTATGAGAAATAGAAGTAGAATATTTTACCAGATGGGGGGCAAAAACACCAGAAAGAACAACCTACATATATATTACAACAAAAAGGCTTTGAAAGCAGGATATAATTTGACTCTTCCTAGAACACCGAACACCTGGCCCTTGACATTTAATTCATGTTTGCCCACCAATAACCACACATACATTCTTTGTTTCCTTGCCAATTGTCTTGATGGGCCTTCAAGTTAGGCAGTAAATCAAACCTTCCACTCGCCCTTATTCCCATTTTGCATAAGTCTTCCACTTTGGCAAGAAGCCCAAGCATACGTATCGCCTCTTGCCTTCAATCTATCCACCCTCCCCAACCCTGAAATTAATTCACAACAACTTTTAATGTTTTCAAAGAGGCTCTTCCCTTCTCCTTTTTGTGGGTGTGCTAGCAATCATATTTGGTGGAAAACCAGAAGAAACGTCTTGAAAACTATTTTCCTTTACACACCTTTACACTTCCCATTTGTTCTCCATGCGTGTAAAATTTATCTTAATTAAATGTGTCTTGGGGCCTAATTACATTTTTACTTCAACGCCATATGAATGTTAAAATTTTATAAGTTTGAATGGTGATGACAGAGGGATAAAAAGAGCAAATTCGAAAGATCACAGAATTAGATGAAAGCTTATGCCTTTCACTTATTTCTTTAGGTGATATCATATTCATCGATATACTCATTACTAGTGGTTGAATTACTTCTGTGTCTTTGAACTGTGCTTGAGTCTGGATCAGAGATTACAGTTAATATCTCCACCCGACTTAATTGTAATACATTATGTTAAGTGCTGTGCTGGGGTACACCTACAATTCTCTGCTTTTCAAGAAAGGACATCAAAATCAGACAGGTGAAAGAAGGCTTTCTGGATGAAGATTCGCACTCGGGGGTGAATGTAAATTGTGGGGGTGTTATGTGTAAAAGCGTGGAATATGGCTGAGCCTCCAAATGCTGGGGGGGGGGCGCGGGGGGGGGTAGGATGCAGGAGATAATGCTAGATTACAGGCAGAAACCAGAGCATTAAGAGGCTTCTATACTGTGCTAACAAGTATTGTCTAAAGGCAGTAGGAAGCCACTAAAGTAATTTAACAGGAGAAACTGGAGACATGGCTGAAATTACATTTTCGAAGTACCATTAATCTGGCAATTGTGTGAGAGATGGACCAAAGGGTGATACAAATCTATGTCTTTATAAGGCCCTCGCTTCTTGCCACAGTATCTGAAAGTACCCAGTTCCAGATGTGTTTTCATTTAACTGTAGATTTCTTGAGAGGAGGGACCGCATCCCTGGTTGGATACCTAGTGTCTACCTGTGGTCAAGGCAGAGTTAATGCATAAAAAAAGTCTGTCCAATAAATAAATCTAAAAGGACGATGTGGGTGATATTGCAGAAACCCAAGTGAGAAGGAATGACCCAACTCAGTTAGCAAACCTCATCTAGATTCATTCAGGAGGAGTTGCTGACGAAGAGACAGGAGGGGAGAAGACAATTCAGGCTTCTTTTGATAACTAAGAATGGAATGCAGAAGAGTCATACCAAAATGGACAGCAAGTTCAGTGTTGGGCAGACTGTGTTGAGATGTGTTTAACATGCAGCCTTAGAGATCAAGACGTATACCTGAGCTGTAGTTAACAGCACAGAAATTCATTATCAGGCCAGCTGCCTAAATTAAAGACTGGGTAAAACAGCCCAATCAAGCTCAGAGTTAGTCTATCAAACATATTTTATTTAAATTTATTCCCCTCAAACGGACTCTACCTACAGGGAAATCTAGGGAGAAGTAAAAACAATTTAAAAACCAGAAAACGTGTTTTTAAAATTCAGACTTTGTGAGTCACTTTAGAATAGCTTAAAGTCATCAACTGATATACAGAGTACTTATTTTAATCACATCCATGAAAAATGCTACAAAAGACTAATCAAAATATATGTGAGAAAGAATGCGCTAACATGTTTCCACCTATACGTGGACATGATGTGGCTATTTGTTATTATTAACATACTGATTTTCTTTTGAGAAACCTAGTATGTCATGTGCATAATAAGAACTGGTAAGAAATTTTGGTCTTGTGGGTATGAATTTCTCAGATCCTTAGGGTTTTGGTTTGTTATTGTTGTTGTTTTCTGGCAACATAATAAAATTCAGCCATACTCTGAGTTCATATTACCAATCCTCTATGCAAATCAACTCTTTTCTAGTTGTTTCTTTTTAACATGTCTGCACAATCAGCTGCCAGCTCAACGGATAGTAACAGCTATAGAGAGAAAAAGAAATGAGTTCCCTGAGATGTTGCATCCAAGCCACTGTGTCTGTGCCGTGTAATCAGCATTTCTGTTTCGTCTCCAGGTTGACTGCAAGTTCCTCCTCTGACAGAGATGAAGCACGTTATTAAAGACCTGCTAAATTAATACATAAGTATCGGCGTATCTTTATTTTTGAGGCAACACCATCCTTCACATTAACTAATTTGATTTCTAAAATTTAATTATGAACTTTATTGGTATGAATCCATTATTTGTTTTTTCTCTCCCTGAGCCTGATAAAAAAAAAATCCCAAAAGTCAAAGACATTTGTATTTCTAGAAATTGACGGCTTGCCTCTTTTTCAGGTTTATTAAGTTTCTTAAAATTCTAGTTCTGATAGTTTCCTTTTGACTCAAACGTCAAAGGCATCACTTGGGAAACTACTGCATTCATTAAAGTGGCCACATAATGAATTACCCTGGGATGCACCGTCTTCTTTTTTTGCATGGCAACATTTCGATTTAGGTAAAAAGACCATACAATTTGGCAAGCAGTTGAAAAGAGTCGGAATTACATATGAGGGCATGTGTGAATGTAAAGTTTTGAACGGGTCTACACAGGGTGGGATATATGGGGGATCCCAGTTTTAGAGCCTGATGAGTTTGGAATAATTTCATATGTCAGTTGATTGGTAAATGAAACCTGCCTGCCAGAAATGTGTTTGTATTAGAGACCAAGAAGTCTCTTGGGATAGAAGGCATTCTGAGATGAGTAAAACCAGTTGCGCAGCATTGCAGGGTATAGGGGAAAGCCATCAGAACTACACCCTGGAATTTTAAGTTTCCGATACAGTATTTATAGTATCTGGATCCTATGGTATATCACACTACACGGGAGGGTGTTTTCCCAAGAAACTTAGAAAAGTCACTTAACTAATGGAAAAGTAAGATAGCATCCTTCTCATTTTTACAATGAACATAGTAACTCCTCGGTGACTTCTCCAGAGCTACTTTCACGAAAATAATGCAACAGATGTCCTGCAAATCCGCTCCTTTTCCAGTATATTTCTTTTTTCCCACGCCCTTGCTCAGGTCAGAAACTCTGGTGTTGTACTTAGCTATATTTTCTCTCCCTAAGCACTCCTGTGTATCCTTATTATGAATTCTCGGCCACTCTGCATTCTCAAAGCCTAGTCTACACCTCCTCTAACCCTTTCCCTCCCAACCTCAGCTCGTCTTTGTCTCCAAAGCACCACAAGGGGGCTGGAGTCATCATGGCTTGCCTCGTGTTACTAAGAGAAGATCTTAGTGGCTTTCCACGGCCCTTGGTGCTCCGAGCATCTCAGCCCCCGTCTGCCTCGTCCCCGTAGCCAGGATTATTGCAGTGTACCTCTGAGATGCTCTCCCACCGTGGCCCCGGGGGGACCTGCCCTTTAACTTGGTCGCAGTCTCGCGCTTCGGCCAGTGGGATTTTGTGATTGCCCCGGCAGCAGGGGCATGCTCCGGTTGGTTCTCCTTCTGCCCACCACCCCAAGTGCAGACTGGCAAAGGATCCCTGTGCAGATCGCTCGCCCGATCCCACACAAACGCGTGAGAAAACAGAAGAAAAACAAAATTACGGCTGTCGTCGTGAGTCTGTGGCCGTAGTTAACCGACGGGAGTGCCAGATCTTTGCTGTAAAGACCATGGCTCCTTACGGGGCGGGGGGCCTAGCCACTTTTGACCACGGCTCTCATGCTCTCACTCTCCTGCTCCTGCCCTCTGGTCCTGCCCATCATCTGACCTCTCAGGGTGTTCACACATGCTGCTTCATCTGCCTCCACCCTGGGCCTGGCTAGCCACTCATGACCTAGGAATTTCGGGGCGAAATGTAATTTTCTCCAAGTGCCACCCATGGGCCCTTAACCTAGTTACATGCCACCCTGAACTCCTTTCGCTGAGAACCACGACCCTCAGGATTACTCGCTTAATGTCAATCTTCTCCTTCTCCAGAACAAAGACCTTCATGAAAGCAGAGACCCACAAGGACTGGATTGTAGCAGACAAACGTGTTGATTGATCCAGAATTCGAAAAACACCGTGGCGTGCTGGGGATGGCAGCACGGGAAGGAGCAAGGTGTGGTCGGTGCGGGTGCCCTGCCGTCCTCACAACTACCCGGCCGTGGGAAAGAAACGTAGGCGGACACCTCTTATGCAACCCTCACTATGCAACCCTCCCCATATCCATTCATGCAAACTTTGCAATAATCATATGGAAAAGATGTCATTCGCATTTCTATTCTAGAAAGTAGGCTAGAGCATTTATGCGATTTGCAAAGGTCCTGAAGGTGTTAAGGGCCAGGGGACAGAGGCAGCTCATTAATGAGTTCTGAGAAATCTGAAAGAGAAGGGGGGGAAACATGATGGATTCCTGGGATTAGATGAAAAGACAGGATCTATGGTTGAGACAAAACCCACCGAAAGATGGGCTGGTCGGATTAATGCTTGAGGACGTCAGAATCTATACTTCATATTTGACAGTTTACCATGTCTTTCTTTTTCAAAAACCTATCTCACTTACTTTTAGAATAATGCTGCAAGACAGACGCATAGCTATTACTATTATTCCCATATCCTATGTGGTAGTTTCAGAGGTTAATACATTATAGTAAAAAATTCCATAAAAACCAAAACTGATGATTGAAGAAAAGACAATCTAAGATAGAATGAGAAAATTTTAAGGCAGATATTCTTAATAATGAAAAAACATTTTCCAGAAAAAATAAAATATATCAAAAGGCCCAGAAAGGAATTTAAAACTTTTAAGAGGCTGAGGAAGAGGGGGGAAAAGATAGAAAATGGAAAAAGTATATAAAGCATATTAGCCAAAGAATTTTTTACTCTTACCTGCGTTTGTTCTTTATATACTTTGAATTATAAATACAGGCAATAAAGCATGTATAAGTTTCCACATTACCTTATAATGTCCTTATATTGCAAGAAATGAATAAAAAAAATCCAGGATTTTACTATTCTGTTACATTTAGCTGATATACTGGCATGAAAACTTGGGTTAATATTTGTCTTTCAAACATTTTACTTTAGGGCTATCTTTGAAATGCTTGAGGGTTAAAAAAAAATTACCTGATGGATTGTTTCCCTAAATGTCTGAGTTTGTTTTGCAATAAATGCAATGTTCTTCATTCTCCTAAAAGCAAAGAAGAAATAATTTATCTGAAGAAAAATGTAAAAATTCCATGAAATAGAATTTGATGTCTTTGTCCATGTTTGGGGGCTATAAGTTACACAACTGGAGAAGAAAAATGACTGAAAAATATTGTAAAAAGGAAAAATGCTAAGGTTTATGTGAAAATCATTGTAACTATATCATAACATATGTATATTTAAGATTGAGGTTTATATGAAAATCATTGTAACCACATCATAACATATGTATATTTAAGATTCCCACTTATGTAGGAGACATTTCTAGAAAACATTCATTTAAATAATTTCAAACTTTCTTTTTGGATTTTTAGTGTCAACCTTTGATGTGAAATAGTTGAAATATTATAGGAAAAAATAGCATAAAATAAAAGAAATAAAGTTGAATTTCCATTTTGAGAGGTCCAACCTATGGGATTCATATGATAGTTACGTTATAATTATTAAACGCTTTTTAGGAAAAGTCAAACATACAAGGAAATGTGTGTGTGCATGAAGATCCTCAATCTTTAGGAGAAACAGTAGCTCAAAGCTCCTAATAATTAATGACCTTCAACTTACCCAGCCCATATCAAAGACTCTTGAAAATGAAAAGTGTAAATATAGGTCATGTCAACTTCCTTTCAAATTTTACCCTAAACACTGTAGAAATCAGTGTCTACTTAAAGTTATAAATGGATTAAGTAGATTAAGATACTTCATGAATCAGTATGTTAACGATGAATTTAACTCTGAAGCACTATTATTTCAGGAGACAAAGTCCTCTAATTTTATACAGAACATCTCAAAACCATGAAGGATGTGATTTCAGTTAGGGTGACGTTGTCTTTTACTCCACAGAATATAAGTTTCTAAAATGCAGTTCACTGTGCACATGTATGGGTTTTACAAATTTCCTCCAGATAATGTTTCCAATCTATAATCAATGAAAATTAGTATTGAGTACAAAAGAAAACATAAAATCACTATAGTAGCTTCTAACATATGACAGTCAATTCTTCAAAAATGTTACCTTTTTATTTCATAATTATCTGCATAGATCTCTTAGCCAATCATTATTTCAAAAATGTTTTCAATATGCTGTTAGTACTGACTCCTAGACATCCTGTGGTAGAGAAGCCTTTTAAGTATGTTATCCTAGAATTTCTCAAGGTCAACTATTAAAGCATGTTTTAAAAAACTATCAGCAACAATTTTAGGGAACTAATGGCTTCGGGGACTGTCCGGAAAACAGTAATATGAGTAATATTGTCTTTTACTTTTCCCGCGGGGTAAGAGTCAGGATTTACAGTGTCGCACACATTGCAATGGACATTTACATGGGATGAGCTCCAATTATAGCCAATGGAGGCTTCGAGGTTGGCTTATACCATGGGCTGCAACACAAGGGCAGAGGGGGAGGTCTGAGGTGTAGGATCCAATACCTTCAACTTCATTTTAACCATTAGAGCTAAGTGCTATCTGACACAGATAAAACTAACCCTTCCTCATTTTTTTTATTTTTACAAAATTTCCTGGTTAAAAAGAAAAGTTTGAAAGTTGTTCTTCTAAATTATCAAGGGGAAGCAAAAATTAATTCTATTAATGCCCTGTGATTCAGTCTTGCCTCCATCCAATCAATGCCATCTGGATACCTCCGCTAAAATGAGCTTTCCATAGTTAAAATCAGATTTTGGTGAAACATCTTGGACCGTCATCAGGGGACCCGGTTTCCACCTCTAGCATTTTCTCCATTTCCTTCCTTGTAACTTATCTTTCATGATATTGAACATCTCTTCTGTGCATACACTGATCATTTTCACCCTCAACTTGTAACAGCGTGTTTGACCTTGTTTACCATGCATGCTGTTTTCTCTGGAACGTCATAGGGTGGGGGATGCCCAGAGGAGGACAGATTTTGAGAATTTGGAATCTCGGATTGCCCAGGTTTTCTCCATCTCAGTCGTCCACTGCTCTACTGGGTTTGTGCTGCCAACACTTCTGATCATTTCCTTCCTGTGTCTCAAACCCTTCAAAGGTCCTTCTGTTCTTACAATCAGATGTAAATTCTTTACTACGATGCCTTTCATAATCTGGTTCTTGGCTACCTGAGACTTGATCTCTCGTCTCGTCTGACCTCAAATTCAATGTTCTTCCTTACAGATTTGTCTGGATGATTTTACCCTTGGTGTCTCAATATCTAGAAAGCTTTCCTAGAGCACCCAAGACTGATATTTATATCCTCCTGTTATCTTTCAATAGACAGTAAGTATCCAGTTAACCACTTAATGTTACTACTAAGGGCTCTGTTTGTATAGGAAATTCATTAATGGATACAAATGATTAATGCATATGTGCATGTTTAAAGGGATATAATGGCAACAAATCTATACTTTTAGCTATGGGAACCATATTAGTATTGCAACATCATATTTTGACATAGTAGTGAGAAAACCTTGTCTAACACTGAAAAGGCTACATTTTAATAAGGAGGAAGATTACAGAGAACAACCTGAGCTGTTATATGGCAATAAGTTTCTAAGAGGGACTCTCCCCAGCAACACTAAGGGAAACAAAAGAATGTATAACCTCCTATCATGTTGCCAATGTAAACGGAAGTGTGGGGAGTACTATACTATTCAGTGTGTTTTGTACCGTCTGGAAACTCCAGGGAGAAGGTTTTCCCCAGGGACATTCATGCCCAAGGGACAAGCAGTGAGAATGAGCTTGACATTCCCAGACCTCACTGCTTCCAAACCCGTAGCAGTCTAGGGTAGACGAAGGTCACGGTGACTCTATTCTCTTACTACAAGAATCTCTGATCCAGTCTTCTAACGAATTTTTTCAATGCTGTTTATTTTATTTAAAAAAAAAAATGTCTTGTAAGAAATGATAAGTATGGTTGCTTTTTTTATGTATTAATGCAGCAAATGTCCCCTTTGCCCCTGTACTAACAATGTGGAACTTGCTCCACACGGAGCTCAATTAACCGCTTAGAACACCGTCCTTCCCTTTCCTGGTATCTGTGCTTTATCATAAGACCTTTGGTTTGCTTCCACTGTCACTGCAAGGCTGAGCAAGATGTAGAAAAAATGTGAACAGCTAGAGGGTATCAGTAGTATTGTTGTCATGGCCTTCTCGAACCCAAACATTTAAAAAATCTGCTGGACATATACTCTTAAGGATTTTTTCCACAGGCATATCAAGTAGAGAAAATAACTTAATATCATTTAATTATTTTAATAAACTACTGGAACAAACACGTTTTAATGACGATGTAACAATTATCCTTCTTTTTTTTTCTTTTTGTATTTAAAAATAACTTTGGGGCTTATTCCATGGAGGGAGGCCACCTTCCTGCAGTAAGGCCAGCCCAGTGCTTTGTCAGGACTCTCCTGGCTTATGTCTGCTGTCCTGACATAATTGTGAATAGCTCCCTATTGCTGTGCAAGTGTCACAGTTTCTGCGATGAATACTCTGCTCATCATAAGCAGACAGACTCTTTCCCTCCCTCCCAATTCTCAGATGGCCTTGAAGTTCAGAACTTCTGGTAACAGTCAGAAAATGGAAAGAGGGTGATTACTACTCCCCAAAGCCTTTGTTTTTTCCTGCATCAAGCTTGCACTGAGTAAAATCTCATTCTTACTAGATTGTGTGCCCTAGATGGCATCATGACAATTCCTTTATGGTCTCGACTCCTCATTCCTTCCCACGCGGGAATACCTTGACATGTGTAGAAACACATGGATTTTCTCCCTTACCACACCAAGAGACCCTTAATGGACCTTGACGTGGACTTGGATTATACTAGCCTTAAAGAAAAAAGTCGAAACAGATTCAGGCTTTCAGATATGTGTTCAGATGGATTTGATTTCCTTCCCTCTCATTTACAAGGTGTGAGACTTTCACCTTCCTCATAAGAGTTTAGGGACAATTGTGGCTATAATATTTTCTTTGTAAAATCACACTTGAGCTTTTTTTTGAACTTTAATCATTTTTAAAGTTATTTATTACATTAGTTTAATACTTCTGAATTTGAGTAATAATTAAATCAGTAAATGTGTTAAATTAATTTAATACTCGGGAGCCTACCCCGAGTTGAAGATTTTATTCAAAAGAAAATCTTTAGTCACAGGAAAAGTTCATGGCAGCCTCATCTGAGAGCCATCAAAAGAGCCATGGCAGGGCGCCTGGGTGGCTCAGTTGGTTGGGCGTCTGACTTGGCTCAGGTCATGATCTCACGGTTCGTGGGTTCGAGCCCCACG
Organism: Panthera leo; assembly: GCF_018350215.1. Lineage (NCBI taxonomy): Eukaryota > Metazoa > Chordata > Mammalia > Carnivora > Felidae > Panthera > Panthera leo. The sequence goes on along the minus strand of NC_056695.1, from coordinate 3,718,076 downwards.
TCAGGCTCTGTGCTGACAGCTGGGAGCCCGGAGCCTGCTTCCGATTCTGTGTCTCCCTCTCTCCCCGCCCCTCCCCTGCTCATGCTCTGTCTCTGTCTCTCAAAAATAAATAAATGTTAAAAAAAAAAGTTAAAAAGTAAAATAAAAAGAGCCACAGCACCTACAGTTCCATAATTAGAGAAGTAACCTTTCAGCATTAGGCAAAGGCAACGCCCGGACAGTGAAATCTGACCAGCGTGGGTGTACTACTTATTTTCACTCTGTCAAAAAAAAAAATTGGCTGTCCTTAAATAGTGTGAGCTGTGTGACAATCTAGATCGCTGGGTCCTGAAAAATCCTAAGAAGTCCATACACCCACCTGCACCATACTTGGCTTGGGCTACTGGACTGCAGCACGGACCCCCATCTTCCCCAAGGTCCAAATCTTCCCACTTTCCAAGTGTTGCCTTCCTCACACATGTACATCACTGTCTTGTTTTCTTTACATCTGTTTCTTGAAATTCTGTACACCCATTAATTTTTAGGTAAAATACAAGTTTCCCAGGAGCAGATTACTCATGAATCCTTAAAATGATCGGGAAGGAATATATTGGTTTACTTCTTAGGCCATACTTTGATAAAGGAAGAAGTGGAGGGGACCTTAGAAATTGATGTGTCATGAGAGGGAAAAGATGTCCTCTGTGGGGAGGGGGGTTCCCCTCCTGGGGACCACAGTCCTAGGGACTCTAGTACTGGGAAAAGATTAGTGGTGGGTAAGGGGTCAATTGTGTTTTCTTTAAAGAAAGAAAGATCCTTTGTGGAAAAGGCACCCAATTAGACAATACAAGACCTTGCTAAGTCAAGACAGGGTGACAAGCATTTTCTCCCTGGCTAGAAACTCTAACCCCCCAAATTCCTCCACACTATGATTCTAACATGTTAGCTATAAAACTAAACTAAAAAATGGTTTTCCCCATTTGGATATTGGAGATGTTGATGTAGAAAAATCATAAAGAAACACTTTGTTTAAAAAAGTTGTGTCTGGGGGAAAAATTTCCCCTCAAGGGCTATATCTTTAGTAAGAAGAATATATATAATATATACTATAAAATATGATGTATATGTATTATACATGTATATCCACTTTATATAGTTATAATGTTTTCTGGAAACATGTTTGTCTTATTAAATTCACACTTGTTTCTCTATAACCAGAATAAAGCATGATTTATCTTCTATGAACAAAAATGAGGATCTTAAACAAGATTCATGGTAATCAATTAAAATACTGACAGGAGTTGGAGGTCATTTCAATCATTCTTAGATTACAATGCCTGCAGCACATTTCTTGGAGCTGACTTGAGCACATTACCTTTGTTGCACCATCAAAGCAGATAAATCCTGTGCTAAAGTCAATCGTGAGTCCCATTAGATGACTTTCTAGCACACATGCATACGTCTTGCACTAGACAGAACAGAAAACACTGTTACTTTTCATGTGATTGACCCAGTACCATTATTAATAGCCAGCATTCATCAAAGACTCTTTGACAGCTCCTATAATAAGTTGTTTATACGATAGCTAACGTAGTATCAGCAATAACTGTACGAGGAGCATAGTATTATTGACATCGTAGTGTTAATAAAACTGAAGCCGAACAGCTTTTCACCTGCCAAGGGGCACGCGGGGCCGAGTTTCCAATCCTGTGCTATCTGAACATGCTTTTACCTAGGGCTGCACTGACACCCTTTGCCATATCGGCAATAAAGCCGGTATAAAAGTGTTTAGGTGTAGGCAAGATTACGTTACGTTGCTACATTCTAAAGCTAAACATCATTGCATTTTCATTAAGCCAAAAGTGAATTATTAAAGGTTAAGGTATTAATTCAATTGTTGGCCTACCAATTTCTTGGATATTATTAAAGCAGAACTCGCAGGCACATGAACACAGATTCAGGAACCAAGGCGAAACGTGTAAGAACATCATTATCTTAAGAGTCTGTCATATAATGTTCATCCATGTGGTACAAGCTATTTCCCAAAGACATTCACCCCTTGTTTCTTATTTGTATAAACCTACTGATTCTTCCAAAATCACCAGGACTTTTTACACGAATATGAGATTAAATTATAATGTTACTTATATAAATATTTTGGAAGACGAATAAAATAAAGATACTGAAATTTAACAGTAACAAATATGAAATGAAAACTTGGAACTTATGTGCCACAGGATGCATTTTTATGTCCAGAGGCCACCTTTATTTTCATTTAATTACAAACTGTACTGGGATGTTCAAATGAAGAAAACTACTCATAATTCACAAACAAGGAGGAAGAGAGAAAAGAAGAGAGAGACAGAAACCTATCTCAAGCAAATTTTCAATACCAATATTTACATGATATTTGTTTTATAATACTGTATAGAAAAGTATATTAAATGAATCAGATTCTGACGATGAAGATGGCTAAATGCATCAAGTTGACTTCACCAAAAATCTATATTCATAGCTTTAAGTCCAATTTGCATAGGAAAGCTACAACTATGCCAATTATTCCTTCACAGTTGAATTTTTCAAAAACCAGCTCAGAAAACAAACTTAATGGGCCTTGTAAGTTCAGTTTTGGGTGTAATTTTGTTTAATGCATGGGCATCTTCCGTGCTTATATCCACCCATCACCACTTCTTTAAAACTACTATCAATATTAAGAAATGTTTGGGGCACCTGCGTGGCTCAGTCGGTTAAGCGTCCCACTTCAGTTCAGGTCATGATCTCACGGTTCCTGAGTTCGAGCCCCATGTTGGGCTCTGTGGGGACAGCTCGGAGGCTGGAGCCTGCTTCAGATCTGTGTCTCCTTCTCTCTCTGCCCCTCCCCTGCTCATGCTCTGTCTGTCTCTCTCTCTCTCTCTCAAAAATAAACATTTAAAAAATCTTTAAAAAGAAATGTTCAAGGCTATCCCATTCCCTCTAATTTAGACATAATTGTTCTCTATTTTCAATTGCTATAAAAGAATACGTCAGGTGAAAACACCTTCAGTACAGAACATGAAAATTTATCTCATTAAGTTCAAAATTACAAATAGAATCAATTCATCAATAACCATTAATATGAAACAGATATATAAATTGAGACTCGCTAAAGTTTAATTCTATAATTTATAATCTTTAATAAATATATATAATGAATATAATTAATGTTTTAAAAACATAACACTTGATTTATTGTTTAATTTCTATTTATTTTATAATGAAAATTGAATTATAGTTAGAAAAAAATGGAAAACTATACTTTTCAGGGATAATTTGCAAGATTTGAAAGATTTTTACACAATTATATATTATTATACAATATTTGAACATATATCACACATAAAATATTTTTTAATATGTCCTTTTGGACGACAGCTAAATGTCTATACCTGGATAAAACATGTAATAATAATTAAAGAAAATCAATTTTGTGAGTCACATGCTCTTTCATTAAAAGTTCTATTTTAAGGGCACCTGAGCATCTAACTCTTGATTTCAGCTCAGGTCATGATCTCAGGATCATGGGATAGAGCCCCATTTGGGGGCTAACAAAAGCTAACAAGGTGCTAATTTTTTTTTTGAATGTTTATTTATTTTTGAGAGAAGAGAGAGGGAGAGAGTGGGGGAGGGGCAGAGAGAGAGAGAGGGAGAAGAATCCGAAGCAGGCTCCAGGCTCTAAGCTGTCATCACAGAGCCCAATGCAGGGCTCGAACTCAGGAACCATGAGATCATGACCTGAGCTGAAGTGGGACTCTCAACCAACTGAGCCACCCAGGCGTTTCAAAGCATTAAATATTTTACTTTTCACTTGCTATGTGCAAGCGAATGGTATTGTGAGACGGTGCAAAGAAATGCATTGCTCAGGACATTACCTTAGAGAATATGCAGCCCAGAACCAAAAAAAAAAAAAAAAAAAGTATTAAATTACATCAAAACATCATAATGTTATCTCATTTCTAAACACCAGGGGACTTAAAATGAAATCTTGAATTGAGACCATTAGATAGATAATGTCCATGTAGTTGTTTGCAAGTGAAGTGTAATATTCTGGGAAAATGACAATTAGGGAAGCTTAAAAGTATCATTATGAATAACAAAAACATCCACTCCTATTCGACCAACATATTTTAGTGCTCAAAATGGTCTTAGGTGTTGATACTTGAAATAAAATAATGTAGAAGGTTTTTCATCTTTCCGTTTTTGATATTAAACTATGTATTGAATTGAGGTTCTATATAGCTAACTTATTTAAACAATATTCCTCAGTTACATTAATATTTTAAGAGACATGCAGATCAGCAGAGCTGTTAGAAAGGGTCAACTGAGCAATGAAACAAGTGAAATTTGAGTCTTCTCCCTGTCCTTTTCCCCTGATTGTCATGTCACACTAGTGCAAACTGTTATGTTCAATATAGAGGGTTATAGTCAGAAATAAAGGAAATTAATACATGTTACAGATCAGCTCAACGTGTTGCAAAAATATGCAACCAAGTCGCCTAATATAGGCAAGCATTCCAGGAGAGTCAGTGCCATATTCTCATCATTAGAGATTTGTTTTTGAAATTAAGTGTCCGTGTGTCTGTTTAGGTCCTGGCTCTATGGGCCCATTTGCATGTGGCAAGCACATCACAATTGCTCAGTTTTGACCTTGGTTTCTGTCAGACCTCAGCCACAGGACCCGTATTTGGGAGCCTCTTCTATCTCATGGTGCCATGAATTGTAGGGGCTGAAGGCTCTATGAAGTTTGATCTAGATATAACTTCACACTTAAGAAATACAGCTTAATAAATATCTGCTGAATACTTGTGATGTACAAAAGGCACTGTATCCAGTTGGTAAATGAATAAAATAATCCCAAGCAACCTGTAAGTTAGTGTGGGGAATGGCAAGCATACATCGCCCCAATACAAGATAGAGTGTGAGCAGACCTAGGAAAACAGACAAGCACACACACAGAAAAGTGATATTGGTGTGCACGTGTGGGACGGGTTTGAACGGGACTGTTGTGGGAATAGTGGTAATGAGCAGAACGGGCTGGAAATCAGGAAAATCTTCACGATGACGTGACCTCTGAAAACATGTCTCAAATTCCCTGTGTGGTTTTGAAGGGTGGAGATGAAGGAAATTATTTCTAGAAAGAAAGAGCATTGGGAGTGAATGAAACCATTCAGGCTAACGGTCACGATGGGAGAAGAGGAGGTGGCTTTGTCAAAAATTAAGGAAAGTCACAGCATTTTCTATTTGAGATTTAAACTCTAGGGGAGCAGTCATTCATTGTTGGGAGGCACAGGTCCTAACATTTCCCAGGCTCTCACCTGTATCCGTTCCACTTCCAGAAAGGTTGCTGTTTGGAAGGCTCGTTCCCACTGGGCGAGGTCAGAGTCCAACTCCACGGAGAAGTAGAGGTCTTCTCCAGACTCAGACTGCACAGTGAAGCAGTGTTTCCGCTGGTCCAGCAGGTCACTGTCCTGATGGAAACCTGGAGTTACACAGGCTGGCATACATCAATCCATATTGCTGACATGGCCATACCTCGAATCAGTGTTGACTAATGCACGGTGGAGATGCCCAGGTCATACGGATGACACTACATCTTCCTTAAAAATGGTCATAGCAGGGGCGCCTGGGTGGCTCAGTCGGTTAAGCGTCCGACTTCGGCTCAGGTCATGATCGCGCAATCTGAGAGTTCGAGCCCCACATCGGGGTCTGTGCTGACAGCTCAGAGCCTGGAGCTTGCTTCCGATTCTGTGTCTCCCTCTCTCTGCCCCTCCCCTACTCATGCTCTGTCTCTCTCTCCCTCTCTGTCAAAAATAAATAAACTTTAAAAATGGTCATAGCAGCCTAAACTCCACACCTCAAAGTCCACAACTAATGTATTTCTCCTCGTTATCAACACTGAAGCATCGCATGAAACAGAAGTGAGGATGGCTGGCTTCTATGCTTACCAGCAACATAACTTGCAAAGCATTTAACACATGAGTTCAGTTTAGACTGTACGAAGTGATGACACACAACCCTCTTTTCTTTTTCCCTTACAGAGCTTTCGAGACGATGAAGTTAATGCTTATCGGTAGGTTTGCAAATTTAAGAAAGGCTAGCAAGCAGGACTTTTTCTGTTGAGTTGATTTCTTTAGCCCTTAAAGCCACATGACCATATCTACACGAGAAACGGAAACAATGAGTCTAGGTTGTCTAAAAAAAATGGATCGCTTTTAAAAAATACATATTTACCTTACTTATGTAACTATATTTTATTAAGTCAAGAAGACTGATGTGGCACAGTCTTGTTAGACGTTTTCTACTGTGTTCACCTATCTATGTGTATGTCAGTTTCAGAGATATTAAAAGAAAATGCGGCTAAGAATTGATGAAATAGGGTAATCCCAAGCAATATGTCAGATATGGCCTCTGAATTACATGTGGAGTGTGCTGAAAATGGCCAAAGCGTAGTCACTGGGGTCTTTCACCATTTCTTATACATAACTATATAAAGGTATCATTAAACACTCACAAATGTAGAAGGAATTCTCTGCTCTGGCAAGTGTTTTCAAACTAATAACTACCTTATCAGTAAACTCAGTTTTCTTTTTTTTCCTATTTGGATGCTTAAAATATGAGAGGAGAGTGAATGAACAGCAGTTGCTTCTGGTTGTAGAATTTAGCTTTGATAACTGCTGCCAGCAGGTGCTCAGAAGCTTAAAGAAAGTTACATTCTCTTTGTATTTACTGATTTTCTTATACTATCTTAAGGTGAAAAAAAATGAAAACATATCTTCAAAAACATAGTCCAGTGATAAGCTATTGTAAGGTACTTTTTTTTTTCCCCATCATTCGGCGTTTACGATGTCTACTGGAGTGACAAAGACAGATATTAAGTAAATTACAAGTAAATAGGTCGGGACGGATCCTTATAAGTGCTGTTATGGAGAGTAGGAATGCAGTTCACACCAAAGTAGATTGGTGAGTCAGGAAAATATCCTCTAGGATGTAAATTTTAGGCAGTGGCTGAAAGACACGTGGAAGATTGAGGTAGATGGGCGGGAAGAGGCCCTTAACCAAGGTATTGGCAAGGTGTGGTGTTGGCACGTGCATTGAAGCAACAGCTTCAACGGCATTCCAGAAATCCAGACAGCAGGTGAAAGAGAGGTCGAGAGCCATTGCTGAGACAGGTCATGAATTCTGGACTTTAACATAAGTGTAATGACAAGCTACCATGTTTAAAAAAAATAGCAAATCCTTTATTTATGTTGTAAATATTTCAACTTCTATATTACTTATTTAATTGGCAACATTGGCACAAAAACTGTAACCAAATACCGCAGGATTTCTGGAAACCTTGCCAATTTTATGGCTTATTCAAGAGGTCTTAACTTTCTTTGTCATATAAAATTGTAACCTAAAATAATCAGTGTCATTAAGAGCCAGAAAACTGTTGACATTTTTCCTTCTCCTACGTTGCCATGAAATCTTAAAATAACCTTCATTTAAGATTTTTCTGTTTTCTTGGCAGCTTAACTACTTTACTCTTTGAAAACTTGGTTTAGCATCTCTTATTAAATTGACCCAGCACTAGAGCTCTCAAAGACAGAGAGTTCTCTGTTCGACTCTGCAAATAGAAGTTCAACATCTGGGGACACTTGCGGTCATTGGTTATTGCTATTTATAAGGCACTCCTCACATGCTGACTTACACTACAGCCCCTGTGGGCACCCAGGCACTCAGGTCTCAGTTTCCTGAGGGAGACAAATATATAAAAATAATAAAAAGCATCATGACAGTGCTACGTAGCTAAAGTGCTTAAGGAACTGGAATGGGAGCAATAAATCATTCTTGAAAGTGGGAAGGAGAAAGTTTTGTTCCGGGAAGAATGTCTCATCATCAAGGACTTAGAGATCCATGCAAGGGCAATCCGTTGCAAGCCTGAATGGTCTCGGGTCCTCCTGTTAAGACATTCGTTCAAATGACCGCCTGCGCTGTGAGAACCCCCCTGGAAGGTCTGAGGTAAGCAAGAGGCGGAATCCGCTGCTTTCGATAGAGAAGAGCAAGAGAGGCAGAAGATGGAAAGAGGAACATGCGCATATAAATCTTAGCATTGTTTCTGACATAGGGTAGTTCTGAATTAACATTAGAAATTTCTATTACTAGTGCTGATACTCAATAAAGTAAATATATATGCTGTTCCCTAATCTCTACTTCTTTCATTTGCTCTCTGTACGCTCTCTGTTTATCTTTGGTCAGGGTGAGTTTGGCCCCAGTAGAAACAGTAGCCTCCATGATATTTCTTGCTCATTGGAAACTGTCATTTAACGAATGGTAATAAAATAATAGCTACACAAATCATGGACACTATTTTTGTGCATTGGTCTCATTTACGACTTCTCTGGAAGTACCCCCTCATTTTTTAGATTTATTCCAAGTCTTCTGGACACCTTCTGCTCACTAATCACCAAATGCTGTCCTTCTTACGGTTTGTCTCAGGTTCACAAAAAAATATTACACAGAAACAACACATTACAGATATGTTTGCTATTAATGTAGATGCTTTTCTAAGACATTCAGTGGTCAGTGGTATAACCAAAGTGTTTTTTTTACTAAAAAGAAAAACAAATTATGTGTTTAGAATAATAATTATTAAGACGGTAGACATAGCTAGCCATAAACTTTTTATTGTATTTTAAAAAAATTTTTTAATGTGTATTTATTTTTGAGAAAGAGAGTAAGTCACGGTGTAAGCAGGGAAGGGCAGAGAGAGAGGGAGACACAGAATCTGAAGGAGGCTCCAGGCCCTGAGGTGTCAGCTCAGAGCCCGACTCAGGGCTAGAACTCACAAACTGAGAGATCATGACCTAAGCCGAAGTTGGATGCTTAACTGACTAGGCCACCTAGGCATCCTAACTTTCTATCGTATTTAAAACATGTAAGATTAAAGGCAGAAGAAAGGTGCCAAAAATCAGTGCGTTATCCCTATGGCAAAATTTCTCCATCTATCAATATGGTTTCTTCTCTCCTTCATGCTATAATCATTTCATCCAATACTTGCTAATATGGCAAGTTACCTGTTTCACACTTTTCCAGTTAGACTCATCATTGCTCTAATAATAGATTTTTTTTCTTCAAGTTAATGACATTTGTGGAATTGAAAATAGAAATGAAAAAAGAATAGGCAGACGAAGGATGGCTATTTTTGCATTATTATATTAAATATAAATGAATTTATAAACTATGTGACTTAATATGTTTTTGACTGCTATGTTTGCTACTGCTTCCTTTACTTGGACTTATAGTGAATCAGAAAATCATTCAATCATCAGGCGTGAGTATTTAAAACAAACAAAAATGTAATTTTTAAAGAAACAAGAAGAGTAGGCCCAGAAAGGTTTTTTCAGCTACAAATAATAATTTCTAATTTTTTGTGACTATTCTAATATCTGAAAGTGAGAACGAAAAACATACCTTCGGAATTAAATTTTGCCAATTGATTTTAAATTAGACTTTCAAGAATGATTGATTCCCTAAAGGCACTTATTAAATCTACATAATAAAATCTACATATAACAACTATCTAAATCTGATAGTTTTAATAACATTACAATACTATTTTCATTTTTTTAAGCTTATTTATTAGAGAGAGAGAGAGAGAGAGAGAGAGAGCGAGCAAGTGCTCGGACTGGGGAGGGGCAGAGAGAGAGAGGAGGATTCTAGGCAGGCTCCATGCTGTCAGCATAGAGCCGGATGCAGGACTTGATCTCACTAACCCGTGAAACCTGAGCTGGACAGTTAAGAGTTGGACACTTAACCAACTGAGCCACCCAGACGCCCCAATACCATTTTCATTTTTATGACAGTATTATTCTTAACATTGCTGTGCAGTGAAAATTTTTATATAAATCAAAATATTGTTAGGAATATTTTCCTTTATTGGATTTTGTAAAAAAGGAAGTTGGAAACTTCACTCGCAATATTGTAATTCTGATTCTATATATTCCAGAAGAAAAATGACATTTGCGTATTATTTAGTCAATATGACCAATATGGAAAAATAACTTTGTTTTAAGTTATAGTAACAATAATTACATAACTTTCATTTTCTTTATGTAGGAATACATCAGAAGTAAGTGAAGGTAATATACATGAATTTAAATATTTCCATTTTTTATGGCTATGTCAGATACCACATATAAAAACTTACTTTTCTATTAAAATATCACCTAATATCAGGCAGAGTAATTATTTTGAACACCACTTATCCTTTTATTATTACTTATATATTCACAGGTAAATCTCATGATCTGAAAAAGTACTGAAGTTGAACTTCTGAAAAAAGTAATTGAAGTTAGTATTTACAATTGTTAGTTTTAAAATGATTTAAAATAAAACTCAAGATGTTTTAGACACCAAAAATCAAACCAGGTGAACATTCTCTCTCTCTCTATGTATACATGTATATGTGTATATATATATATATATATATGTATGTGTATAGATATATATATGTGTATATATATATATATACACACATATATATATACCAATTCATTTTTTTTATTTTAGTTGCATTATCTGGCAAAAGAAGGAATAAAACTTTAAATTTCCTTACTCTTCTTAGGCAATTGGAATTGCTGATATAAATGGACATAATAACAAATTTCAGGAAAAAAACCCCACAATGCATAGTCTTCATGTACTCTCTAAATTAATCTGTATAATAATCCATCAAAATAGGCTACCAGCCTTATTCCCCTGAGGAAGGAGCTAGGTCTTAGACATACTGGTCACTCCCCCCAGTTTTAACCTGTTTGGACTTAGGGATTATGATTTCATCAGTTTGGGAGTTAGCTCAAACATGAATGTCAATTTTACCACTTCTTTTCACCTCCCTGAGAATCAGCTCAGGCATTTTAAAAAGATGATAATACCTGCTTCAAGGTTCCTGTAAAGGTTAAATGAGTTGATACATGTATATCGCTTAGGAAAGTAATGGGCACATATTATATTAAGTGCTCCATAATATCATTAATATCACATAATATCACTAATAATCAATATATTAGCCATCACTAATGTTAACTATTACTAAAAATCTGGAATAGATCAGACCCAGATCTTATGTACACTCTAGTATACACACACTCACATGTACACACACACACACAAACACACACACACACACACACACGCACACATATTTCTCTGTAATACAGTGTAATATTGCTATGACACAAGGTGAGATATATAAGTAGAGTCAGGAAGGCTTCGTTTTCTAACAAAATTAAGTACCATATTCATACTGAGAGGGAAACATGTTTGCCAGAATTGTTTATTATATAGGCAAATGTGAGTCACCGTTCTCTAGATACGTGTGTGTGCTGTATGTATATGTGCCCATACAGGTGTGTGAATTCTGATCCAGTTTATAATAGCTTCCTAAACGTTAATTAACCCTGATCCTTATAGATATTCATTTATTGTTCCTGTTAATAATATTTGCCATTTGAAATATATTACAGATGTTATCAAATCATTTTATAGACATTATTCCATTATCCCTCTTATATTTAGGAAAATTAAGGCTGGGAAAGGTCAAATAACTTAAGCAAGTATACATAAGAAAATTCAGAGATTCTGAAACCATACCCCATGGGGTTAATGAGGTGGAAACCAGCAGAAAGTTTAAAGCTGGTTTCTCAGAGAATTGTTTCCCCCTCATCAGCTATTGTGTCTTTTCAGACCCCCACTAGCTGTCTCTGCAGAAGCCTGGACTCAAGGCTAACTGATGTGGTTCCAGCCTATGCACAAAAAACACCCTACCCAGACTCCATCCCCCTTATACCCTCTCTGGGAGCAAGTGCATAGCCCTCTCCTTGTCCGAAGACAACCTCCTGATGTTAAGGGCTGGAGTTTGCCTTGTTCTGATGTTAAGTGTCTATCCCAAAGTGAATGAGGGTGTATGTTACATATATGTGTGTTCAATGCACATGTTCCATCTTTCCTCATGAATAATCATGTTTCCCCACCCTTTTCATCAATATGCATGTAATCTCTTACCCTGAATTTCCTCTTTAAATAGCTCTTCCCCTCCTAGCCTGGAACATGGGAGACAATCTTTAGACATCAGTCTGCCTTCTCCCCAGGCCTCTTGAGTTAAACAATCTTTCCTTTCGAACCAACACTTGACTTTCAAATATTGGCTTTCAAGCAGCAAGCAATTGAACTTGGGTTGGTAACAATTCAAGGGCATAGAGGTAAAATATGTTTTTAAAAAATACACTCACTATTCACAATCTTTTTCTGATTATTGGCCTTAGAATACATGTTCTAAGATTAGGATTCTTAGGTTCAGAAATATATGTGGGGGAAGGAGTAGCTTAAATAATGTTGGACACATTAACCCAGACCACCACGACCCCAGCAGAGTCCAGTCTCAAAGGACAAAATTCTCCCTAGCAGGATCCCTACTCAGCACTGGAATTAACCTGATTCACATGCAAATACATTAACTGTTCTCTTGGAGCAAAACCAAGGTTGTTTTTCTCCAAGGCTCTTTTATCAGGGATACATCGACCCCAGCGACTTCCTGTTCTGCGACCTGCCCCTCAGTCCCAGCATTTATAAGCATCCTCCTGTTTAAATCTATCCACACTGCAGGACTTAATCTCATTCTTTGGCTTAATATGTAGGAGATTTAGCTTTCTAAAGGAAATTTAGGGAAGCAGAGCCCTATTTGAAGAAAAAAAGGGAGAGCTCCAGGAAACACAATTAGCCCATGTAGAAAAAAAATGCTGTGCACCTTCAAAGAGAAAATGGGAGGGGCGCCTGGGTGGCGCAGTCGGTTAAGCGTCCGACTTCAGCCAGGTCACGATCTCACGGTCCGTGAGTTCGAGCCCCGCGTCAGGCTCTGGGCTGATGGCTCAGAGCCTGGAGCCTGTTTCCGATTCTGTGTCTCCCTCTCTCTCTGTCCCTCCCCCGTTCATGCTCTGTCTCTCTCTGTCCCAAAAATAAATAAACGTTGAAAAAAATTTAAAAAAAAAAAAAAAAAAAAAAAAAAAAAGAGAAAATGGGTTTTTCTATGATAATGTTCTTAATTTTTTTTAATGTTTATTTATTTTTGAGAGGGAGAGAGTGTGAGCAGGGGAAGGGAGATACAGAATCTGAATCAGTCTCCGGGCTCTGAGCTGTCAGCACAAGCCTGACACGGGGCTTGAACCCTCAAGCCGTGAGATCATGACCTGAACAGAAGTCAGATGCCTAACTGACTGAGCCACCCAGGCGTCCCTATGATAATATTTTTAAAAAGCGGATGGTATGTAAACAGTGTATAATTATCAAAGGAAACTTTTAATCCTTGTATTTTATTTGCATACTTAATTTCTTATTTAATATACTTGAATCAGTTTTCATTACCATTTTGATTGATATCAGCATTTTCCCTAAGACTGTTATTGAAATACGTAGAAAACTTACTACCATAAATTACAATGACTAGAACCAGAAAAACAAGCAAGAGACACACAACGCAATGTAGCTAATTCCTTATAATATTATTAAAAGAGATGGCTTTCCAAATTACCTGTTGAGATTAATGTTTTTAATAGTTATAAGATTCATCTTCCAGATTTCGATTCTAATATTCCACTTCTGAGGACAACTGCACCACACTAAAAAGAGCCATGCTTAGAAATCCATGCCTCCATTCGAAGAGTATATGGTTTTCTGGAGAAAATGCTTTTTTTGGGGGGGGGGGGATGTATTACTTGTTACTGTAAATGTGGACATCCTAGGGTCCTAAACAGTAGGAATTGTGGCTGGTCATTTGGTCTTGCCTTCAAAAAACAATCCAAACCATCCCACTTTGAAATATCTTCAAAGAATGAGATTCTGATTCTTGGCCTTTAATACTTGGGATGTAGAGATCCTCTCTCAATCTCCTAGTATTCCTTTTTTCCACAGAATCCCTCACACCGCAATTTATACTAATTTTTTCTTCATCTTTCTTCAGACATGATCCAAATCAGGTGGTCCCGACTTTTTAAAAAGTAACCTTTATATCCTTGAGGACAATCGTCAAGTCGCCTCCCAGCTTTTCCTTTTTGAAACCAAGTGATGCAAATTATTTTACCTTTCCTTATATGTGCTATGTCTTAGCTATTTGATTATCAGAGTATCTCTCCACTACAACCTCTCCAACTGTTTTGTAATCCCACAAGTAGTAAAAGCCATCAAGTAGCCAGAATGGACTCGGACGGATCTGACCAACATGAGATACAAAGGGAACTACCTGTTCACCTAAAATGACATTTCTGTGTATATGGGCTAGTATGCTGTATTACTGCCATGACTGGGGAGATGTAAAAAAGTGCAGATCATTGTGGGAAATGGTACCTGCCTAGCAAACCTCTCCTAAAATGTGTTCAATTAATCCTGCTCATTGTGTCAGATGAAGGGGACGTTTTGAGGCCAAACTCCTCAATTAATACTCACGAGTATAGATAATAGAATCTTACTCCTAGCTTCTGTGCTCTTTTCTAACGAGCAGCTCAAGATCAAACAGCGTTCTATTTCCATCTCAGTCCCGTTAGATGCTTTTTTTTTAAATTTTCTATTGCGTTTTCTTTTCAACAACACAAATAACTTTCAACTTTCTGAAAAGAGTTCCATATTGTACATACCCACTGCTGTCTCAGAACACATTTTACCCATGGCCTACACCAATGCCCATAGTAGATATTCAGCTGCCATTCAACCAAAACAATATTGCATGCCTGCTATGTGCCAGGCACTGCCCCGGTGTGGAGACATTCCTCTGAGCAAAACAGGTGACCTCTCTGCCTCATGGAAATTTGTTTTGAGTGTGGATGAGACAAATTCTACAGCAAACAAGAAAATGCTTAACCATAACGTGCGAGATGCTGATAAAGTCTATTAAAAGCATTTGGCAATGGGAACCGCAGGGGGCATTGTCATTTATACAGAATTATTTACACTTGATCTTAGCCAAAAGGCCGAGAAGCGATATATACAGAATTATTTTAAAAAAGAGCTCTTTAAGGAGGTGACATTTGAAGAGAGGCATAAAGTAAAAGAGCGCACTATTTAAGATATTCGGATAGGATGGCAACTAGTTCAAAAAACTTGAGGCTGATGTGTGCCCAAACATCACGGTAGCCTTGGAGGGCGTTAGTGGCAGGTAGCAGGAGACTAGGGCAGACAGGTGGCAAGTCTGAAGGACGTACGCGGGAGATCTTACAGTGCCCTGGAGTCGTCGTGGAAACTTTGGATTTTACTCTGAGTCAAACTGAAAGCTAACAAGGGGCAAGGTGTTAAGTTTGGAAAACAGGCAAAAAAAAAAAAAAAAAAAAGATAAGTTTAACATAGGTGAGACATGAGAGTGACCAGGGTTGTAACAGCCATTTAGGGTATATTTTGTTCATCAGATAAGGCTATGACAGAAAGAGCCTTCAGGCTGATACCAAGTTCTTCAAAGTGGGCAACTAGAATGCCAAAGTTAGCACGGCCATTCGCTGAGGTGGGCACTAGGAGAGTGGGAGGAGATGAGTTCGAGATGTCCATCAGACATCCATGTGGTGGCATCTCAAAGGCAGTACATGCCCTCATTTGGGGCATTTAGAGGGAGCTCTCAGCAACTTCATGATTATTGGTATACATATGAGATTTAAAGCAATGAAATTGGCCATTCGTTGGGAATATCTAAGAAGTGAGAGTCCATGAAGAACTATTAGCATTACTGGATCATTCTGAGTAATGTTTGGTCCTTTCTCATTATTGGATGGAAGAGCGCAAACATCGAAACATATTCTAAGAATAGATTTCCTTTCACATATATAAAAAGAGCATTATTGTCATTTTGACACATTTCTGTCGAATGGAAAACAGGATATATATGATATATATATAAGTATATACATCAATGCATAATTTAAACTATATAAAATACTGCATGTGTATATAGACGTATATACATATAAACGCATGCTAATGAAATGTTTTAATATACATAACATTGTTGGAAAACAGATGTTATGAAAGCAATTGAGCATGGCATAACTCAGAGCCATCATTTATATGTGGAATTAAACATTTCTCTCTCTCCTATGGTATGTAGTTCTTTTCTATCCCTGTCATTTAAAAGATCATATAACTTGTAATATTCATGGTATCAGTCTGTGTTTGTATGTCAATAAAATGCAACCATATAACCTTCATAACTCTGATTTTATGTAAATATAAAGCATGCAAGTATTTTTTGGTCCAAAATGATTTTTATTTCTGCGGATTGGTCAGACTCTTAGTTAATGCCTATAATTGTTCTATTATACAGAATTTATTGTATTAGCTCTCAAATGATCAGATCAGTTAATACATATATTCTGTGTTAATTTATTTTACGTTTAGATGGTTATGACTTTTGTTCACCTGAAAGCCTTTCCCCAGAGAAACAGAAGTATAGGGAAGGAGACACAGCAAACAAAATTATGTTTGAATATTCGTTAAATTCTCACTTTTTGTGCTTGTACATGCTGTGTTTAGGGTCATTCTGAAGGAATTTCACTGCAAAGAGGAAGGCTGTACCCTCTGCAGGGTCAGTGCAGTCATTTACTGTCCTGAAACTAAACTGGGCTGGAGTGTGAGCTCATACCTGCTCTGTGCTCACCTTGAGTCCCATTTCTATTCTGGAGCCCAATGCTTCCATGTCACCAGGACCCTAGGATGCTGCCCTTGAGGACCATAGGTCACACTGGAGCCTGAAGACAAAAGAGAGCATGGCTGGGAAGGATGGACAGACTGACTGCTGTCTCTCTGATCACATTGCCCTCCCACATTTTGGTGTGTGAAAGCTTAAATTGTTTCCAAGAAGAAAGGGACAATATGTAACAAGGACAACGCTTCTTCATCCAATGAGAAAAAGTGAATTTATTATTTTTAGTGATTTAATGATATTCACATAATTTTACACTCAGTATATTGGCCAACTACAGTTTCATCCACCTTTTATCCCTCAGTCAAGAAGCTGAAGTCTATAAAGAGATACACCCTGGAGATATTGTCGGGTTCAGTTCTTGGCCACTGCAGTAGAGTGAGTATCACAATAAAGAAAGTCAATGACTGTTTTGGTTTCCCAGGGCATAATAAAGTTGCGTTTACACTATAGCATAGTCTATCAAGTGTGAAATAGAAGTATGTCTAAAAAAATGGACATGCCTTAATAAAAAGACTTCACTGCTGAAACATGCTAGCCATCATCTGAGCTTTCACTGTGGAGGGTCCCACCTCACAGTTGATGGTTGCTAACTGACCAGAGCAGTGGTTGCTTAAGGATGGGGTGGCTGTAGCAAGTTCTTAAAATAAGATAGCAATAAAGTTTGCCACGTTGATAGACTTTTTTCTTCATGAACAATTTCTCTGTAGCATGTGATGCTATTTAATAGCATTTTACCCACAGTACAACTTCTTTCAAAATGGGAGTCAGTCCTCTCAAACTCTGCTGCTACTTTATCAGTTAAGTTTATGTAATCTTCTAAATCCTTTGTTGTCATTTCAACTACCTTCACAACATCTTCACCGGGAGTAGTTTCCATGTCAAGAAGCCACTTCCTTTGCTCATCCATTCAAGTTTTATCATGAGATTTTAGCAATTCAGTCATGTCTTCAGGCTCCACTTCAAATTCTAGTTCTCTTGTTTCCACCACATCTGCAGTTTCTTCCTCGGATGAAGTCTTGAATCCCCCTCAAAGTCATCCATGAATGTTAGAATCAACTTCTTCCAAACTCCTGTTAATGTTGATACTTTGGTCTCTTCCCGTGAATTACAAATGTTCTTAATAGCATCCAGGATGGTGAATCCTTTCCAGAAGGTTTTCAATTTACTTTGCCCAGATCCATCAGAGGAACCACTTTGTATGGCAGCTATAGTGTTACTAAATGTATTTCTTAAATAGTAAGCCTTGAAAGTTGAAATTACCCCTTGGTCAATGGGCTGCAGAATGAATGATATGTTAGCAAGCATGAAAGCAATATTATAATAGTAACATCAGAGATCACTGATCAAAGGTCACCATAACAAATATAATAATAATGAAAAGTTTGAAATACTGTGAGAAATATCAAAACGTGGCACAGAGACATGAAAGGAGCAAATGCTGTTGGAAAAATGGCACCAGTAGACTTGCCCAATGCAAGCTTGCCACACTTTCCATTTCTAAAAAAATATGGCACCTACAAAGCTCAATATAAAATGAAGCACAATGAGATATGCCTGTATTATGCAAGGATTCTCACATTATTTGCAAATTCTATGCGAGGATATTTAGAGGAGAGTACTGTTGGATGCATACTGTTTGAATTGTTATATTAAGCAAGTCTTGAAAATGAAATTGCCTGTTACATACAATACCCTTTTTGAAGAATCTGTCTGCACTTCATGTCTCTTCTCCTCCTACTACTAGTATATGAGAAGATGGATCAATGAGTTGCAGGAATCACAAATGATCGAAAAGATTACCGACCTCAAGAAAATTCTTATAACTGAAGATAGTGGAGAAAAGAGCATCGCCTTGGTGTTCAACTGACCAAGGCTATATTTCCATCTCTGCTGCTGACTGTGCAACAATGGCCCAGGCAATGGATGCCCCAAAGCTCCCCACTGCACAGAGAGAGGTGCCTGTTCATGGCTTCCACACAAGATATGGTCGCTGATACATTTTTGCCATTGAGTACCAGCCTTATCTCTGGTCTCCGGGACACTCTTGATTTCTCTGTCTATAATGCGTATGGTTGTAATAGAACTGATACAACACCCAGAGAAAAGTAACCTTCAAGAGTTATAAAGATAGTCAAATTCCAGCTCATCATCAAAGAAATGAGTCCATTTCCCTTAATTCTAAGCACTTGGTTGAAAGAGTGTCTTGTGATTTCAGGGATGGAAGGACCTCTCATTCAAATGCTTATTTGGACAGAAGTAAAACATATCTAGGCTTTTACATTTGCCAGAAAGTCATGTCATTCAGAAAATGAGCAAGGAGACTTTCATATATTGAAGAAAATTAAAGGTACTGCCTTGGTGGACAAGACTAATCCCACTTTAGGGTGGCATCCTTTTCAAGAGCAATTTAGAGACAGAAATCACTAACACTTATTCAATGCTCATTAAGTACCCTTTCTTAACATACTTATTTGTACCAATAATCTTATTAGGTAGCTCTAATTATAATTCCTGATTAAAGGGTGAGGATTCTCAAATACAGAAAATGAAGCAATTAATCAATGATATACTGCTGGGAATTATTCGATCCAGAAGTCAAGTTCAGGCAATCTGACACTGTTTCAAACTAAAATGTCACTGCTGTTTCTCTCAACCAACTAATTTGGTAATCATGTTAATATGCCACATAGAAACTAAACAATAATAATACATAATGAAGGGATGAAATATAAATATACTTTACGCAAACACAAACAAAAGTAGTAAAGTTATCTATTGAAATAAAAGTAACCATAACCCGATTCGTAAGAATTGTCTTGGTTCCTGTTAAGACCATTGACTATTATTCAGAGCAAATGATGACAATAGTAAAAGAAAGAATAATTTTTATAATAATGTTACAGCAAAATTGAACTTTATTTCATGTTTTGATAAAGCAAAAATATATCAAATAGTCAGTATTACTTCCAAAACATCATAACCAATATCTCCAGAGTACAAAATGACAAAACACACCCCTCTACAAACACAAATACACGGGCACCCGTGAGTGTATTTATATACCTATATCTTTGGAAAGGAAAACATTTCACAGGGATGTATCATTTTTCTCTCACGTATGCTTTGTTAGCCACAACAAATTGGAACCCTATAAAGGATTTTCTCAATGTTTTTTTTTAAGCTACAAACGAGGTCAGTTTTGACAAGATCTAACTATCGATAGACCTAAACCTCTTATACTGTTGGTGGGAATGCAAACTGGGGCATCCACTCTGGAAAACAGTATGGAGGTTCCTCCAAAAGTTAAAAATAGAACTACAATCTGATCCAGCAATTGTACTACTAGGTATTTACCCCAAGCATGCAAAAATACTAATTCAAAGGGATACGTGCATCCTGATGTTTATAGCAGCATTATCAACACTAGCCAAATTATGGAAAGAGCCCAAATGTCCAGCAACTGATGAACGGAAAAAGACGATGTATATATACAACGGAATATTACTCAGCCATCAAAAAGAACGAAATCTTGCCATTTGCAATGACATGATGGAGGTAGAGAGTATTACGCTAAGCAAAATAAGTCCGTCAGACAAAGAAAAATACCGTATGATCTCAATCCTATGTGGAATTTAAGAAATGACAGGTTTGAACAGATGAACATAGGAGGAAGAAAGAGACAGAGGCAAACCAGAAAATAGACTCTTAACTGTAGAGAACAAACAGGGTTGCTGGAGGGGAGTTGGTCAGGGGATGGGTTAAACAGGTGATGGGTATTAAGGAGGGAGCGTGTGGTGATGAGCTACAGGTGTTATATATAAGTGATGAATCACTACCTCCTACACCTGAAACCATTATCACACTGTATGATAACTAACTGGAATTTAAATGAAAACTTGAAAAAGGAAAAAAAAAGAGGTAACCCAATGCTCCTAATTTCCTTATTTGAAAAAAATATGTTAATTGAAAATACTTCAGATATATCAGAGCTTGGCCAGAGACTCGTTTTTCCTTACAGACATAATTTTAAAGCTGCAAGCTGAATGAACAATGAAACCTAATCATATAAGTAAATTTAATAAATCTGGTTCAGGTAGGTCTTAAAAAAACCTGACCCACTCCAAAGTCCATTTCCAATAGTATATGTCTTGACATATTTAAGGTCACAGGCCTACACAGCCATACTTTAGAGGTTTATGGTCTAGTATGGACAGAGAGCAGCATGGGTCCCGAGAGATCCTCATGTGTCCCTCCCTTCTTCGGCAGTGACTGAAGAGTCATCATCTGGAGTTGTCTCTAATCTTCGCTTCTACTTCATAAAATGGGAAGTGGGCAATAGGTACAATTTATTCAATTCCTTAATATATGCGAAGGGTCAGCAACAAGAGGTAGACAATGTTCAATGTATGTTGCTGGGCTTGTCTAGAAGATAATATTAATCATAGAAGTTGATATAATTATTTTTTTTTATTTTTTTAAATTTTTTTTTAATGTTTATTTATTTTGAGACAGAGAGAGACAGAGCATGAACGGGGGAGGGGCAGAGAGAGAGGGAGACTCAGAATTGGAAGCAGGCTCCAGGCTCCAAGCTGTCAGCCCAGAGCCCCACGCGGGGCTCAAACTCACGGACCGCGAGATCGTGACCTGGCTGAAGTCGGACGCTTAACCGACTGGGCCACCCAGGCGCCCCAGAAGTTGATATAATTATAAAGAAAACAATAGCAAAGTAACAATAACAGCATTTTATTAATAAAATGTATAGTAGCAAAAATATAGTTATTAATAATAAATGATATGATTAAAAAACTACAGCCGCAAATTATCTACGAAACTATATTTTATAATGTTTATTTAGTTTTGAGAGAGAGCGCAAGTTGGGGAGGGACAGAGAGAGCGGGACAGAGGATCTGAAGCAGGCTCTGTGCTGACCTCAGAAAGCCTGATGTGGGGCTCAAAGTCACCAACAGTGAGGTCAGGACCTGAGCCAAAGTCGGAAGCTCAACCAACTGAACCACGCAGGTGCCCGTGAAACTGTATCTTTAAAAATAGATTCTAGGGGTGCCTGGGTGGCTCAGTCAGTTAAGCAGCGGGCTCTATGTGTTGGCTTAGGTCATGATCTCACAGTGTGTGAGTTCAAGATCCAAGTCAGGCTCAGACAGGGCCTACTTGGGATTCTGTCTCCCTCTCTCTCTGCTCCTCCCCCTGTCACATGCTCTGTCTCTCTCTCAAAAAATGGGGGGGGGGGGACATTCTAAAACAATTTGAGGGAGATTTCAACACATTTCTGCAATATTCCTTAATGGATAAAGGCCTCAGAAGGGGCTTACACCTGGTTTCCACCAGTACTAAAACTTGATTTGCATCTTTGAAAACAATAATGTAAGATTTTGGAAGGTCAAACAGATTTAAGATTTCACACAACAGTAAATTTGCAAAGTATAAAATTTCTGTAAACAAAAAATATTAAGTCTAGAAAGATTACAAAATACAAAAGTATTAAGTCTAGAAAGATTACTGAAAGAAGCTCAAATACACCTGAAGGAATTTATGCTGAATTAAGGATTACAAATAATTCTCTTCTTACAGGATGAATCCTTGAGATTGGCACCAAATTGATACGGGCAACAAAGTTAATTTTCTAGCTTTCTCCTTATACAAAACGTATGTTCTGACTAACTGCCCACACAACATTTTAGTAACCAGAAAATTATTGTAGAAGGTAACTTTCATGTATTTTAAATATTTTTAGAAATATTCTACTTATTCATATTTTATGTGTATTGCATAAATTTCACTTGGAATATGTTTCATTTGGCAGCTCTTCCTAACATAGTTATGTTCTCATACTTTATTAAAATTATAGGAGTAAATTACCGTATTCGGATTTAGAACAGCAATCCTCCCAAATGCTTATGTTCAGAATTAGTCTATTCTTCTAATCGACTGAAGGGATGTAGATATCTGTAACATGAAGCTGTAATAATTCAGAAACATACTGTTCTTAAATCCACTTAAGTGGGGTGAAGGAATGCCCCATAAATAATTAGATATTGAGAAAGACAGGGATAAACTTTGGTTATTTGGAAAACAAGATTAGATATCTTTTGTGTATAATGTTCTCAAGGAGGAGAAATGACTGAATCCTTTTATTCCCACATCCCATTGCTCAAAGATACTTGTTTCCTTCAAATAAAGACCTTAAGTTGTTTTAGAAGCTTTATGAAAGCATTTGAAGTGTATAAATATTATAACAAAAAGGATAAACCCAATTTGAGGAATCACCAGAAAGATTACAGGAGTCTTGCACAATTATTTAAAATATTGGACCAATTCATGTTATGTTCACATCTGACATACCAAAAGCAGTGCTAATGGTGTAACTTAAAGAAAAAAAATGTAAGAATGAGGCTGAAATGTGTGCCAATACATTGGACTCATGAAAAAGATCTGAAACCTCCAGTCTGGAAAGAAAACAAAGCAGGGAACGAGTATTAAACTATGACTTCGAGCTTTTAAGAGTATGGAAAGGTCAACAAAACAAATTTCTACCAATGAGATTTAGGGGCACCTGGGCGGCTCAGTTGGTTGAATATCCGGCTCTTGATATTGGCTCAGGTCGTGACTTCGCACTTGTCAGATCGAACCCTGTGTCAGGCTCTGTGCTGGGCAAGGAACCTGCTTGGGATTCTCTCTCTCCCTCTCTCATTGCCCCTCCCCCTCACATCCATGTGCACACATGTGTGCTCTCTCTTTCTCAAAATAAGTAAGCTTAAAAAAAAAAACAAAAAATAAAATAAAATAAAAATGAGATTTAATTAACATCCTAGGGCTTAAAGATATTTTGGAAAAACAGTCATAAATTTATGGAATTCTAACAGGAGAGAGGATACATGCTAAAATGTTAATAAATCCAGGAAAGTTCTAAAATAACACAATAAGAGAAAAGGTCATGTTTTTACAATGATGTCATTGTATTTTACTCATAAAAGAGGCTGGATGGAAAGTAGCTGGCTCTGGCATTGTGGATGGCAGTCACTGTCTTTGCTGTCTCTATGGCATTTCTAGAGACAGAGATCAGGATTAGAGGAACCACAGTTCTTGCCCAGAGCGGAAACCCTACCTTAGTTTACAGCCCATAAGCCTCTTAACAGTCCCCAGGGAAATGTTCTATCATCATCGGGGAAAAAAATTAAAACAGTTTCAGAAGCTTCAGTTTGGGAAGTGATTACACATTTTAGGCAAGTTTAATTCTCCAGTGATACACGAAAAATCTAAGAACCCTGGGGCGCCTGGGTGGCTCAGTCGGTTAGGTGGCTGACTCTTGATTTGGACTCAGGCCATGATTTCATGGTTCTCGAGTTCAAGCCCCACGTCCAGCTCTGTGCTGACAGTGTAGAGCCTGCTTGGGATTCTCTCTCTCTCTCCCTCTCTCTCTCTCTCTCTGCTCTGTACCCTCTTTCTCAAATAAATAAGTTAACTTTAAAAAAAAATTAAAGCCAAAAAAACTAAGAACCTTAATCATTTGTAAATGAGGTAATAAAAGGCAAAACAACTGATACATTTTTAAAGAATAGTTATTACTTAACAATGGAAACTGATACACATATATTCAGAAAATGCTGACACATCTTTTGTACTGAGATGGTTTCCCTGAAGAAATAGGTTTTGTCAAAAGTGGGAATTTCAGAGTCAAATAATATCCGTTCCATGACAATATGTCATTGACATAAATTTCTACTCTAACATAATTCTTTATCTAAATTATAGTCTTTGGAAGAATTTTTGTCTCTACAAATCATTGGCATTTGCCTAATAATTGTATCAGTACAGTCTGACGTCACATATTATCTTCTACATTTTTTCTCACCAGATTTGCATTCGTGTATATATTATACATTTGTCTATTACTGTATATTCATTTATTTTTGCTCTTATTTTAAATTAGATGACAAAAACTTATGGAGCAGATCTTTTCTGTTCAAAATGCTAGTAGTGGGGGTGAAAGGAATGATAATATTGGATTCAGTGCTTTGATTACCAATACGGTAACCATGAGGTACAGTAAAATATTTGCTATCAACATCCGAAGATCATAGATAAATTCACTTATTTAAAAACTTTTTTCTCTAAAAGGAGACTAGTCCATTATTTTAATTGGATAAAATTATTTTTTTCCATTTGTCTATTTATTCTACTCATTTTAATAATTCTTCTTAGTTATTCTGTATGTGAGCAAAATTTTAATCAGTCTTGTCTTAGAATGTTCCTTACCAGCCAGATCGCCTTTAGGCATGATTTGCTGCATTTACCCTACATGAGGCAAGCTTGTTTTTCTTGTTCTCTTTATTTAGCAAGTCCTGAAATGTCGTATTTTTATTACAATCACACAAAGAAAATTTGCATGTGAATTACAAAGATTTATTTCCTGAACCATTTGATAATTGCCAATGTGATACCTCGTCACCCTCCAGCCCCATAATTTCTGGTGTAGTTTTAACAAACAAGAACATTAGGATATTCACCCATAAAATTACAATATAACCATAAAAAACAAGGAATTTGACATTGTATATTGTTGTCCTCTGGTCCTTATACTTCATTCATGATTCACCAGTTGAGAATCATCTTGGGATGGAATTTTCATGGCTCTTTGGTTGCCTTGAATGGGAACAGTGCCTGGTCTTGCCCTGACTCTAGTGACTTCGACACTATCAAAGACTGCAGGCAGGTTTATTTTGTAGACTGTGCCTCACGTGGGTTTGTCTGACATTTACTCGTGTTTAGAATAGATTAGATCACATCACACTAGATTAAGTTACGTTAGATTTCCCTGTTATTACATTAAATTAGACCAGATGTTTCCTCATGGTTAGATTAGGTTTATTACACAGCTTCAGGAGGATATTCTTCAGGAGGCGTGATATTCTTCTAATTGTGATATTCTTCTGTCATACTATCAGACATAATGCTTTTGATTTCTTCCACTAATAAAATGTCCATTTTGATCAACTTGTTAAGATTGCAAAGTCCCCTGTAAAGTTACTCTTTTTCCTTTTGAAATTGTAGTCAGTACTATGTAGGGAGGTCCTCCGAAGCTATGTAAGTGTTGTGCTTCTCATTAAATTTTCCAGTTATTTACTTATCTTTATGAGGATAGATTCATGGTTTCCTGTTTTAGACACTGGATTATAATCCATTTCTACCATGTATTTTGAAGATCAGTTTGTCCCAGATTTGCCCAAAGATGCCCTTGAAGCAGCTTCTGTGTCTTTTCACATGTCTCCATCATTTGAGCACTTTCTGTTTTTCTGAGGCAATAAAATGATTTAATCTTCTCTTTCACTTTCTGTGCTACAGTCAAGCCATCAATGGTTTTTCTAGAGTTCTGGCTCTTTGTGTTGGAGGATGGTATTAAGAAAGGGATACCTGGATGCCGGGTTTGTTCCTTGCGGTTGGGGACTCTCTGATCTAGGTAATTTCAGGGGGCAGGTAAGGTCTGTATGTGCACACACACACACACACACACACACACAGATACACACACACATCTCTGTAAATGTGTATAAACACATCTGCATTTATTTTATAGCGTGCACGTGTGTGTGTGTGTGTGTGTGTGTGTGTGTGTGTGTGTATAACCAACCGCATACCAGTATTTCTAATTCTAATCGAGCACTATTGGGTTTATTGTACTCCGTCTTCCCATATGTGCAACTCTCACATCTGACAGTGAGAAATCAGGCTCCGATTTCCCACTCCCCAAGTCGACCTAGTTGGTCCATTCCTTTCTCTCTTCCCCATCTCCCACCAACACACATCTGAAAGCTCTCCTTACTCAGCCCAGCCAGCCATGATAGTTTGGTATTTTTTTCTGAAAATGATTTTGTAAGAATATCGCTGTGACTACAGTGATCACTGTGTATATTTTATCAAGAATTGAAACTTAATACATGCTCTATTAGTGTCCTAAAAATGAAACGAGAAAGATGGTCTTTCAAAAAGGCTTGTTCCTCCTCAGTCTAATGCTGGCTCTGAAAGGGGTAGGCTTGAAATATCTACAAGCCAAGTGCCCTCCACTTTTGCAGGGTCTGCTAGCCACGGGATGTTCGGAGGTTCATTTCTATTAACAACAGCGTACGATTCAACTATTTTGAACTAGGTCAACATACTCCATTCACTCTTCCCGTGTTTCCCCATGTGTGACCGGCTGACAGGACAATTATTGTGCCTTGACTTCCACATCATGCAGATAGGTCCTCTCATTCTCTCACTAGGAGAATCTGACCATTGGACGTGAACTCCTAAAGTCAGCTGGCTGTCGGATGAGATCCAGGTTACATGAGGAGCTGTACCTGAGCATAGGAGTCTGGGTGTTCTCCAGGGGGCACGTAACACGGGTGCCCGGTGAGGTACGGACAAAACACAAGGAGTAACTTCTCTTTCCTATGGAAGCTAATGTTGTAAAGTCGTTTTCGTCTGAAGAGATGATCAGAGAATACACAGCACCCCACGAGCATAGGGGAAAAGTACTAAAAATCGTGTTAGATAGTTAATAAAAAATATGATGCACTTTTACAAATGCTCCGAACTTTGTGGTATTTCTCAACGTTTAAAATTATTCCGTATTGAGATTTTTTTTCTCATTCTAAATATTCACTTTCATGCCCCGTTTTATGCTGCTAGTTTTCTAATTGTGTTTAGTGATGGAGGTCCCAAATTGAGCAAGTGAGAGGGCCCAGAACATCTACACAACCGCTGTTGATCAGTAATGGCAGTGTAGCCAATGCCGAGAATCAGTGTGGTGTCAGTTGATTGTCTAGAGTGCTGGTTTTGCCACTTGACGTAAAGTATCTGTTGGCCGATGCTGCTGCTTTTTCTAGTTTCAGAAAACGAAACAGGATTCTAGCTTTTGTTTTTTTTCCCTTTTTCCTCTAATCTCCATGGTGTTTCGGGTTCCTCACCAGCAGTCCTTCCTAAACTTGAGACACGTAACACCTGAGATTTCAGGCACGCCAGTAGACAGGTGCAACGGGGTCTGGGAAGGACATGCACCCTGGAGGTCATCAGGGTAGAAATGCCGGGGTCCCTGCTGTGCCACACGGGTAAGACCTCTTACGCTTGAGGAGCCGGCCTTAGACACAGGTGAGGAGAACCATATCTAGGACAGGCCTGCCGATGGGTATTTGCGGAGCTGACAGGCTTTGTAAGCGGGAAACAGGATCATCAAATACGATGAAGAATGAGAGGTGTATGTTAGTTTTGAGGCAAACGCAGAAGGTTCTCCCTGGGTTTTGGTAGACTAGGCAAGAGGACAGAATTCCGTGACCCAGAATTCGACGCCTTCTTGAAGGACGAGTCCAGAATCCAACACACGGTGAGTCGTTCGCCAGCCACATTCAGCTACACTGTCACGTTAGGGTTAGAACTCAGGCAATCATTTTCCCAAAGAGTCGGATAAACCAGAGCAGTGAGAGAGGACAGGCCTTTTTTGTAGGTATGTGTCTGTCATGAGTGGAATGACCACCAGCGGTCTCTGTGCACTCTTCCCTTCTGCTCCTTGCCCTCACCTCTCTAGTCCACTGCTCAAGACTTGCTGGAATGTGTGTCTCGGCCCCAGGATCTTTGCAGCAGCCCTGGAACACTCCCCCCCCCCCCCCCCCCCCGGTGCCTCCAATCTCGTCTCCTGCTGCACTTAGAAGACTATTTTGAAAAAGGCAAACTCAATCATTGCTCAGGCTTGAAATCATTTGGGGGCTCCTTTGTTCTTCATGTAACTTTTATGTTCCTTATTACTGTCTTTTCACAGCTCTCCCCCACCCAAACGCCAACATTAGCTTCATAGCTAAGTGCATCACAGCCATGCTGAGCGCTTTTTAGGTGTTTAAGTGACACATGATTATTTACACACCCGGACAAGTTTACACATTATTTCCCGTGCCCCACAGTGCCCCACAGCGCCCCTTCTCCCACTCACCAAACCCGAATCCCAACCAAAACACGTCATCCGAACCCTTGAATAATCCTTTAGATTGCAAGTTTACTTCAGGCCTCCTCCAACATGCCCTTCCTAAAGTCCTTAGTCAGCTAGGCTTTTTGTGAACTCAGCCCCCTTGTCCAGTTGTACGGAATCCCTAATTCCGAATAAAGTGCTTGGCAACATAGAGAGTGCTTCATGATATTTGTAATGTGAATTAATTAATAAAAATATATTGATTAAAGAACTGCTAACCTTCACAGCAACCTATGCTTTCTTAGCACCCCCCCCCCCCCGAACAAAAGAAATCAAAGTCTAAAATGCCGAATGTATTTGTGAAGGGTAATGTACTTGGTAACAAAGTTGTCAGTTTTGGGCAAGACTCTCTTGTTTTGAAGCCTTTGTTTTCTCACCAGGAGCTGGCTGGCTTTCTCACTGTCATCCCTTCCCAATTTATCATTGCTTATACCGACAGAGAACGAGGGAATATAGTATGACATTTAAGAGCACAGGTTTTTGAGACAGACTGCAAGATTCAAATCCTTACCTCTGACATTTACCAGCTACAATGACTTTGGGCTATTTATTTAACCTTTCTTTGCCTTGGTTTCCGTATCTGCAAAATGAAAATAATAACTGCCTCATAGCGATGGTGTAAAAATTAGGTAAATTATTATATCAAGAAACTGAGAACAAAAAAACCTGGCACCTATGTAAGCTGCATACACTGGGTAACTATGATTTAGCTTTAGTTTTCTTATTCCTGGTATAGCCTCGTATCAGAAGAGAGAGGAGAGGATTTTCTCTATTAGTGGTCCAGGCCAGATGTTTTGTGGTCCAGATCATTAAACTGTGCCTTCAAAATTGCCTGAGAGGGGCATGTGGGTCACTCGGTCGGTTAAGCATCTGACTTCAACTCAGGTCATGATCTCACAGTTTGTGAGTTTGAGCCTCATGTCAGGCTCTGTGCTGACAGCTCGGAGCCTGGAGCCTGCTTTAAATTCTGTGTGCGTCTCTCTCTCTGCCCCCGTTCATGCTCTGTCTCTCTCTCTCAAAAATAAATAAACATTGAACATTTCTTTCTAAATGCCTGAGATATCCCTTTCTGGAGACTGAAGTCTACAACATACACATCTGCACAGGACTGTTACCTGAGGACGGTAGGTGGCTGGGTTACAGAAGACCCTGCTTTGTAACTGCTGCCCAGACCGAACTTTCTGAGGCTGGGTTCCTTGTCAAGCCAACCATCTGATCTGAATGCAGGCAAAGTATCCATTTAGCACTGAGTTTTATTCCACTTCTCTATTCTTGTGTTATATGAAATTTTCATTTGGGAAAGAGAATCCTCGGCAGATAATTTTGTATGTCAAATGCAAATCCGTGAAGCACAGAATATTAGTGTTATATTGATCAGTTATAGGAGAGCTTTCTCATTTACATATCACTAGTGAGAGTAGAATTAGAGTTTATTGAATGTCTAAAAATATTTATCTCCAGGCCTCACTAACTTCTGTAAAAAATTTCCCAAAGCAACTAACGAGCTTATAGAAAATTTTATGTGCAAAGGAAAATGAGAAGTGCCCTTTGTATTTACTTTGGGCAGAGTGCAAATGTATGGGCCCTTCTAGATATTTGTAATGGTGGTAGAAATTGGTCTGGCTTTTCTAGGAGGGAATTTAGATCCCTGAGCCTAACATCTTGAGTATGTTAAAATATTTTGAACTCAGGATTTCCAAAACTCGGAATTTAGACTAAAGGAAATAACTAGAAAGTTACATAGCCTGTGGGTAGGGCGCCTGGGTGGGCTCAGTCAGTTAAGCCTCCGACTTCGGCTCAGGTCAAGATCTCATGGTTTGTGGGTTCAAGCTCCATGTAGGGCTCTGTGCTGACAGCTCAGAGCCTGGAGCCTGCTTTGGTTTCTGTGTCTCCCTCTCTCTCTGTGCCTCCCTCCTGCACCTCTCTCTCTGTCTCAAAAATGAATAAAAATTAAAAAAAAAAAACTTTTTAAAAAGTATCTGGGCAAAGATCAATTCTTTGCTATCTATTTTTTGTGTGTGTGCCGTCATATTAACTTAATGTCTGTGTCGCCCTAATAAAATGTAAGTTCAATGAAACCAGGGACATTTTCTGGGGTTTTTTCCCAACCATAGAACAAGTGCTTAGCAGATTGTCTTGTATACATCAAATATTCAACCATTATTATATAAATCAAAGAGTCATTGTTGTGATGTCTGATAGAACACATGAGGAAGTATCTAAACAGCAAAAGTAAGAGACTGACTAAATAAATATGGCCAAATGATGGGACAGATGAAATCCACCAAAAGGTCAAAGTTTTTTTCTAAGTCTATTGATCGACATAAAAAAAATCTTAAGACATATTTTTACATGAAAAAGGTTACAAGCCATACAATTCTAATATTGCAAAAATTTTTTAAAAGAAATAAAATATTGAATGTTTATATGGAGCCACACATATTCTCTCTCTCCTTTAAAATTGTCCTTATATTGTCCTTATTTCAAATATTATGATAAATTGAATTGTTTTTAGATGTTCAATCAGCTTTTTTTTTTTTTTTTTTTTTTTTTGAGAGGGTTATAAAGACCATGTAGCTACTTGGAAAATGGTTAGGAAATAATTTAAGTCTACATAAGAATACAGAAATGCATGCTGGATTACTACTATGATAAAGTTACATTAACGTAGGGCTAAGGAAGGGACAAATTAATGTATGATTAGGGAATAATTTGTAGGGGAGTGAGCTTCTGGGTTTCTTTCTGTATCTTTCTTTCTCCCTCTTTCATGCTTCCTTCCTCCCTTCCTTTCTTCCGTCTCCCCCGTCTCTCTCTTTAATTCTTTCTTCTTAATGCCACCATTTTTTCCCTAAAAAATTCAATTAGAATCTCATTCAATTAGATTCAATTAGAATTTCATTAGCCCTTTTGGTAATTATTGAAAAAAAACGGAGTTGAGCATGTCCTCCTTATCTTCAGACACCAGTACATCTTTTAGGAGTTGCCGGAGCCTTCTTTACTAACAACCAACTCAAGTAGCTTAGAGTTGCCCTTCCTCCATAAATCCCTAAATAGAACTAAAACCATACCCAGTGATGAGCAAACAATGACCTATACATTCATTTAGCCCTTGTGCTGCTCTGAATGTCAGTTTTAGTCAAGGATTATTTTATGGGGAAGAAAAATTATGCCCCCTTTTGAGGTGATCGTGTTTGTTTGCCGGTTTTTCTGCTGCAGGACACATCTGATGCATTTCACTTACGTTTCACCTGTTCCAGCATTTTCTACTGACCCTTTAACTAGAAGAAAATAACTGATAGAAAATGCAAGGAACTTAGTTCTCCTTGGTTACACAAACAAGGTCAACCTGAACAAAGATTTAATTTTCATCTGTAGTACTTCCAAGCTTACAGACCCCAGAGTAGAAACTGCATGTAGATTATTAGTTAGGTTTTATAAATTATTCCCATTCTGATTCTTTTTTTCCCATTCTGATTCTTAAAAATGGGTACAGAAACCATTTGGAATTTTACGGAATTCTCATAACTTCCTAGTCCAATACTCTTGTGTATATCACAGGACTTTGGTTTATAAGCGTATATTCTTTGCATACTCAGATAGATAACCTAATTCTGAGATTAAAAAATATATATATCTTTCTTTGCACATGCCTTTATATTTTCTGCATTTTCTCATTCAAAGTTGTATCCAAGACTTTTCCTTTTGTATTTTACTTAGAAAAAAAAAAAACAAAGATGATAATAATTGAGGTTTAAATTAGGACTATTTTCGATCGAACTTTCGGCTTCTCCCTCCATGACCTCCTACCAAGCTTCTTCCTTTCCTCTCCCCAGATCGAGGGACTGCAGTATCTGCTTCCTAATTACTCCAGCTGATATGAGGATGCTTATATACTTCTCTGCCTTCTGTCTCTTATATGTATATTTTCTTCTCTCTGTCTTTATCTTTTATGCCGCTGCCCCATTTGTTTTCACAGGCCACTTATGAGCTCAGAGCTACTGCTAAGGAAGAGCCCTGAAAATGTTCGCCACGTATTGATCATACCTTGAGAATCTTGCACATAATCTCATACACGGAGAATGTTTTCTCTGCTCGGGTCCAGTCCCACGTTGTCACCTTGAAAAGATGAGAAACTGACATGTCACCTGTTGTCGAAACACACTCCCTAGTTCCCTCTTTATCGTACTTAGATAATACGGCACACCATGACACTTTCCCACCTGCAGTACATGGTCTCAGTTGTGAAGCTATCTTCATAGAGGTCCATGTGTGGTGTTTTGGTGTCCTCTCTCTTAGGCTTTATTGCCATTTCTCCTCCTCTTTCAGCAAATGTTTTATGTTATGTGTAACCATCTCCATTTGCCCAACGTATGTATGTATTTTAAATACTGTATGATTTACATAAAAATACCAAGGATTTATATTTCTCACGTACAGTAATTTCCCAGCTTACCAACCAGTTACATACAAAGAAGCGTCCTAAATATAAACACTGGCTTTAATTTTTTAAAAAGACATTATTTGTATCAAGAAGTTATTTCAAGATGTGATCGCCTTAAACACTGTGAGGACACCAAACAATATGATGAAGTTGGTCACTTTCTTACATTTGAAACATGCATTTGTCTGTCTACTCGTATGAAATCATTCAGAGTAGGAATATAGTAAAATGTATAAATATTAATAGCTTTTTTTTCCTGCTTTCTGGGTGCTTTGAACTTTGTAGAGACATAGTCATTCAAAATAACAGCAGGTCAGATTCGATATTTCCAAAACCCTATGTAATATTACACCTGTAAGTGAGTGGTCTGGCAATTGATATTCATATTCAATAAATATTTATTAAGAATCTACTGTTGTATAAGGTACATGATTCCAAAAGAAAGACCTTGGGTGCAATAGGTACCCATACGTACTTAATACAAAGTCCAATGACTAGAATACAGGATATTAAAATGCTACTTTTTTTTACTTAGACATACCTGTGTCAAATAGATAATAAGCACATTTTGACTCTCATAAATGCCTGAACAGAAATGCCTTCTAGATTTTTCCAGGGTTATAAAGTAAATATTTAACGCCAGAACATATATCTTTAGTAAGATATTTTCAGAAACATTTGAGCTGTTTTCTATTTTTCCCCTGTATCTTATTTGCAAAATACAGGAAAACCTTGGTTTGCGAGCATAATTCGTTCCCGAAACATGTTTGTAATCCAAAGCATTGTATATCAAGGCAAATTTCAAGAACCATTGGCTAAGTCATGATCATGTGACACTCGCTGTCGCGTACCACGTGTATTACAAGACATCGCTCGTTGATCAAGTTAAAATTTACTAGAAATGTCTGCTGCCCTGCGGAACACTCGCAGAACAGGTTGCTCGCGATCCACGGTTTTACTGTATATTGGTAATACGCTATTTACCATTATCAAATTGATGTCACTCTGTCATGATAATACGGGAAAAATAAAAACTGTTGGACAAAAACGCTTACCGGAGGTGCCAGAAACTTGTAAAGACAGGATCCCCTCAGGGCTAGAAATGTTGGCGAGTATGCTCGATCTTGCAGAGGATCCTGTTCCCGTGCTTCACACCAGCCCATGTAGACTATCTGTAGGAAAATGGAATATGATTCGCTGTCAACAAAAGTCTCATTACAGATGCGTACTCTGTGTATCTTGGGTATTTTAATTCTCCCATAACATTATCAAATGAATTGATGAGAAACAATACATACGCCACATAAGCTTTCCAATAAGTGGATGTGAACCACTCCCGAGAGCTTACGTTTCCATCAGCACTTATCAAGCATTTGTTTATGCAGTCCAACTGGGCATGAGTTATATTTCCCCCTCTCCACCACCGCTACTATAAAAATGTTTCCTCGTAATGAAATTCGTCGACTTATCCTATCTGTTTCTCAATTAGTGGTATTTTACAATGAGGATGTGCTCCCAGGATAAAACTATTTAAGAGGGTAAAGGAGATAAGTCAAAAAGAGGTACCCTATGTGATGACCACTGGTGTGGTATACACATCTCCCCTCTACCTGACAGGATGGGATGATAGCTTTTCTTGATTTAGTCACCAATCTAAGATGAACATAGATTATTCAAACATTATTCATATATCAAATGGCAATGACAACAGCTCTTTGGTCTTTAGATCTTAAATATTGGTGGATCAATTTCCAAAAAGAAATCATGGGAGATAAGCCACTCCTCCTCCAATCATTTGATTGTTCTGAAGCTCAAACATATACATAAGCATTTATTCAATGAGTTTTATATTCCTGACAATGTGTACACATACGTCATTTCATTTACCTCTTACCACAACGTTATGTGGTAGACATATCTGGGAGGATATATTTCCCAGATCATGTCATTTACTTTGGTTTTATGGTTGACAGAATGTTCTTTCCTACTCTTAGACTTTTTTTTTTTTGCTATGAGATCTGTCATGACTAATGTGGTATTAATGCACATGACAAAAGTAAGTTGGAGTTAGTATCTTGTGCTTCTGCCATTGCCATGAAGAAAGCATACCCAAGATGGAATCATGTGGAGCCGGCCAGAGCCAGAATTTCCTCCTGGACCCAAGCCTAGCCACGTCCAGCCTAGAGGCTAATTCCAAATAATCAGCTCACTTACAGAGAGAAATAAAACACAGAGAAATAGACTTCCCATGCTCATATCTTAGAAGAATTATTATTATTTTTTAGAAGAATTAGTTTAAACAAATATTCCTAATATCTAAATTGACCTCCAGATGTAATATCATCCCTATAAAGTCCCAAAGCCATTCCTTATGGAAATAGAAAAAAATATCTTAAAATTCATATGGTACTACAAAAGACTGAATAACCAAAACAATATTGAGCAAGAAGAACAAAGCTAGAGACATTTTACTTCATGCTTTCAAAAAATATTACAAAACAAGGGGCGCCTAGGTGGCTCAGTCGGTTGAGCATCTGACTTCGGCCTCGGTCATGATCTCACAGCTGGTGAGTTTGAGCCCCGCATCGGGCTCTTTGCTGACAGCTCGGAGCCTGGGGCCTACTTCGGATTCTGTGTCTCCCTCTCTCTCTGCCCTTAACCCACTCACATTCTGTCTCTGTCTCTCTCAAAAATAAATAAACATTAAAAAAAATTACAAAACAAAGTAACCACAACAGTAAGATACTGGCGTCAAAACAGACAGATAAAACTAATGAACAGAAGAGAGACGCAGAAATACATTTATGCATTTAGGGTCAGCTGATCTCCAACAAAGATCAAGAATACACAATGGGGGATGTATAACGGCTCGGGAAAACTAGATAATCACATGCAAGAGAATCATTTTAGATCCTTATCTCACACCATATGCAAAAATTTATTAAACTCAACTCAACTCAAAATGAATTAAAGGCCCTAAAGCCATTAAACTACAAGAAATACAATTTTAAAACACTACGCCTTTCCTGTGTATCTCCCAAACTGGATATAGTCAAAAAGATAGGAAAAGACACATTTTCTTGAGGACATGCAGTAATGTAAAAGCTTGTGTAAATCTGGTAAGTTTGATTCTCCACTTCTAACATCAACTCAACACAGTTGTGCATACATGTGCAGTGAGGCGCATGTATAAGAATATTCGTGCAGGTTCTTCTTCTTAGTCCCAACTATGTATCAATAGTTTGAAATATTAATAAACTGTGTATCCTCAAAATATCTCATAGATGAAACTAGCGATAATTTATGGTAAAATAAATACAGCAGGCAAATTAGTAAATTAGAGCTATCCGGAACAACATGAATGAATCTCACAGAACATAATGCCATTTGAAGGAAGGAGACGTGGAATAACACATACAAGTAGTTTGTTTCAGATAAACGAGTCTTTTGGAACGCATTTCTGGTTGGGAAAACAAAAAAAGTACTAGAGTGAAGCAAGACAATCACCACCATAATTGTCAGGATAATGGTTACGTTAGAAGACAACAAGCTAGTTGTTACTGGGAAAATGCAACCTGGGGAGAAAATGTGAGTTGCTAGCCATCTGCTTTTCTTGACCTAGAATGTGGTTACGCAGGGGTTCGGCTTTTGAATAATCAAGATGCACATCTCTGACTTACGAGCTTTCCTTCCATGCATTATGTTTTACAAAAACTCATCTAAAACAGCACGCAATGTGTGTTCTTAGTAATAGCTTTATAACAACCTTAAAATAACAGAGTTTTGTGAGTATTCTAGGAAGAAAGTATTCTGATAAATACGGTTTAAATTGCACTGTCATTATTGGGCCACTGCAATGGGATAGAATTTTAATTATTACAGATTATATCACCTTCAATCGTTACTTCATTTCACAATTAGGTCAGAGTCTTTCATTTAAACTCATGTTGATAAAACGTATAGTTTCTCTAGGCTTATGACTTCTCCGTATTGGCAGAAGAAAAAAGAATCGAGTGGTATACATAACCATGAAAAGGAAATATTTCAGCTTCTTAAGGCTATGAAATTTGAGTTTGTTGTCTCTTCCTGCCTCTATAATTTGCCGGAAGCTGAAATATTAGGAAGGAGATACTGGTATTTTTCAAGAAATATCAATGAATACAATTTTATTATTTTGAACTGAGTGTAGCCTTGGGCGAAGAGCTCAGGATATAGCTAATAAAAATGGGATTATCAGAGCTGTAAGGGGGATTTCTTCCAGGGAATGCTTGCTCTCCAGGCCAAGGATTGCCCTTATCATCTTCTGTTCCAAAACAAGGAAGCAAAGTTCTTAATTGTGCAGAGATTTCTAAGGCGCTTTTTGATTTTCATCATTACCAGGACTCTTGTGAAATAATTATAAGGTTGAGGAGACCTAGGCATTTTTAGTAAATGCTTCCCACACATGTCACAGCAAATGATAATTCTAAAGAAAAACTGTATCACTTAATCTTTAAAAAAATTTAAAAACCCAAATGGACAATATAGGCATGAGTATTTCAAAGGGGATATTTTAGAAGCAAGGATAATTAAAAGGGAATGGTTTTCCTTGCATATGAAATGACAGGAGGACTTCCATATGTATAATTATAAGATAAAGATTTTAGAAGCTTGCCTATTTTTCACCTTTATTGAGGTATAAATCAGCAAATAAAATTATAAGATATTTAAAGTTGCACATTGTGATGATTTGATGAACACATATACTGTGAAAGGAGTTTTCCCATCTCGTTGATACATCCATCACCTCGTATATGTGTGTATTTTATTTAAATAGATAAGAACACTTAAGTTCTACTCTCAGCAAATTTCAGTTACACAATACAGTGTTACTTAACGTCACCATGTTATACATTCGATCCTCAGACCCTGGGCGGGGGGGTGTCTAGATGAACATTTGCACCTTTATACCAACCTCTCCCCAGTTCCTCTAGCCCCTGGCAATCATTTTTCTACTCTCTATTTCTATGAGTTTGACTTTTTTTTTTTTCCACATATAAGTGACACTATGAAGTAGTCATCTTTCTCTGCCTGGCTTCTTTCACTTAACGGGATGCCCTCAAGTTCCATCCATGTTGTCAAACAGGATTTTCTTCTTTCTCAACGATGAATATATGTCTCACATCCCCTTTATCCATTCATCTGTTAATGGACACTTAGTTTGTTTCCATATATTGACTACAGTGAATAATGCTACAATGAACATGGGAGTTGCAGATATCTCTTGGAGGCCCTATTTCCATCTCCTTTGTGTATACCCCCAAAAGTGGGATTGCTAGATCATATGGAAGCTCTATTTTTAATTTTTTGAGGAGCCTCCATACTGTTTTCCACAATGGCTGCACCAATTTGCACTCCCACCCAAAGTAGACAAGTATATCCTTCTCTCCACATTCTCATTAGCTCTTGTTATCTCTTGTCTTTTGGATGATAGCCATTCTAACAGGTGTTAAGGTGATAGCTCATTGTGGTTTTGATTTGCATAAACTTGTTTATTTTAAATGGCGTGTGTAATTAGCTGAAAACACACCTGATATGTAAAGCTTGCACTGCACAGCAACATTTTATTTTTAAAATTTTTATTATTTTAAAACTTATTTTATTTTACATTATTTCTCCTCTTTTAAATACTTTAATTTTTAGGGCCATTTAACATAATTGAGTGGAAGGTAGAGATTTCCCATAGACCCGGTGCACCTCTCCCACTATCAACATCACCCACAAGTGTGATACATTTGTTACAACCGATGAACAATTGATACGTCATTATCAGCCAGAGTCCATGTGTCCATTATGGCTCGCTCTTGGTGTTGCATATTCTATAGGTATAACAAATGCTTAATGACACATATCTACCATTATAGTATCATACAGAATCGTTTCACTGTCTTAAAAACCCTCTGTGCTCTGCTGATTCATCCCTCCTCCCCAATCCCTGGAAATTACTGATTTTTTTACTGCCTACATTATTTTACCTTTTCTAGAATGTCATATCTTTAGGATCATACAGTATGTAGCCTTTTTAGATTGATGGCCTTCACTTTTTAACGTATATTTATGGTTCCTCCATGTCCTTTCATGGCTTGACACCTCATTTCTTTTCAGTGTTGAGTGATATTCCATTCTTGGGATACACTACAGTTTATTTACCCACTCATCCACAAAGTCATCACGGCTGCTTCCAAGTTTTGGGAATACGAACAAAGGTGCTATAAACATCAATTTGCAAGTTTTTATCTGTACATAGGTTTTCAAATTTTTTTTTAATGTTTATTTATTTTTGAGACAGAGAGAGACAGAGCATGA
This sequence comes from Panthera leo, assembly GCF_018350215.1. Lineage (NCBI taxonomy): Eukaryota > Metazoa > Chordata > Mammalia > Carnivora > Felidae > Panthera > Panthera leo. The sequence goes on along the minus strand of NC_056695.1, from coordinate 3,678,551 downwards.
GCAGGGAAGGGGCAGAGAGAGAGGGAGACACAGAATGTGAAGCAGGCTGCAGGCTCCAGGCTCCAAGCCATCAGCACAGAGCCTGATGCGGGGCTCGAACTCACAAACTGTGAGATCATGACCTGAGCCGAAGTCGGACGCTTAACTGACTGAGCCACCCAGGCGCCCCTGGACATAAGTTTTCAACTCATTCAGGTATATACCAAGGAGTGTGGCAGCTGAAATGTATGGTAAAAGTATATTTTGTTTCGTAAGAAATGGCAAAACTATCTTTCAAAATGGCTACCCCATGTTTTACTCTCACCAGCAATGCAGAGTTCTTGCTTCTCCGCATCCTTGCCAGCATTTGGCATTGTCAGTGCAGGGGGTTTGGCCATTGGAGTAAGTGTGTACTGGTATATTATTCTTTTATCTTTTCATTCGGCTGATGACATGTAATGGGGAGCATCTTTTCATATGTTTATTTGCCTTCTGTATATCTTCTTTGGTGAGGTATCTATTACCGTCTTTGGCCCATTTCTCAATTGGGTTGTTTTCTGCACTATCAACACAGAGCCTGATGCAGGACTCAAACTCACACACTGTGAGGCCATGAGCTGAGTCGAAGTCAGACCCTAAACCAACTGAGCCATCCAGGCGCCCCTACTTGGATTGTGTTTTTATTGCTGAGTTTCAAGAGTTCTTTGTATATTTTAGATAATGGCCCTTTATTAGATACGTTGTACAAATATTTTCTCCCAATATGTGGCTTGTCTTATTCTATTGATATGGTCTTTTGCAAGGTAAATATTTTTGCTTTTAATGAATTCCATGTTAGCAATGGTTTCTTTCCTAGATCCTGGAAAGAATCTTTGGTGTCACCTCTGAAATGTCATCAACATAGTCAAGGTCATCTAGATGTTTCTCCTGTTATCTTCTGGAAGTTTTATAGTTTTGGATTTTACATTTAGGTCTGTAATCCAGTTTGAGTTAAATTTTGTGAAGGGTGTATGGTCTATGTCATGATTCTTTTTTTTTTTTTTTTTTTTTTGGCATATGGATGTCTATTTCTAGAACCATATTTTGAAAACACTGTCCAGAGAGGATCCTCAAAAATTTTTGTAAATGGATTACCTCCTGAGAATAGCAATTAGACAAAGAGAAAATAAGATGGGAGACCACCAGTCTGACTGAATCTGTGACCATAGCTCGTATTCAAAACTTGGTAAGAATTTTCTTTTCTTTTTTTTTTTTTTTTTGACCTTCTCCCCTAAACAAATTGAAGATACTGCAGTTGGATGGGTGAATTAACTTACTGTGTTATTTAAGTTGCAAACCAATTATTTGATGAATTGAAATCAACTGCCCTTATCTTTCAAATCTTTGCAAAACTAGAAATGCAATTCTAGAGGCAGTCAAAAGTTCACCTATTCATTTTTATAAATCCCAAAACATCCCTGCTTATCTTAAAAGGCTTATCACTTGCATTCTTCCCTGTGTGTTTGAGATGTAAATGTTAAAGTACAAACTTCTGGGAAGTAATTCTTACCAGAAGGAAAACAAAAGATAAAAAATCATTTAAACTTTGTTTTAGCCAATGGAATGAATGGGCAGCCTCATTTACCAGAAAAACAACCTAGAAACAACTTCTATTACAACTGGTAAAATGGAAACTGTAAGACCCCTGTTTATATCTGTCTGTATGCTTAAGTGTGTCTATAAATGTGTATTGTAGATGTATGGTATTTTCTACTGCTGGATCGTATTCTAAAATTGATTTGTAAATGATCTCTATTTAATTGATTTAAAGAAATAAGCACTTATATGAATTAATATTCATAAAAAAATCTCAAAATATAATAGAAACTAAACCAAATGCTTTTCAGGGTCACATGATTTGGCACAGTCTTTGACAAATAAAAGCTAGTTTAAATTTGCTTTAATTAAAATAGGCATGTATTCAGCACACCAACAATGATATATATTGCAGACAACTTCTATTCTACCTAGGTTGTGTTACCTGTCAAAAAATTTGTCAGTAAGAAAAACAGCTTGGAACAATGAATGACTTTGTCAAATTTCTCATGAAATTTTTGTGGGTAATCTAAACATAAGTGTTATGAACACGTATATTAAACAGATGTAAGTAGGGTAAAAAGTTTTTAGGTGAACTTTTAAAATAGTTTCCCCAACTTTTTAATATACCTTGAAACCTCAAAGTTAAGTTAAATGATAACTTAAATTCAATGAGTATTCATTTATTTTTATCTTTTAAAGGATTTTTTAAGCTATTTGTTTATTTTGAAAAAGACAGAGAACATGAGCAGGGGAGGGGCAGAGAGAGAGGGAGAATCCCAAGCAGGCTCCACACTGTCAGTACAGAGTCCCTTAGAGAAACTAAAGATATTTGAGTCTATTAGTAAACATGCATTATGCTATGCTGATAAATTTTCTATCAAAAAAAGCATGTTTCTAGAAATCATTAAAAGTATTTATATTTTCACACGATGCTAATGTAAAAGATAGTTCATAATTGTTTATTTCTTAAAGTTCCTAAAGTTAAGAATTCTAATTCATAATGTCATTAAAGCTAGTAGAAATAACAAGGGAAGCATCTCTGTATGCAAGAAAAGTAGGATGTATGCTTTTGGCAAAAGAAAGCATGAGGGATGGAAATACATTCTTGTTGAGGGAAGAGAAAGTAATTTTGTGCTAAATTGAGGCTGGTTATTTAAAGAGGGAAAATACAGGATGAAATCTGAATGTAAAAAAAGAAAGTTGTAGAATGTGTGTGGAAAGGGAATCTTTGAAAAAGAATTTTAATGTGTGGTCAAATTGGCTAGAATTAAAATGAATTTATTTTAAAATGAGTTTTAGTATCAAAAGTTCACTGGTGCAAGTTGTCTCCAAGAAGGCAGCAAAGTAAGAGGACCCTGGGCCTGTCTCCTCCCACAAACACCACTAGATAACTATTAAATCATCCTAAGTACCCCAGAAATCCACATTAAGACTGACAGAACAAACCCCATACCCAAAGGGAGACAAGAGACTACATCAAAGAAGGTAGGAAATGTGGAGATGTGGGTTAGGGGAGAAATGGATCACGTTTGCCACGGAGGAGAGGGAGCCATAGTCTCAGAAAAGGACGAAAGACAGAGATGCATACAGGGGAACACAGAGAATTTTTCCTCAAAGCCAAGACTTAGAAAACACGAGGGGCTGAATGTCGTGTGTTCTTGCAACTAACTAGCAGGGATTAACCCTTGGAATGTTGTTTTATTATTTCATTTAATTTCATTTAATTTCATTTAATTTAATTTCATTTATTTTTTTTTAAGTTTATAGAGTGAGCATGAGTAGGGGAGGGCAGAGAGAGAGGGAGAGAGAATCCCAAGCAGACTCCTTGCTCAGCAGAGCCCAGTGTAGGACTTGATCCCAAGATCAATGCCAAAATCAAGAGTCTGACACTTGAACGACCGAGCCATCAAGGTGCCCCTTCAAGGCTGGAATTTTATTTATTTATTTATTTTTTTAAATTTGAGAGAGAGAGAGAGAGTGAGCAGCAGAGGGGCAGAGAGAACGGAGGGAGAGAATCCCAAGCAGGTTCCGCACTGTCAGAGCAGCACCCGATGCAGGGCTCAAACTCACAAACCCTGAGATCATGACCTGAGCCGAAATCAAGAGTCAGACACTTAACCAACTGAGCCACCCAGGTGCCCCAAGCCTGGAATTTTAAAGGTCATTAGGCTTGGCTTCAGTAGAGCTCAGAGGGCACTGCCCTATTCCTGAAGAGAAGGCAGGCAAACAACCTGGGGTGGGCAGGGAGGTCCTTACCACAGAGATAAAAAAGTGAAAAAGAATCAATCAGAGATGAAGAGTGCAATAAACAATATTGGAAACAGGCTTAATGCAATGAACAACAAGCTGGAAGAAGCAGAGGAACAACTTAGTGGCCTAGAAGACAAAATCATGGAAAATAATGAAGCTAAACAAAAGAAAGAAAGAAAATTATGCAACGCAAGAATAGACTTACGGAACCCAATGACTCCATCAAATGTAATAACATTAGTATTACGGGAATCCCAAAAGAAGAAGGGCGGGGGGGGGTGGGCGGCAGAAAATTTATTTCAAGAAATAATAGCAGAAATCTTCCCTAACCTGGGGAGGAAGGAAACAGACATCAAGATCCACAAGGCACAGGGTACTCCCATCAAAATCAAAAAAAGCAGGCCAACACTAAGACATATTGTAATTAAATTTGCAAAATACAGTGAAAAAGAAAAAATCTTCAAAGCAGCAAAAGAAAAGAAGTTTTTGACTTACAAAGGAAAATCCAGAAGGCTAGCTGAACATTTCTCAACTGAAATTTGGCAAGCCAGAAGGGAGGGGCATGATGTATTCAAAGTGCTGAATGGGAAAAAATCTGCAGCCAAGAGGACCCTATCCAGCAAGGTATCATTCAGAATAGAAGGAGAGAGAGAGAGTTTCCCAAAGACTCAAGGAGTTCATGACCACTAAACCAGCCCTGCGAGAAATATGAAAGGGGATTCTTTGAGTGCAAACAAGGGATCAAAAGTGACACAGACAAGAAAAGGTCAGGGAAAATCTCCAAAAAACAGTGGCAAAACAAGTAATAAAATGGCAATAAATAGATATCTATCAATAATTACTTTGAATGTAATTAGACTAGATGCTCCAATCAATAGGGTGTCGGAATGGATAAAAAAACAAGACCCATCTACATGCTGCCCACAAGAGACTCATTTCAGATCTAAAGACACCTGCAGATTGAAAGTGAGGGGGTGGAAAAACATTTATCACGCAAATGGATGTCAAAAGAAAGTCAGAGTAGAAACACTTATACCGAACTATACTTTTTTGTTCTTGTGTTGTTTTTGTCCTGCTTTGGTGTCAGTGTAGTTCTGGCCTCATGGAATGATTTTGAATGTGTTCCTTCTATTCCATTATTTGTAAGGTTTTAATAAAGATTGCCATAAATTATTATTATTTTGTTAATGTTTGTTAATGTTTCACCAATGAAGCCATGTGGTCTTGGGCTTTTCTGTGTTGGGAGAGTTTTGATTCCTAATTCAACTTTCATTCCTGTTATTGGTCGAAGAAGGTTTCCTATTTCTTGGATTCAAGATTTGGTATTGGAATTCACTGCTTTTTTTTTTTTTTTTCCCCTAGGTTATCTGATTTGTTAGTATATACTTGTCTATAATAACCTATTATCACCATATGTATTTCTGTGGTTATCTATTTCATTGTTTTCTCTTCCATTTCTCATTTTGACATTTGGATCTTCTCTCTTTTTTTCCTAATGCAGTTAAAACATTGCCAATTTTGTTTATTTTGGGGGGAAAACTGGTCATTACTTTCAATGTTATGTTGTTGTTTATTCTGGTCTCTAGTTTATTTATTTTTGATTTTTCTTTGTTATTTCTTTCCCTTACTAAATTTCAGCTAAATTTCTTCTTTTTTTCCAGTTCCTTGTGGTGTAATGTTAAGTTCTTTAACTTTTTTTCTTAATACAAGCATTTATAGCATAAATTTCACTCTAACATCTGCTTTTGCTACGTCCTATAGGTTTTGAAATAATGTGTTTTCTTTTTCTTTGTTTTGACACATACTTTGATTTGCCATTTGATTTCTTACTCGGCCCGTTGCTTGTGCAGTAAGTAGCGTGTTGTTCAATATTAACATATTAAATATGTAATATTTACACTGTGGATTTTCCAGGTTTTTTAATTGTTGATCTTTCGTTTTGTACTATTGTGGTTGGAAAATGCACTTGGTATAATTTCAGTCCTCTCACATTCGGAATATTTTTATGTCTCTTTTTATGTGGTTTATCCAGGGGATTCTTCTGTGTGTACCTGAAGAAAATGTGTACTCTATTTTTTTGTGGATGGAATGTTTTCAATATACATATATTTATTTATACAAATATATTTAAAATATATTTAAAATATATCTTTTAGAACCATGTATTCTGAAGTATGCTTCAAGTAAAATATGTTCTTGTTGTAAGATAATAACTTTCACTGAGGGTACTCATTTAAAATGAAGCATATCAGAGGGGAGGCGGGAAGGGCATGGGTGAAAGAAGGGAACGGCATTAAGAGTGCACTTATCATTATAAGCGCTGATGATGATGATGAGAATTGCTGAATCGCTGTATTGTACACTGAAACTAATATAATGCTATATGCTAACTATCCTGGAATTAAAATTAAAAGTTTAATTTTAAAAAGGTACGCTGGTGCAAAATTACAGTTATATTTTTCTCTGTTAAAAGGCAAATGTTTTCTGGGCACATAAGTGGCTCAGTAGGTTGAGTGTCCAACTTCAGCTCAGGCCATGGCCTCGCGGTTCCTGACTTCAAGCCCCGCATGGGTCTCACTGCTGTCAGCACAGAGCCAGCTTCGGATCCCCTGTCTTCCTGTCTCTCTGCCCCACTGCTGCTTGCACTCACTCTCTAAGAAATAAATAAGACATTAAAAAAAAAAAAGGACAATGTTTTCTTACTTTATGGGTCTGCTCTTAATAAAACATTGTAAACAAAGGTTTTTCTTTACCTTTAATGCAATCTCCCTAGAAAAACAAAGATCCTATAATTTGTCTTTATCAGGTCACTGATGACTTGTGGGGAAAAAAAAACTAAGTCTGTTCAGTTTTAAAAAAACTAAGGCTTTTTACAAGGATTTAACTTTCTGTGTTTGCTTATGAAGTCTTCAATTGCCATTTTGGCTAAATAAATAGCTAAGTATTGTCTCATGGAGACCTAATCGCGTTTGACCAAGTGTGCAAACATTTTGATATTGTTGACAAAATGCCTCCAAATTCATATTCTAAATAATCGTCCTTTTCGCCTTGAACTACCTTTGTTTTTTTTTTTTTTTTCAGGGATCCCTGTGCCATCTCAAAAGATTTGTTCTCTTGCCTTATAAAAAGGGAGATACTGAACTAATTAGGCTTATTTGGCATGTTAACTTACATGTTAAGGATTGTGAAATAGGTGATTCTAGCCCTATTTCCGTATGTTAGTGTGGATATATGTTATTGATATAAATGTCCCAGTAACTATAAGAAATTCCTAAAGATCTGTTATGTCCTAATGTAATGTTAACACTTGTAATTCTAGTTATTATCTTAAAATGAATTTCACGAAGATAACCAAATTTCCTTGTCAATTGCATTAGAATGAATTTTCATTGGAACTTTTTAACCATGCCATTTTTAAGTCTTTTGTCATTTACAGACAGTTATTGCTTTATTCTGATACTTTCACGAAAAATGTTCCTGCAAAAGTATTGCATCTTTAAGAAGATTCAAAGAAATGGCTTTTGACAAGTAGTGTTTTATGGTAATTTTAAAGTCATAACACTTAACTGGGTAAAAATTTCCAGATCTGGTGGAAAAACTGGATTCAAACAGAAAAAGAATAAATTACATGGGACTGAATTAACTGAGGAAGATGATTACATTTTTTAGGACTTCCTGTTTAAAACATCGCTGGTTCTCTAATATTTTTCTTTTCCAGATTTTAGGAAACTTTATTCTTTCTATTCTTAAGCTACAATCTTGTAAGTTATACCATTATGAACAAAGATATAACACTTTTTTTCTCCCTACCTGTTCTCTCTAAAATTCAGCAACTTTTAGTGAGTATTCTCATATTTATAAAAAACAATTTATACATAACAATATAGGTATTGGCATAAGTTCAATAAGAATCTATTCTATTCTCCTTGTAAGAGAACACAATTAAAAATGTTGGTTATATTACCAAGTCTTTGACTGGAATATCATATTTGAGAGAGATGTGCATACAGTCAGATATGACCAGACAGTTTCGAGGAACTAAGGTTGACTTTTCACAGCCAATAAAGCCCCTTGGAAAAAATCGACGTGGTAATTTGCTTACATCGAAGCAAACTGTTCCAGCAAAGCAGTCTTGAAAAAGAGCTTATATGGTCAATCATTATTCTTGCTGCATTTATGTAAATAATAAGACAAAGTTTAATGCAAACAAATCAGCCTTATTTTTTAAAGTAATAATAATTATGGAGAGAAGAAATTATGTTTATACCTTAGTCTGTATTAGATTCTAATCCTGTTCATTGTCTTTGAGGTTCTGTTAATATACCTGCAAATTGGACTGGATCCTGCTTTTCCTCAAAAATCTGGCTATGAGTTTCCAAATTCACGTTTCCAATTTTCTTCCACTAATTTGGAATCACTAAGAACAAAGAGGGCTCTTGAATATCTTCGGAAGAGATTATACCATGTCCTTCTCATTACACAGATGAGAGGCAAACTTTAGGTCCTTAAACCTTGGATATGCATCTCACAGCTAAAGAAGTTTCCATCTGACATCTGGTCCTATGTAACCGTTGGAGACGTCTCAGTCAAACTGATGGAAGAGAAGTAGCTGAAACCCAGGTAGACTGCTTCCTCCAAACACCAGATCGAAATGTCTTACTTTAATTGAATTTGAAATCTTTTGTTCCTTTTTTTTCCCCCTTTCCTTTACCCTGGCATTGATCTGGGAAGATAATGCCATCATTTGTTTCTCCCAAGCCATTACTAAATAGGGTAACCTTTGCCTTTCAGACTGCCAGATTCGTCATCAAAAACTCCCATCTGTCCATTAACAACGCCACCTCAGAGAAGTGATTGGTACCCTGACGGGATTTATCTGTGTGGTGCTCATCACTCTCCTTGGGACTTCAGGTGCCTGGAGAGCTGGTTAGGTTATCAGCGACCCTAATTTCCACAAACAAGATACTTCATTGACCGACTCCCCTGCATTTAGATCATTGAGTTAGAAAGGAATTACCAAGAGACTTCATGGTTTAAGACTCACTTCCTTTGTGGCCATACTTCCCTGAGAAGGAGTAAATGTAAATGAGGATATGATCTTAAACCTCTCCTTAACTCTTAAAAAGATATTACAGAATCTTCTAAGACAAGAGCTGCTCCCGCAAAGATCCTTAGACTTTGTCCAATTTTTTTTTTTTGATAATTAGATAATCTTTGATTATCCTTTAGCTGAGCAATAGTCTATGCCATGGCCAACACCACTTGCTGCACCTGAATTGACATTTATGATTTCTGGTCATTATTATTCTTTCCTCCCTCCTCCAACACGGGGACATGACTCCTGGGAAAGATTTTTCCCAGCACTGAGGGACAAATATAGACAAAAATACCTCAACTTGATGCTTTATAAATGATGCCTTCAGAGAAATATCTGGACCAAACAGAGGAAACATAAAATTGAATAAGGAAACCTCACTTAACATAGAGTCAGGAAGCCATGAAAGGAGAGCGTTCATGCACATGTGACCCACCTTAATCTATGTGACCAGCAGGAACAAGATTCCACATGCCTTAGCAACAGCCACCACCTCAAACTTATTCTTATTTAACACAACCCTCCCCAGTTTTGTCCCAGCACCTAATAAAAGCTAGCCTCCCCCCCTCCCCCGTCTCTTAGGACTTGCTTATGGTTTGCCATAGTTCGCTTGTCCTAAATTGCAATTCTCCTGCTGTTCTTAAATAAACTCATCTTTGTTTAATTACATTGCCGTTTGTATTATTTAAGGTTGACAATATGTATTCCCAGTATTTTGGAGGGAGTGAAAGGGAAGGGAAGGGAAGGCATTTAAGAAGATAAAATATAGTAGGTAACAACATGCTCATAATGAATAATAAAACTGAGGCAAATAGTATATTCTCGCAGCAAAATAACTATAGCACATTAAATCCGTTACATTTACGAACATAAGGCCGCAGATTTGTCTCTAACCCTTTCTCAGCCTAAGTGAAAATGAGCAGCTTGCTCATCTGATCTCCTTGTGATAGAGGCGTCCTTGGTCCGTCAGCATCAGTATCATCTGGGAGCTTACTGGAAATGCAAATTCTCATGTCCTATCCCAGTCCCACTGAATCAGAAATTTTGGGGTTGGGACCCAGCATTCTGTGTATTAACAAACCCCTTATCTGATGTGAAAGCTATCTTAATTTTGGGCATACTTATCTCTAAATCAGGGAGTAGACCCAACAACTGGTAAGTCTGTGTATTATTGAGAACAGAGCCTGTTACTTATGATGATGGATGAAACCATGATGAAAGTATTCTAGTACTTGAAAGAGAGAGAGAGAGAGAGAGAGAGAGAGAAAGAGAGAGAGAGAGAAAGATGCATTCTCAGTTAACAGGTATTTCCTAATAGAACAATGGTAAGGAAGCTTGTTGAAGACCAAATCTACTTCCTGGGACCACTGGAATACAACAGGCAAAAAATATTTAAAAGGAGAATAAAAAGATTTTAAAAGGTACTGCAATGTTACCATGGCACAAAGACCTAATCAGCCTGCCTTTTAGTCGAAGGGAAAAACTCAGGGACGTGAGTCTCCTTCAGGGCCACTTGCCCCTGGCCTGTGTCCATTGTCAGCCAACTGCAGAGGGGCTAAAACAGTAGGTTTCTGCAGGTTCAAAGATTTAAGTAACACATGTGTTTCAGAGCCTTCCAAGAAAAATATCAGCAGAATACCACAACATAGGAGTAAAATTAAACGAATACGGGGCCCAGTCCCATCAAGACTGGAGCCTCGTTCATAAGCACTCAATCCTGATTGAAATAAGATAAACTATACTTTTGATTCTATTTTGCCAGTAATAAAAGTAAGTCCTCTCTGGAGGAAGATAACCTCACTCAAAGCTCAAATTATGTCTGTAATGTTTATATGCAATATTTACTTTTTAACCAATATTTAGAAACCATAAAAGGAGACAAAAATAAATACAATTCAGAAAACCAGGGGATAAATCAGGGGAAACACACATACACACACACACACACACACACACACACACACACACACGGGATTCATATTTTGGAACTACCAGACCCAGAACCTCAAACTACTTTGCTCAATATATATACTTGAAATTTAGACGACCAGTTCAAAAATTATAGGAGGTAACTGGAAAAATCCAAAGTAATACAATGAGTATCTGGAAATGAAAACTGAATGACTACAACCAAAATTCAAAATACGGATTTGCCAGTAGTTGATATACAGCTATATAGAGGAACACAGAATTACAAGAATTTAGCAGTCATTGGTCCAAAATCAATATAACAACCATGTTTCTACCCCCAAAAGATCATTTTCCTAGCCCTTGACATGTGTGTGTGCACTTTATGAGCAGAAGTTTAAATATTATGACTAAACGCATCTAGGAGTAAAAATGTTTCTCAAAGCCTTAGCAATCAAAAGTACCTACAGAAGGCAAGAGAATAAGAATTTAAAAATGATTGGGGCGCCTGGGTGGCTCAGTTGGCTAAGCGTCTGACTTCGGCTCAGGTCATGATCTCGCGGTCCGTGAGTTCGAGCCCCACGTCGGGCTCTGTGCTGACAGCTCAGAGCCTGGAGCCTGTTTCAGATTCTGTGTCTCCCTCTCTCTCTGACCCTTCCCCGTTCATGCTCTGTCTCTCTCTGTCTCAAAAATAAATAAATGTTAAAAATGTTAAAAAAAATGTTAAAATAAAAAAAAAAGAATTTAAAAATTATTTACCAAGGAGTCCTGAGTTGGTAGTCCCCTCATCTAGGTGTCTGCATCTTACCCTGCAGAACTTCACAATGAATCTCAAGTACCTAAATCAAGGGAGAGGAGATGTATAGCTCCCAAATACAATCGTCTTTATATTCCACCAGCCTCCTATGCTTTCAGACGGCAACCTCAGCACCTACCAATTCTTCCTGTCTGCCTTGAATGAGGTTCCAGGAGATTTCTAACAAAACCACACCTACACTGACCATATCAGTGGTCAGTGTACATATCATACATCACTGTGTCCACCGTGTACCTCAGTGTACTTCCCCCAGTATCCACACCTGCTGCTTCTTGGAGAGGCATCCTTCTGAGGTTGCACCATCATGGACTGGCTCACTCCCCTTCTCATTTGACGGCATCCTTTATATGACCTGGAGGCCAGCCTGCTTCCAAGTCTGTCCCCTTTAGGAAATCATCCCTTGGTCCAACGCCATTGTAAGGTCAATTACTTACAGTTTGCTAAATACTTTACCAGGTGGTCTTATTTTTGTGGGGGCTTTTGCTGAGTTACTGTTTATCTAAGAGAAACCTTAATAAAATGAATCTCAAGGAGAGCTTTAAATGAAAAAAGAGGTTACAAAATGAGCTGCATGTACCCTGAGTGCTCTGGTAGAAGCAGAAAGATGTAATCTTCACTTTTGGGAGAAGGGCGCGTGGTTGATTGTGAATTTACCAATGAACCTATTGTTATTTTTATATCAGCTGTAAAAAACCATCTCCTTTCCCTCTTGCAGCTGCTTCCCTGAAAACCACTGCTGAGCCAGCAATTACTGGAGAAGCACAAAGCCCCTCAAATGGGGGAACCATAGCAATTACCCTGATTTGTCACTGCAAAGGGTTGGCGACAAAGTTGCCTTTCAAGACACTGAAATTAAGCAGCTTGGGACTGGGCCAAAGTATTTTGGAGAGTAGCAATCAGGAAAGGAAGAAAGAGACACCCTTGTCAGCCCAACAAAGCAGGTAGACCTAACAGCCCAGGCTGAGTATGTTAATAGGAAATCGGGTGGCTATTTTCTGGCAACGCATCAGCGTTACCTGAAGTACATTGTGCATCGTGGGTTGACTTTTCTTTGATGATTAAAATAATTCTAGGCCATCTTGATTCACAATCAAGGAGTAAAACTCAAGAGTTCTTTTGTTTTGTTTTGTTGTTTTGGCTAGGAGATTTATCAGATATGATAGCATCCAAAATTTCTGCACATAAAGGTGACTTTTTCCGACGATGGGTAACTTGAACATCTTCCCCAACACACAGACAAAATACAGGTATTGAGTCAAGCCCCGGTTACAAGTATCGGAGATACAGCCGTGAACTAAATACACGGTGCAGTAACGTTACTAGATTCCGCTTTGGAAGGCAGAAAGTAGATAAGAAATAAAATATATGTTAAGTCAAGGAGCAAGGGGTCCTAAGGGAAACAAGGTAAAGAAATGAAGGAAGGGAAACATGAGAAGAACTGGCAAGGGGCAGAGATTTTGGATGACGTTGCCAGAAGGTCTCACAGGGGGTCCATCCGAATACAGGCTTGAGGGAACTGAGAGAGCTTCCCATGTGGACGTGTGGAGGGAAAAGCTAAGGCAGGGAAGCCAACAAAGCAAAGGCTGAAATGCAGGGCTTGGCTGGGGGGTTTGGGAGGCCTTGAAAGCCAGAGAAATTTGGAGAGGGGAACGGACGGTGAGATGATGTGCAAGGTGCCCTTAGAAGTAACTGCCCTCAGGACTACTGTGAGGGCTGTGGCTTTTGCTCCGAGTGACATGGTAAGTCCTTGGAGGGTCTGAGGAGAGCAGAGACAGAGTCCGAGTTGTGTCTGAGCTGGAGCACTGGACCGAAAGAGAAGGGAGGCAAGAGGCAGGGGGGCGGGAAGGAGGCTATTGCCCTGATGCCGGGAGAGAGGACGGAGGCCACAAAAGATGGGCCCCGGGGGAGGTCTTAGGAGGTTGTTGGACTCTGACCATATTTGGAAAGTAGAATTTCATCATCAGGTGTGAAAGGAAAACTGAAGTGAAGGATGATACAAGGTTTTTGACCTTTAAGAACGGAAGCAGGGGGATGAACGCTGTGAGATGGGACAGGCTCAAAAACAAAATCGTCTTTGGAGGGAAAAGCAGGAGCGGAGCTCAGTGTCACGCACTGTAAGACCGGTAACTGTGGGCTTATTAAGAGACAAAGTGTATACACCGCTGTGCACTCAAGGGAGTGGTCGAGTCTCATCGCGTGGAATCTCCATCCGTTTGTTTATGATGGGTACCACAGGCCTGGAAGCCAGATGGATGTATACAGAGGAGAGGAGAGGCCCCACACTCTGTCTGGAAGCAGCAGGTGTTGGTGGCGGGGGGGGGGGCACACAGAAGGGAAGAAAACAAGGCATAGGAGAACACTCCTGCAGTTGTGATGTCTTGAAAGACCAGTGAAAAGAGATCAAATGCCCCTGATCACTCAAATGCCAGGAGGACCGAATCCATCACTGGTCTAGCAAAACAGCGCTGCTTGGTGACCTTGGGACAAATTGCAGTTGGGTTGGACCCCGGAGAACATGGGCGAGGCTACCTGGGGACAGTGAACGTGGCCTCTCTTTCAAGTTGCTTTGCTCTGAAGGACAACAAAGAACAGAGCGGTCCTGAGAGACCCTGGGCGGAGAGGGAAAGGGGGTTCCAAGGCCGTGGGGCTGGGTGGCCGCAGGGGGTGCGGGGAGAGCTCCTGGCGCAAGGCTCCTGGAGAGCAGCCGTGCCGCAGGGCTGCAGGGAGTGGGCAGATGTGCATGGCTCTCCTCTGATTGCTTCAATTTTCTCAGTGGAGCAGGAAGCAAAATTGTCTTCTGATGCTGAGGCCGACGGCAGTGGTTTGGAGGTTGAAAGAGCCAGCGGAGATTCACTGAAAACGGAGGGAAAGAAGGGACTGGAGAAGAGGGAGAACTGAGCCCACTTGGGGGTCACTGATCAGGCATCATGGGAGGCATCACCAAGGCTGTCTGATTTTCTTTAGCTCTCTTTAGCTAAATGAGAGCAGTCACGGAGGAAAAGGAGGGTTGGGTTTAATGTGAATGATTCTTCTCCTTGAGAGAACACAGACGTAACTGGGGGAAATGACAATGCTTACTGATGGACAATGACAATACTGGTGGAATGTACATCAGGTAAGGGGCGTAAAATGCAAGGATGGGATCAAACAGTCCAAGACTCCGTTCGTGCGGAGCATGTTGGAGTTTGGGATGCCTGCAGGGCTAAGGTGGAAGGGTGGAGGGTGCCAGCCACATGTTTGGATTTATCATCGCACAGGAGGTGCTCACAATGGCACGGTGCAGGGGTAAACCGAGGATGCACAGTTTTGAGAAAGCGTGAATGTCAAGGTGATTGGATGACAGCAGGTCAAGTAACTGAAAGGCCAGGACGCTGTCCTGTATCCTTTTTCATATGGAAAGAAGTATTGAGGGACTAATTGTGGAGATGTAATGAGCCAGGGACTAAAATTACCACTGGATGAGCAGAGATCTGAGATAGTGGATGTCCGTGGAAACAGGGGGAGGGGGGAGACGGAGACAGAGACAGAGACAGAGACAGAGACAGAGATGGAGAAGAGATTAGAGGGACGGTGCGATGGGAGCGAGCCGTTTGCCTTGTCTCTTAAGTCTAGGAAGTTGGGGAGAACTACAAGATCAAACAATTCTCCACAGGAGAGCCAGGTTTCAATTAGCACAGGAAGGTGAGAAACTAAATTAAGGAACTAAGAGAAAAGGGGATTTACAGAGGACTGACCTTAAACTGTTGATATAAATCCTTCCACCTCTGTTCAGAGGCAAGAAAGTAGGAAGGGAAGAAAAAAGCCTGGAGTATAAATAGTACAAAGTAAGAAAAGCCATTCCTCTTGACAGGTGAAGGCAGAATGTATAGCAAAGGAAGTCGAATTTCTTTCTTCCTCTGCATGTATTATTAGCTCATACCGCCAAGATTTCCATGAGGCAAATCAATCCGTATTAATTAAATGGTCAATGTTTGCTTTTGTATTGGCGAATCAACTTCTCAGGCAATTTGCTACAGTCGTCTTTGACGGTGAGATGAAGTGTTCGCACATCTGCAATGACGGCACGGTCACAAAAGAACTTGCAACCGCTGGAACATGAGCACACGTCTTGATTGGTCCACGAAAAGTCAAAGAGAGTATGTCAGCGGTTGTAATACACAGGGATTTGGGACGGGAAAGCTTCTGTCGATAAATATCTATGGAGAAAGGAAACTTCCATTGGACTGATTTGTTGAAAAGATCAGAAGTCTTCTATCATTATACACTAAAGAATAAGATTGGTTAATAGTTACAGGTTTGCGTTTATCGATAGGCCCTGGCTGGGGGTTTAACTGATACATTTAAAAAATATATATTTTAATGTTTATTTATTTTTGAGAGAGAGAGACAGACTGTGAGTGAGGGAGGGGCAGAGAGAGAGGGAGACACAGAATCTGAAGCAGGCTCCAGGCTCTGAGCTGCCAGCACAGGGCCCGACGCAGGGCTCGAACTCATGAACTGAGCCGAAGTCGGACGCTTAACCGACTGAGCCACCCAGGCACCCCTAATTGATACATTATTTGAACGTGTCTTTACATATACATTACTATAGCAGAGGTGTAATTGAATATTTTGCTATGGAGAATATGGATAACTCTGCAAATAGGACATGGTAAAGCATGATCATAGAGGATTCGGGTGCGATCGGCAGTATATGTCTTAGTAGCGTAAGAAAATACATACTATTTGAAATTAATATGGAAGCAATCAAATCAAATCACACATTTTATAATTCATTTTCATTTCATTGCTGCACTGGCATGACGGGTTTTTTTTTTCTCCTA
This sequence comes from Panthera leo, assembly GCF_018350215.1. Taxonomy (NCBI): domain Eukaryota; kingdom Metazoa; phylum Chordata; class Mammalia; order Carnivora; family Felidae; genus Panthera; species Panthera leo. Next base: position 3,662,101 of record NC_056695.1, on the reverse strand, counting down.
CATAATTTCAGAGAAGAAGAAAGAGGCAATAAGTTCCATATGTAAAAGAAGCGTCTGAAGGAAATCAAATTATTAAAAATTTAGAGAGCTCAGTGAGGCATTGGCCATAATTTCCCATTGTGATAAAGGCCACCGGCTAAAGGAATGCTGTGAAAATAAATAAACCATCGAAATAAGGCAAGAGTTTTATTTTTGAAAAGCATTTCTGTCACTAACAGACGATTTTATAACAGAGAATAATTTAGCTTTTCCTTTTATAGAACTTTAAAGTTGCACTCCATTTGTTTTTACTTTCTACATTTGCATAAATAATACATTCTTCTTAATATCAGGCTGTAGTTAAGTTCTCACACAATTGAAATTGTATCATATAGACTCCAACAATTGAGTAGTTAAAACCAAACAAACAACAGCAATGAGGAGCTTTCAGCTTTTTGAGCAGAACAGTGATTGTCTTCCCTAACTTCAGTTAATGAAATCAATCATGAGTCTCGATCTGGACAGACGGAATCTGTGCATAGAGTAAATATTTATGACTTTGTAGACATCTGATTATTTTGTTGGTGCAGGGACACTGTCACTATAACAGCATGCTCTATTCTAAACTCCAATGTTGATCACCACACTAATTCTCCATGAAGTGAAATAGCGTCTAAAGTGGACAGCTTGACAGGGTTTTCTTCTGTTGGCAAGTAGATGTCCTGAGATACGCTATGGTTATTTCCTCATGTGGAGTGGAGAGGGCTTTTCATAGGATCTCAGGAAGATTCTCGGGAGTAAGTCAAGACCTCAAATAATAATTGCTTTTCTGCCTCATCTGAACATAGAAGTACTCAGGGGGGCAATTTCTACTTAGACCCTTGAGGAGAGAAGCCATCCTGCCCCACCGACTTCCATTGGAACGCCCAGCATTCTGTCAAAAAAATTCTTGGGACTCTACCCCCTTGCATTTCACTTCAAAAAAGTGTAGCAGGAGGCAGATGAGGAAAATTATTATTGGCATACGAGTCTTTGAATCTATGCTAACTAATGGATAATTATAGATTTGGTACTTTATAGTGGCACCTCACTTCTAGATACCAAGTCTGCCTTCATTTCTTGTTGCAGCTACTGAAATCACCCCAGACTCAGTGGCTTAAAATAGCATGGATTTATTATATTACGGTTATTTTGGTCAGAAGTCTGAAACACGTCTTATGAGACTAAAATCAAGATGTCAGGAGGCTGCACTCCTTTCTGGGGGCCTTAGAGAACAATCTATTTCCTTGCCTTTTCCAGGTTATAGAGGCAGCTTATACTCTGTATCATTTGACCCCCTTGCTCTATCTTCAAAGCCAGCAGCAGAGTATCTTGGCCATTCTTCCATGATCACATCATCGCTTTACTCTCTTGTTCTCTTTCTCTCATTCACTTATCTGAGCCTGAAAAGGTTCTCAGCTTTTAAGTACTCATGATTTGATTGGACACGTCTAGATAATACAGGATAATGCCCCCATCTCAATGTTCTCAACCTAAATCATATCTGAAAATCTCCTTTTCCAAGTCAGGTAATATATTCATAGGTCCGGAGATTAGGATATGGACACCTTTTGGTGGCCATTATACTGCCTATCCTATTATTGGTAATATACTTTTGGAAAGTAATCGAGAATCAATGTGTTGAGACAATGTGCTCAAGCAATTTATCCTTAATGTATTAGTGTGGATTAAAGGAAATATTCAAAGAATTACATTATTTGTTTTTTTTGAGACAAAGAGAGTGTGAGCAGGGAGGGGCAGAGAGGGAGAAGGAGACAGAGAATCCCAAGTAGGCTCCATGCTGCCAGCACAGAGCCCAATACAGGGCTCAAACGCATGAACCATGAGATCATGACCTGAGCCAAAAGCAAGAGTTGGACGCTTAACCAACTGACCCACCCGGGTGCCCTTACACTATTTGATTTTGAATTAACTCTTGCACCTTAAAATACTTTAATTAGACAACAAAATAATATTTGGGCAGATAGATCTGAATAAACTCTTTGAAAAACTAAATAAAATCAATGTTGATATAACTCATTTAAATACATTAGCAAACAATCCAAATTAATCCTGGGAGTTTTTGTTACCTTATCTTCCCTATGTCAATAACATAAAGCGTTCAATTTTGTGCCTTGCTTGGATCAAAAATAAAATAGAAGCCAGTCAGCAACTAAAGACTATACTAAATACTGTAGTGAAAATATTTATGAAACCTGTACCCTAAGTCTGATTCTAAAATTCACTTGCTCTAATGACCTCGGGTAAGTCATTTATCCAAGACCATATTTTTAGCTTCTTGAGATATGATAACTTATTCCCATTCAAAACAAACAAACAAACAAACAAACAAACAAACAAACAGGTTATCTTACAGAGGTAACAGAAAGAACATATTCAATTGTATTAACCTTTAGGATCTTTCTCTCTGTAAAATGAGAAAACCAAACCCAAGATTTCCTAAAGCTAACTCTAAATTAAAGACTTCAAAGTTTTAATGAACATGATTATATAACAAGAAACACATTTTCTTCGCCATAAGACACTTGTGCCCCAAGCAAGCAAGGATAAAATGCTAAGGTTTCAAGATCATTTTAGTAAATGAAATTGACGAATACCATAAGGTGTCCAGAAGGGCCCCATCCCCTAGCCTTCTCTTCAGGTGTGTGTGGCCATGTGACTAGAACTCACCAATGCAACTTGAGCTGAAATGACATGTGCCACTCACAGGCAACTTCTCTATATTATTTGCTCTTTGGAAGCGAGTAGAATAGAGAAATGTGACTGGATGCATTCTGATATCAAGACCCCAACAGACGCTGGAGCTACAAGATGAGTGTTAAAATCAGAGTGTGGTGGGGAGCTGCCCGCCTATTAAGAACACGTGTGTCAAACTGTTAGGTGAGAAAAATCTTAAACTCACATGTTTGAGATACTATCCTCTTGGGACTCGATTTGCAGCTCACTTGACTAGTACGATAATTAGGGAAATTAGTATTGTTATCATTCATCTTTCCCCCAAAACAGAAGCATTATTTTAATTCTCTAAAACTGCTCTTATGAGGGGAGCCTGGGTGGCTCAGTTGGTTAAGCCTCCAACTCAGGTCATGATCCCTCGGGTGGTGAGTTCGAGCTCTATGTCGGGCTCTTTGCTCTCGGCATAGAGTCAACTTTAGATCCTCTTTCCTCTCTATCTCTGCTCCTTCCCTGCTCATTCTCTCAAAAATAATAAATAAAAAAAAGAAAATTGAAAATTGCTCTTATGATATAACGACACGGTGGTCTATTTCAGGAACCAAGAAATGATATCTCTTTAAAGCTTAATATCTCTTGGGGCGCCTGGGTGTCTCAGTCGACTAAGCATCCACTTTAGCTCAGGTCGCGATCTCCTGGTTCTTGAGTTTGAGCGCTGTGTCAGACTCTGTGCTGACAGCTCAGAGCCTTGAGTCTGCTTCAGATTCCGTGTCTCCCTCTCTGTTTGCCCATTCCCTGCTGGCACTCTGTCTCTCAAAAATAAATAAACATTAGAAAAAAAAAAGCTGATGTCTCACTTTTTCACATATATAGCTAGAAGCTGATGAATTTACATTGTTTTCCTTTCTTAGTTGTCATCAAATCCTTACTTGCTGCCAGGTACTGTACAGGACATGGGAAATAAAGACATCAACTCATGCAACAAGTACTCATGGAGTCTCTAGATTATCATGAGACATTATTCCAGGTGATCATGAAGCAGTTTTCAGAGAATACCTAAGAAGTGTTTAGGAATTCTGGGGCACCTGGGTGGTTCTGTTGGTTAAGTGTCTGACTTCAGCTCAGGTCAATTTCTCATGGTTTGTGAGTTCAAGCCCTGCCTGCTTGGGATTCTCTCTCTCTCTCTCTCTCTCTCTGCCTCTCCCCTACTTGCCCTTTCTCTCTCAAAATAAATAAACATTAAAAAAAACAAAGAAAAAGAATTGTTTAGAAATTCTGGAGGTCTAATAAGTCTGTTAGGGAGAATTTTAAAAAAAGCAAAAAAAAAAAAAAAAAAAGTGAATGCTACCATTATGGCCACTGGCCCTTATATAATCCCCTTTTCTTGAGTGTGGGTAGGAACCTGTGAATATGGTGGATGTCACTCCCTTGGTTATACAGTGTTCTAGGGTAAAATTCTGTAAACAGGTATTGCGTATGTAATTAAAGTCTGTAATAACTCGACTTTAATCAAAAGGAAAGTTATTCTGGGGGAGCTTGTTCAAGTAAGCTATTTACAGGAGATTGCAAACATCAGGGACACATGACTGTTGCCCTTGAAGAAGCAGACCGCCATGTTGTGGAGAGGGGCACGTGTCAGGAAGTGGCAGGCAGCCCTGTGTAGCTCAGTCTCACAGTCCGAATGGAACCTTTGATGAGGACTCCAAGCCTCACATAAGATAATAGCCAGAGCCAAAACCTTGACTGCAGCCCTGTAGGACCCTGAGTAGAGGACCCACCTAAACCAAGTTTGGACCCTCGACGAACAGAAACTGTGAGTAAGTGTGTGTTGTTTAAAGTCAATACAGTCATGGTCATTTTTTATGCCACAGTAGAAAACTAATACAGACTTTGGGACCAGAAGGCGAGTGTTGTTTTAATAAATCCCTAAACACTGGGAGCAGCTTTGGAATTGGGAAGTGAGTAGACAGAGACTGGAAAAGTTTGGGGGGAGCACATTAGAGGAAGCCAAAATCACATTACAAAAAGACAATCACTTGGACTGACTCTTAGAAGGAATGTGGACTTTAAGAATGCTACCCACCGGCAAGAGCTCAGAAGGGAGTAAGGCATGTTGCTGGAACGTGGAAAAGAGGAGATCTTCTAGAAAGTGGCAGCAAGCTTGGCGAAAGATTTTCCTGCAGTTATGGGGAATGCAAAACTTGTAAAGAATGAACCTGCTTAGGAGCACCCAGGTGGCTCCAGTCGCTTAAGCATCTGACTCTTGATTTTGGCTCAGGTCATGATCTCTCAGTTCGTGAGTTCAAGCCCTGCATTGGGCTCTGCACTCTGACAGCACGGCGCCTACTTGGAGTTCTCTCTCTCCCTGTCTCACTGCCTTCTCCTGCTCACACTCTCTCCCTTTCTCTCTCTCTCTCTCTCTCAAAAATAAATAAACATTAAAAAAATAATGAACCTGGTTACAAACCTATGGAGATTTCCAAGCAAAATGTTGGAGGTGTTGCCTGGTTTCTTCTTGTTGCAAATAACAAAATGTGAGAGGAGGGAAGGAAGTGGGGGAACTTGGTGCAAGACTATTCAATACAAATTAAACAGGCTTGCTGATTTTGAATATTCTCAGTTTCCCCAGATGGCAAAATACGCCAAGAATTGGGTGGCTCCTGAAATGTTAGCAGAGAGGAAAGCCTAGGGGTGTGACTATACAACCTTGCCCCAAATCTTAGAAAGATCAAGGTTTCACACACAGGATTCTCTCAAGACGTTAGGGATGCTATTCAGAGATCTTCTCAACTAAAGTGGAGGCTCTCTAGAAATATTGAGGGTGTGGGCCCCCATTCCTCTCAGCAGGAGGCCTAGACTCAGAGATAATTTCAGAAAGATCTGTGAAGATAACTTTTATCTAATGGAGTGAAATCTGGATGGAAATCTGGAGGAAATTTTCCTCCAAACAGGAAAATCATTTCAACAACAATACTGCCAGCTTGAATTCCAAGAGGGACAGAGAGAGAGCACAAAATTAAAGGAAGCTCTTGGATTCCCTGAATTCTACTGGCAGGAAGCAACTGCTCTTATGGATCTTGGTGCAAGACGTAACATTTTTAGTTCAGAGACAACACTTTATTAATCGTGGCACAACGAACATCATGAGTATCCGCATATTTACGTCAGATGCACCTGCACATACAGTGTGTTACATTCCATGAGAGGACTCCTGAGTTAGGGAACCTGACTAAATCATTTATGATGGACAGTAGGCATGCTCTATTCTCTAAGACTGCAAGCAACTCTTCCCTGTGCTCTGAAGAGAAACACTGTTTGCTATGTAAATGTCCTTGAAAAAATAGTCTGGACACTAGTGTTTCTTCTCAGAAGCCATGCAAGAGGGCATTCGAGAAATGTTTCCCGATACTTGGGCACCTTTCGGGTGATGCTCTGACTTCTCTCTTTTCCCTGATCATACAGGATCTGTAAGATCTATTTCTGTTCTTCTTCAAAGGAAAAAATGGCATGGGCTGTCGTCCTAATGCGAATACTCATTTCCTTCCTGTGTCACTGGGTCCTACTGATGCCCGCCATGACGATGGCTTTCCATTTGAAAGTCAAGTCTCCATCCTCATCAGTATAAAAGGTTTCCTTCCCTTCCTGATTTGTCCTGCTGGGTACAGTTCCTCTTCCTCGGAAGTCATCCTTCCTCATCATCTGTAGATACAGAACTCCAGTGTACTCACACCATAGACAACTTGACTTCGCAGCTCTCCTCTTTGACGCCTCCTTCCCACCAATTTACGCTACGGACACCTTGCTTCTCATAGTTAAATGTTCAACTTTGACCTCCTTTTTTGTATTTGTGTGTTAGCATTTCTCACTGATAACTAGGCCCCTCCCTTGCTACGGTATCTAGCTTCAATGGGTTTGGAGTCCTCTCACCCACAATTTCTTTTTGAACACGATAGTCTTCTCCACAGTTTTGGCTTTGGGTTTGCAAATATTTTACTGGTTTTACAATTCTGGCTCACAGTTATACATGATTTAGCTCTTTTACTTATTTATTGTTTCATCTCGGAAATAGTACACAAAATATATTTTTAAGCTAACGGAAGATGATCAAAAAGTCTGTGACATAATATTTTTTTAATTTTTTTTTTTAGCGTTTATTTATTTTTGGGACAGAGAGAGACAGAGCATGAATGGGGGAGGGGCAGAGAGAGAGGGAGACACAGAATCGGAAGCAGGCTCCAGGCTCTGAGCCATCAGCCCAGAGCCTGACGCGGGGCTCGAACTCACGGACCGCGAGATCGTGACCTGAGCTGAAGTCGGACGCTTAACTGACAGAGCCACCCAGGCGCCCCTGTGACATAATATTTATCATTTTATAATGTATCTCCCCCACTCTCAAACTTATACCCATCTTTTATTGGTAGAATGTAACCATAAATTATAAATATAATTTAATAGACAGTTTTGAATTTTGAGCTGTTTGGCCCTTCAGTTAATGGCATACACCATGCCTGTGAAAAATAACCACTGTTGAAAAATGTGTTTCCTAAACAGTGCAGTATTTCTGTCTCAAGTGAGCCTGTTTTAAAAGTATTTCTTAATGACAAATCACTTAACAGATTTAGGCATATTGTCTGAGTTATACTTGGATGCTTCCAATAGCACTAAAAACTAGTCTGGTAAAATCTAGCAGACATGAGCATTGGTTTAGTGCCTACATCATTAAAACTGGTAGAAAAAGGAATACTGGCAATAAAGATTTGTGCAGGGGTGTGCACTCTGGAGCACAGAGTCCATCCATTAAACCCCAAATGGGATGACTGGGTCTCTTAAGCCAAACATTCCTTAGTATGCTTTTCTGTGACACTCATCACTTCAATCTTCCTTCATGTGCCATGGGAAATAGATCACAAGGTTTGGCCAATTAAATCACACTTACGGAAGGGATAAGGAAGCAAAATATAGCAGTTGTCCTACCCTTGCAGTATTTAAAAACAGAAGCCTTTCCCCTAGGGGGCTTGTCTTTATTTATCTTTTGCTAATTTGCCTATTTAGCATGTAGTCACCCGCTGGCATAAACCTTTTGTTTCTGTGATTCAGATCCTTCATTGTGAATTTGATGAAGTCAATGAAATGTTAAAAACTATTTCAAGCGGTGCCTGGGTGGCTCAGCGGGTTAGGCACCTGACTTTGATCTCAGACTCAGGTCACAGTCTCACATTTTTTTTTGTTTGTTTTTGTTTTTGTTTTTGTTTTTGTTTTTTTTGTGGGTAGGATTCTGTGCAGTGTAGAGCCTGCTTGGAATTCCCTTTCCCTCTCTCTCTGCCCCTACCCCATTGTATGCTCTCTCTCTCTCTCAGAAATGAATAAATAAAATTAAAAAATTAAAAAAAAAAGTATTTCAAAATACACATCAAGGCAATTACATAAGTAATTTAAGCCTTTCATAAATCCCTTCTTGTAGAGGCCGCTTTTAGACAACAGTCTTGAGCAATGGAATGCAGAAAGGGCCCACAGTGACCCCCCACGCTGAATATAGACAGGTGACCCACCTCAAAATATCCCTAGGCCCTAACTGATCAATGCACTACTTACAAGCAGGCACAGTAACCAAGAAAGGGAAGATTCCATACATCACCGCACCTCCTCATCTTCCCCCTTTACAAACAGCCCCCGCCCACTGCCTCCTGCCAATCACTCCCTTGCTTACTGTCCTGCCCGCTGCTGCCTTGCGGTGTATCCAGTAAATGTCCATCTTCTTTGCTCTGCCTCAGGTGACTTCTTTCACCTCCCACGCCACCGGCTTCCATCCAATCATCGCCCCACATTTGGGCCCCCCCCCCCCATCCAATCGAGAAACACCTCTCTTAGACACCACTTCTTAGCTTTTGTTATCGCTGATTTCTCACCAACATGCCCAATGGAAACTGAATCTTGAAAGTAATCACAAAATTATTCCGATATTAGAGAAAATCAACTGATTTATCAAGTGAAAGAAAATCAGATACTTCCTATGCATGGCCCCTGTACTCCGTGATGAGGTCATACATATTAATAATGTTGGTAGAGCATTGTTATGCATTTCCTTTGACACAGTAGCTAAGTCCATCAGACAATATACCTTCCCAACATGTTTGGATTATGACTAGTGCCAGTTACAGTATAGCAAGCCAAAAAAGCAGAGAAAATATAGCCTTTACAGTATATATGAACATAGGAGATGACCCAATTAGCATGACTCTAAAATTACAAAATGAAGTGTTTTGTGCAAAGCTTACAGAAGTGCCAACAGCTGTTGAGTGCCAAAAGGCATCTTCTATGAGCAAGAACTTCACGTCCAATTGTAAGGACTCAGTTATTCTCTCTATCACAGTGATACATATCGCTGATGACACATTTAAGTAGCTTCCAGGCAAGAGAAGCACACAGGATTAGCAAATATTAGATATTGCAGAGAAAACAATATTGTCACCTGTTTTTATTTCATAACCACAACTTGTCTTAATTATCTGAGTACGGTCAGTAAAGATGTGTTAGATCACATGTATTTCAGGAAAGTTTCTGCATGTCTGAATACAGTTGGCTTCTCCACTACAGCCTCGACCAGGAAAAGTTCACTTCATTTGGAGAAACATGCATAGTTACTCCTTAAAGTTTCTATATAATACACGAAAAATGATGAACAGAAAATACCATTTAAAAATCAAGGAATTCAATAAGCAATATTGCAGTAAAAATTCAATTATGATGACAATTTGCATAAATTAAAGAATTAAAAAAAAAACATCTCCCCTGTATGACAAGAAAGCAAAGCGGATCTAAAGACCACAAGAAAGGTACTAAAGCAAAAAGGAGAAGAAAGATAGCTGGTCTACCTCAGAAGAGAAATGGAAACAAAAATTTTAACATTCACAGAAATGAAGGTAAAATTGAAAGATACTATCAGAATAGGCATTATTGGGAACTGCATTATGAATAGAAGACAGGACTGAGAAAATGAGAGAAACAGGGGCACCTGGGTGGCTCAGTAGGTTGAGCGTCCGACTTCGGCTCTAGTCACGATCTCACAGTTTGTGAGTTTGAGCCCCACATCGGGCTCTCTGTCCTTGTCCCGCTTGCGCGTGCTCTCTCTCTCTCAAATACAAATAAAAAACATTACAAAAAAAAAAAAAAAGAAAATGAGAGAAACAAAACAGAAATAGATGAAGCATGGAAAAAGATTCACTATTCAATATCCACGGGGGAGAAGTAAAGCCCACCCATTATGGACATAAAGCTGGTATAATTACTGTGTGCCAGACAAAACACTGTGCTAGTCAGACCTTTGAATAATAGAAGAATAATTAAAAGAAAAAAACATAAAGACATATCTAAAGAAAATTTTTCAAAATATAAGATTATTTGAATCTACCAATTATATAGACACATGGTGTTCCAGGAATAATTGAACCAGAAGGGTGAATCCTGAGGCCTAAATCAATCAAGTTATTAAGCTCAAGAAAAGAAAAAAATCTTTCGGTCAATTTGGCCAGGTCAATAAGGAAATATCTTAAGAGGGAAAAAATCAATTTAGTTTGTGTCATCTTGACTGAAAAATTTAACAAGATAGTAGAATAATATTCTGAAAGAAAGAAAATATGAATGTTCTTTTAATATGAACTTGTTATTCAAGACTAAAGGCACAGTTTAAAAATTCTGAATATGAAAAAAAACAAATGGAAACAGTATTTTCCTGAGCACTTCCTATGGAAAATGCCTGTAGGCAAACTTCTACCAACCACAGAAATCGGAGGAGTTGAAAAACAATAAGCCGGGGCTCCTGGGTGGCTCAGTCAGGTAAGTGTGGACATCGGCTCATGTCATGATATCAGGGTTCATGGGTTCAAGCCCTGTGTCCAGGTCTGTGCTGACAGCTCAGAGCCTGGAGCCTGCTTTGGATTCTGTGTCTCCCTCTCTCCCTGCCCCTCCCCTACTCATTCTCTGTCTCTGTCTCTCAAAATAAATATACATTAAAAAAGTTAAAAAGAAAAAAAAAGAAAAAAAGAAACCACGTTGGTACTGAATAGTAGAAACTATACTGTCTGTAAAAAGCAAGACTAAACTTGAATTGGCAATTATCATTACTAAAGAATATTTAAATGTTGCAAATTAAAATAAATTAATGGAGAAATTAAAATAAATTAAAATAGTTGGGAGTGGTTGGAGAAAGGAAACCACCAGTGGCATGATTGTGCTACCTTTATCATCCATTTTGGCCAAGTATCAAAATATATCATTCAATGCTAAAAAATCAAGTAACAAGGAAGTAAATATATTAAAGATATAAAAGTAATCTATGGAAGCAATGGGACATTAGGAAAGGAAAAAGGAAGAATAAATGTGTACATTCTCTCATTTTTCAAAATAGGGATTCTATAGCTCAATCTAAGGAAGTGGAGAATGATCGTAAATTAGAAGATTATAATAGGCAAACCTTCTCAAGTAAAAGTAAGCGCAAACAGGAAGGGTTGAATAATACAATTTGTTTATTAAAACTGATAAAATATGATTATAGATTTAACGACACGAAGCTATTATTTAATTAGCATAAATGAAGTATTTTTATTTAAAGCAGATGTCTGTCATATTCGTTCACTAAGAAAAACACAACTATGTAATATTTACAGAAATCATGTAAAACAAAGTGACTCGGGAAAGTTGGAAACAAAAAGATGAACAAAGGCAGACAAGCCGGCAAATGAAATGGAAATAAAATGGAAAGGATACTCTTCATATCAGAAAAAGGGGAACTCAGGGAAAAAGCATTAAGTAAGGCTCAGAAAGACACTTGAAAAGAATAAAATATGCAATCTACAGTATCAGTGCACAAATAACAAAAATCAGTAATGGAAAATAAATGGGAATTATAATGAGAAATAAACCGACACTTTAATTTACATTTCTTTTCCCATGACAGACCAAATGGATTAAAACCTAAGTAATGACATAGAAAATTGTTTTCTTTCTAATCCAGGAACGTATTTTACTGAATTTCTTGAACTGAATTACATAATTTACACTCACACTGCTGCTTTTGTTATTTATTTCAATGGGCAGTCAGTGAGTGCCTGCAACTAATATGCTTAGCATACTCTTGAAATACTTTAACAGACTCTACCAAGAAATACATAGTAAAGGGAGGTTTCGAGCAAAGGAAATTCAACACACATATTCTCATAAGTGTGGTAATGCCCCAAAATATATCCAAGAAGCTCCTGGATGTAGGAGAATAATTGGAAAAAAAACATATGTTCTCAGACAGGCAAAGCTGCATTTGAGTTTTGATATCAGAAGAAACTTTGAACACCTTATGTAACCAGTCTGAAAATGTATATATAGCGGAAGGAAGTGGATATAATCCCTCTACCACAACAACCCTGGGAAGAAAAGTAGATATGAAGTGTCTGCCCTCGAAAAGAAGATTTAAAAAATAAGTCAATACATGTGTATTCCTGTCCCCATCCTAGCTGTATGAATCATATCCAAACATATCAGAAAACCCTGGTCATTTTTAACGTTTATTTATTTTTGAGACAGAAAGAGACAGAGCATGAGTGGGGGAGGGTCGCAGAGAGAGGGAGACACAGGATCTGAAACAGGCTCCAGGCTCTGAGCGTCAGCACAGAGCCCAACGCGGGGCTCGAACTCACGGACCGCAAGATCGTGACCTGAGCCGAAGTCGGATGCTTAACCGACAGAGCCACCCAGGCGCCCCAAACCCTGGTCATTTTTAACAACTTATGACTAATCTGGATGAAAGCAGAAAATATTCTTATCAGAACTGCAGTGGCACAAAGTTGGGAATATTAGCTAATCCATTGGAATAGAAAATTGGATCCAAATCCTTTTTGTCAGACTGAAACAAACTGATGGCATTTAAGAGGATCCAATGGGAAAGTATTAATTTACTTGGAGAACATTAACTAGGGGAGTATGAGTGGAGTCGTCTATGGTGGAAATATTTTCGAAAACAATTAGCTGCCTGAAAGATCCATACAAGTAGATGATTTGATATACTTGTCAGACAGTGACTTCCACAATATTCATTTAATATAGTGCTTACAAGGGAAGTAATGCCCTCTTGTGATCTATAAGGACTGCCATATCGGAAGCAATGCATGTAAAATAAATTGGGCAAGGTTGCATTTTTTGGGGTCCAGCACCTAATCATGCCAATAACTAGCTGTGTAATCTGCACAAGATCCTTTATTTCACGAACAATAGAGTCCCCATATGGGATGTGGGCTCAGAGAATTAAGCACATACCTGTGAGATGGGATTCAGTAGGATAACATAAGTAAAGAATTTAGCAAAAGTCCATCGTTATTGTCATTATTCTGGAATCATATTTTAATAGGGAAAATTGACCAATTAAACTATGCTCAAGGAAGCTTAACCAAAATGTCGAAGATTCTGGAAGGCAAGAGCCAAAGAAAACAGGTAAGGAAATTGAATACATTTAGATCATACAAGAGAAGATCTAGAAGAAAGAACATTTCTTTCTATGAATGTCTTACTTGGTAGAGAGAGTAACCTTTCTTTGCATCCGCTAGAGAACACAATATCCATTCAATGATATAGTGATATCATTGGATATTGGCAATGGATATTACCAGGAACAGGACTTCCTGTTAGTGTAAGAAAAGTTTTAAACAACCAACCACTCATGACTAGAAAGGACTAATTTACAAATAAAAGATCGCTTGTTGTGAATGTAAACTGCAGAAATGAAATGCTCACAGTTAGAAAGATGGTGATGTTAAGAAATGAAGGGTAGGGGCGGCTGGGCGGCTCAGTCGGTTAAGCGTCTGACTTCGGCTCAGGTCGTGATCTTGTGTTCATGAGTTCGAGCCCTGCATCAGGCTCTATGCTGACAGCTCAGAGCCTGCAGCCTGCTTCAGATTCGGTCTCCCTCTTTCTCCATTCCTTCCCCATTCACGCTCTCTCTCTCTCTCTCTCTCTCAAAAATAAATAAACATTAAAAAAAAAAAAAGAAATGAAGGGTCAAGTTACAGAACATGTAAGATCTACCTCAAAAGCAGAATCCTGTAGGTCAATAAAGGGGTATCAATGCTGTTTTAGAATACTGTAGCTTGGAACTATTATGTTTTCTAAGAGCACCACTACCATGATAACTCTCTAAGCTGGTCTTGACCTCATTCTCTCAGAGAATGTAGAGTATTACATTCCTTTCATGCTTCCTCTTACTTAAAATGACCTCCTGGGCCATTTTGCTCATCTTAACGAAGTTGACTACAGTTGATACGTGGCCAGAGTGACCCAAACAACAAACAGGAATTCTTGATGTGTGAGCAGATAAAACATCGCGTTGGAGATGCCAAATAAGGTTATGAAAGCTACTCACTATTATTCATCAATAGAAGTAGTTTCCTGCCAGAGATGAAGAAATAAATCATCATCAAAGAGAAAGTAAATACACGAATTCTAGTGTGAGGAACTGAAATTAAAAGTGTCCACTATAATGTGGCTGTTGAGGGACATTTCTTATAGCATTTGTGATATAAAACTATATACATAACTATAGCCATGAAATCATCTCTGACCCAACAGTTCTGTTAAGAAGACTCTAAGAAAGTGATCAGAAATGCACACAAACAAGCACACACAGGCTATTTATCGATTCAGTATTTTTCAGTGTAAATAATAGAAAAAATAAATTTATGTTACAGAAGATTATTTCTGTACCCATTGATACAACTATTGAAAACTAGATTTTAAAAGAATATGGGGAAACGCTCACAATAAAGCAACTGAGTATAACTTTTAAGTTATAACGATAAGAAAAATCGATCTCCAGTAAAAATGATGTAATATATGTATATACACAAAAATGTACTGACTTATTTTTGTTAATAACCTTAAGTAGATGAGATAAAAGTTACATTCACATTTAAGTTATTATATATTATTCATATATGTTATCATAATATTTAATTTAAATTTTTACTTCTACTGTATTCTGTATACTAATTTTTATTAGTTTTGCAAAAATCTTGAAATATTTGATTTAATAATTCCAAGGAGTTTTGAAAAGTAAACCTTAGGCTATAAATGTTTGTTATAGGACACTATATTTGTAATGATTTTTTTAATTTATTGTAGAAAACTGTGTTCACTTAAAGTTGTATGTGAGGCTTGCCACTTACTAAATGCCTCGTTAAAATTAACATCCAGGCTGTAACCTCACTGTCTTATTTTATGGAACTCAAGCGCTATAAAGTACAGTGAAGTTGCTCTTGGGCTGCCTGGGTGGCTCAGTCGGTTAAGTGTCTGACTTCGGCTCAGGTCATGATCTTGTAGTTCATGAGTTCAAGCCCTGTGTCCAGCTCTGTGCTGACAGCTCAGAGCCTGGAGCCTGCTTCAGAGTCTGTGTTTCCTTCTCTGTCTGCCCCTCCCCCACTTGTGCTCTCTCTCTCTCTCCTTCAAAACTAAACATTAAAAATAAAATAAAATAAAATTGTCTTAAAACTATGGGCATAGGTAAAGGAATTCCTTGTAAAAATGGATCCTCTAATAAATATTAAAACTTACACTTTTCTTCAATTCCACTGAAAACAAAAATCTAGACCTTAAATAACAAATTAAATTCAAATAAGCAGAAGGAAGGAAACAATAAAGATTAAAGCAGAGACAAAAAAAATGGAAAATACAAAGGCAAACAGATAAATAAAACCAAGAGTTAGTTCTTCAAAAAGATTTTTAAAAACCCCCAATTTTTGGTTAGATTGACTATAAAAATAAAAAGAGAAAAGATCCAAATAACTAAAATTAGAAATAAAAGAGAGACCATTAATACCAATTCTATACAAATAAAAAAGGTTATAAGAGAATACCAAAAATAATTGTATGCCAAAACATTGGATAACCTAGATGAATTGAAAAAAAAAATTATGGGTGCCTGCGTGGCTCAATCAGCTGGGTATCCAACTCTTGATTTTGGCTCAAGTCATGATCTCACAGTTTCTAGATTGAGCCCTGCATTGGGCTCCATGCTGACAGTGTGGAGCCTGCTTGGGATTCTTTCTCCCCATCTTTTTCTGCTTGTCCCCCACTCACATGTGTGCTCTTTCTCTCTCAAAATAACTAAATAAACTTAAAAAAAAAAAAAAAAGAAACACACAATCTACCAAATCTACTGACACTGGATCTTAAAGAAACAGAAAATCTGGTGAGACCTGTCACTAGTAAGGGCATTGACTTAGTAATCAAAACCTCCAAGCAAAGAAAAATCTAGTACTAGATGGCTTCACTGGTGAATTATATCAAATATTTAAAGAAGAATTAATACCATTTCTTCTCAAATTATTCCAAAAATTGAAGATGAGACAAGACTCCCAAACTTATTCCTTAAGGGCAATAGTACACTGATACCAAATCTAGATAAAAACCCTAGAAGAAAAGAAAACTAAAGGCCAATATCCTTGATGAATATAGATTCAAAACCCCTCAACAACATGCTAGCAAATAGAATTCAACAGCACAATAAAAAGATTACACATTATGACCAAATAGTATTTATTCTTGGAATGCAAGGATGGTTCTACAAATGAAAAGCAATCAATCAATCAATCAATCAGTCAATCAATGTAATAAACCACATTAAAAGAAGAGAGGGAGGGGCACCTGGGTGGCTGAGTCGGTTGAGCGTCCGACTTCAGCTCAGGTCATGATCTCGCGGTCCGTGGGTTCGAGCCCCGCGTCGGGCTCTGTGCTGACAGCTCAGAGCCTGGAGCCTGTTTCAGATTCTGTGTCTCCCTCTCTCTCTGACCCTCCCCCGTTCATGCTCTGTCTCTCTCTGTCTCAAAAATACATAAACGTTAAAAAAAAATTAAAAAAAAATAAATAAAAGAACAGAGGGAAAAGCCACATGATCATCTCACTTGGTGCCGAAAAATAAATATTTGACAAATCAAACACATTTTTATAATAAAAACTCTCAACAAACTGGGACTAGAAGGAAATTTCCTCAACAGAACAAAGCCCACAGCTAACCTCATACTCAATGGATCAGTAAGATCAGCAATAGGACAGGGTTGACCTTTTTTACCTCTTCTGTTCAACACATTACTGGAAATTCTAGCCACAGCAATTGGTCAAGAAAAGTAAATAAGATGCTTCCAAATTGGAAAGAAGAAAGTAAAATTATCTGTTCACAGACAACATGATCTTATATGTAGAATACCCTAAAGATTCTGCCAAAAAAAAAGGGTGTAGAACTAATAAACATATTCAGCAAAATTACAGGATACAAAGTCAACCAATAAAGACCAGTTTCATTTCTGTATTATAACAATAAACAATTCAGAAAGAAAAAATAACACTTAAAACTGGAGTTTCAAGAAACATGTTTGTGCAAAACATTCTCCAATTAGTTTAGAAATATTTAATTCTGAGGAGATATATTTACTTTGAGGATACATAATTGAAATTCTCTGAACCCTTAATTATTGAAAGATTCTTAATTTAGTATGCCCTTAGGAACTTAATTTTAGTCTACTAAATCCTTTTAAATAACAGGAAAGCAAAAAAAAAAAAAAACAGTTGGCATAACTTTTCAATATGATTTCATTTATGATATATTATCAACTATTTTTGCAATTATAAATAATTTGCTATTTTCAGATGTATTTTATTTTCTTTAGGCCAGAATCAAAATTTCAACAGGAATATGGAAATGTCATTGCCAACATAATTTTTAAATACAAATTTTTCTGATGCTTAATTCACAAATAATGAGACATCCTCACTATGTGACTAATTGAAAAAGCATGATGGTGAGTTACCAAGGAAAATAAGGACAAATGCCAATCACACTCTTTATTATCTAAACTATGTGTCAAAATTAAATCTGAGGAAAGGAGATGCAGATTAATATCAAAATAGGTCATTGTTATAGGATTATCTCCACAGGAGCTGAGGTGTTTGGAAGTAATGAAAATATAATTAGCATTATGTATGGAACATTATGCATTCTTTACTTCAGCCAATATTTACCCAGCACCACTTTAGCTCCTAAAGAATCGCCTAACAAATGTTTCTCGACTGTGTTTTTTAATATTCTGGAGGAAGGAAAAAATAGACCAGGGCATGGGATGAGTGGTTGCCAGTAGGTCAATCACAGGGGTCAGGTAGGCTCAGGGAGAAAGGCGCCTATGAACATATTCTTCAAGCAGATGAGGTGTTGTCATGGGGGTGCCGGGTGGAAGAACACTGCCGGCAGATGGCAGTCAGCACCAAGACCTAAGAACGAGAACCCTCAGTGTGTTTGACACATGGCCAGTAGAGGGAGAGGCTGTGCGGCTGCGGCAGAGGGGGGCAAGGTGGAAAGCAACCGAATAGGAAATCTGAGAGATGTAATTCATCAATCTCTCCCGCAGCCGCCTTAAGAGTTTTACATAATTGGAATAAAATGAATTATTTGTAGATTATCACGACGTTAAAATTGGTTTCCAAATTAACTTCAGCATCAATCAATGTTGTGTATGTGCACACAATTACCGGCCAGTAAGTCATCAGTATACACTTGTCAGGGTGACTGATCAAATTAGGCTTTGCTCTTGTCCTTTTGCTTCCTTAGGTTGTAGAATTACAAATCGACAGCTTCTTCTTGATCAACTTTTAGGCTTATGTCAATACTTGTTTATTATGTTCTTTATTTCATCTGTTCTCTGAAGAATTAGAAAGAAACTGATATTGTATCTTTGCTTTTTATCATCTCTAACTAATACTCTCTATAATACCTTAGTGAAACTTGCTTAAATTTGTTTGAACAAAATATTTGAAAGAAAGTAAGGGAGGAGAGCCTCCTTCCCCCACCCTTACATCTCTTATACTTTAAGCACCTGTGATATTACTACATGAATTCATCACTTTGTACCTGTATCTCAGGATAGAGATAGCCCCAGCCCTGTAGTGAAGATGCTTTATCTTACCTCTGAATATATGAGTTGTGGCCCCGACAGATATGTGTGTGATGTATCTGATTCATTATCTCACAGAATGTTATATTTACCTGAAATTTTTGAGAAAAATCTTGAAAAAGTATAAAATTGTGACTATCACAATAAAAGAAAATTGTATAGAAAGTAAAATTCTCATTGAATAAGCACATCTCAAAGACTGATATCTCTTGATGCTCACATTTTCCACATAACCCTCAGCCTTTCCACTTCAGTTAACGACTTCCAATCCCCTTGCCCTGGTTTATAAAGCACTGCGTGATCTGGCAGTTGCCTACGTTTCCAGGCTCATCTGGGACCCCTTTCTTTGTTACCCAGTATGCTCTAGCCAAAACCACTTTATTTGATTCTAGGAAAAACCCAAGATCGGTCTCCTGTGAACAGGCTTGACTAGAACTTTGCTTCATCTTTCTACATCTTTCCAGACATGCCTCACTCCTATGGGAGACCTTTATTCACCACACAGGCTACAGTGGCCCCCAGTCTTCTCTACGGGGGACAACCTGATACTTTCCCTATGAATACTAAAGTATTTGTTCATTGTTTGCTTCTCTCAACGAGAATTATTATTTCCGTTCTACAGATATGGAAGCTGAAGTCCAGAAAGGGTAAAAAAAAAAAAAAACCAAACTTGCCTAAGGCCCACAGCAAATCTGACCTGTGTCCTGCATCTAATCCTGTGTGTGCTATCTACTCCTCCAACTGCATCATGGTGGAAAGAATTATATCTTCCAGACATGTCCATGTGAATATGTTTCTTCACCTGCCAAAGGGACTCCGCAGATGTTAAAGTTGAGGACTTTGGGATACAAACAAGATCCTGGATTATCCCGGAGGGCTCAATCGGATCTCCTAAATCTTTAACACTGCAAGACGGAGGCGTAAGAGTCCGTCAGAGAAATGTGATAGAAGAAAGAGCAGAGATTCGAAGGATGAGGGGGACTCAATGCACCATTCCTGTTGCGAATATGGGGGAAGGGAGTCAAGGAATATGGTGATCTCCATAATCATGGGATGTCTCTTAGCAAGGAATGGGGGACATCAGACCTGTAATCACTGGAGCTGCACTCTGCCGAGAACCTTGGAGAGTTTGAGCAAGGAAACAAATTTTTCCTTTGATCCTCCACAAAGAACACAACCCTGCCAGCCCCTTAGTTTTAGCCTGATAAGACCATGGCATATTTCTGGCTTACAGAAATATACGGTAATAAAAAATGCGATGTTTAAGCTGCTGACTTTGTGTTAATTTGGGATGGTGGCAATGGAAAACCAATACAACCATCCTACGTTTCCACAGACGTGTCTAGGAGGGAGGCTGAGGCGTGGGAACCACTACACTCCAAGTAGAAACCTGTTAAATCAGGGGCCCATGAAAACAGAAAGAGAACAGGCATTTAGGAGAATGGGCCAACAGGCCGAACTGACTGCTGTCTCTGAGCCCCGTGTCTTAGGCTGGCTCAGAGACGAAAGCAGAGATAGCCTTCGCACAAACTCTACTGCAAACTTGTATACCCTTGTTGGAATCCGGTTTTGCGATTGCTGTCAAGAGAATTCAAAATATTCATCATATTTGAAATAAAAACCCATTTTTGTGATGCCTCCAAAATCCATATCTGAAACGTTGCATACTTATCAAAGTGCTATTAATGACAGCACTGTAATGCTTCATACTAGAGAATGTCTATAACAGGGAATCAAAACATACATGTAATTTAAATGTGAAATCGGGGGCATCTGGGTGGCTCAGGTCGTTCAGTGTCTGCCTCTTGACCTCAGCTCAGGTCACGATCCCACAGTTTGTGGATTCAAGCCCTGCATCAGGCTCTGTGCTTTTGGCGTGAAGCCTTCTTGGGGTTCTGTTTCTCCTTCTCTCTGCCCCCGCCCCACTTGTTCTCTCTCTCTCTCTCTCTCTCTCAAAATAAATAAATAAGCATTAAAAAACGTGAAACTGTACAGGATAAAACATGGTTACACAAACAATATACTACTGTAAAAAAAATTAATGAGCACATCCATAAATCAAACACACACAAAACTGTACGTTTAGAGTGGTTGCCCTTGGGAAGTGAAAAATTATGCTTGCTTTTAATTTCTGTAATTTCTAAATTTTCTGTAACAATTAGACTATAAAAAATGGAAGTGTGTTTATTTTAGGAGAAATCTAGATAATATTAGTGAAAAGGAGGAAGCCCACGAAAACCTGGAGATAATAAGATCAATAAAAGGGTAGATGAGAGTGAGGACATATACACTTTAGTGGTTCATTTTGTGTTGCTGGATGTTACCCTTGGAAGCAGCTAAAAATTAGGGGCGCCTGGGTGGCTCAGTCAGTTAAGCGTCCAACTTCAGCTCAGGTCATGATCTCATGGTTCGTGGGGAGTTGAGCCCCACGTCAGGCTCAGAGCTGTGCTGACAGCTCAGAGCCTAAAGTCTGCTTTGGATTCGGTGTCTCCCTCTTTCTCTCTCTGTTCCTCCCTTGCTCACGTTCTGTCTTTCTCTCTCTCTCCCAAAAATAAAATAAACATTAAAAAAATTTAAAAAAGAAGTAGCTAAAAATTAGATTGTCATTTAAGTAGGCACACCAATTTTGAATACCTGCTGTGATAGGTTGAATAGCGCCCCCGCCTAAATATTCATGTCCTAATTCCTGGAACCAGTGGATGTTACCTTATATGATACCAGGGAACTTGCAAGAGTGATTAAGTTAAGCATCATGCAATGGGGGGTTTACCCTTTATATTTAGGGAAGGCCCAAAGGTATTCACAAGCATCCCCAGGAGGCAGACGTAGAGGGAGAGTTGAGGACAGAAGGAGAAAGCAGATGTGAAATGAAAATGGGAAAAGATAAGATAACAGGAGTGGGGCCATGAGCAGAGGAGCGAGGACAGTCTCTGAAAGCAGTTAAAGAAATGGATTCTTCCTTAGAGCTTCTATAGAGAGGGCACCCTGTTGACACCTTGATTTCAGCCCAGTGAAACCCATTTCTGACTTCTGGCCTCAAGAACCATAAGAGAAGAAATGTGCGTTATTTTAAGTCACCAAGTTCGAGGTAATCTGTCACAGCAGCCATAGGAATGTAATTCGTCTGCCAATGAGAAACTATGACACATTGAAATTATGTAAGAAGTAAGCAGCAAAATCAGTTTGGGATTTATTTGGGGGTGTTTGTGAATTTTTTATTTGCTTTTTGGGGTCCTGGGTCACCTCAGAACACATACACAGGTGACTGCAAATGAGTCACATCATCATGTGCTTATAAAATTTCCTACCCTCAGGGACCTGTGACTTGCTTCAAACTGATAGAATATTGGGCTAGCAAATTTCATCTTGTTAGCACACTCTAGAGAGAATTACCTGGCCTTGAAGGGGCAAACATCATGTGGTGAAATGTGAACAGCCTATGAAGAGGGCCGCTTGGTAGGGCATTGCAGATAGTTTTTAGCGTTCGAGATCAAACAGTAAGCAGTAAGAAGTCTCAGGCACAGAACCACAAGAAACTGAATTGTGCCAGTAACCTGATGAGTTTGGGAGTGGATTCTATCTCAGTCGAACAGAGGAACAAGAGAAGTTATGGAGGAATCCTGACCTGGAGAGCCATGAGTTTATGTAACGTATATCATTCATGTGGCTTATTTCTGGGCAATTAACTACATCAGCAGTAGAAAACTAAAAGAGATTTCTAGTTCGTTTTAGGGGGAAACATTTTACCATAGAGAAGAATCTATTAAATGATGAGAAAATAATATGAGTGTTACATAGATTTTAAAATAACGACCCTGCATATAACAGGAGACAATGCTTAAGACATGCAGTGAACACACAGAAAATTCGTTGGTTAAACAAAAAAAAAGAAATGCACAGAAAATAACTGGAAGTTTTTGGATTTATTTAGGTATTTTGTTACTGTTATTGTTGTTATGGTGGTCACGTTTTTTTTCTTTGCTGACTATTTTCCAGTTACTTGTAAGTTTTTACGGTTTTATAACACAACCCATAAAGTTGTAAATAAAATTTTAAACACTAAAACAACTTACGCACAAGTAAGTACTATCTTCTGCTCTCACTTTTCTTAGTCAATTTAATTGTGAAGAAGTTGCTATTTGTCAAACTTAGTTCCAGTACTCTGGGTACAGTAAAAGGGTAGCAAGACCCCTGGTGCTTATATTCTTAAATTAACTTGATTTTCCGAGGGGGCCACACCACTTTTTTCCTTGTTTCCTTTTTGTTTCTAAAGCATATTGTAAAATTCTTACTGTAGCTTACTGGCATAGTCACACTGGCCCTTGGGTGATGCATGCCAAGATTCATTTGCTCACTGAACAAATTTATTTTGATTTGACAACATGCCAGGGACAGTGTTAGCTATGAGGGAAACACAAGTGAACAGACAAGGTCCTTACGCTTACAGGTTTGTAATATTTCAGGTGAGGTATGTAATAAAGACGTAACCGATGGTATGATATCACTTGTGTAGCACAGTATGCACAAAATTGCTTTAGGCAGTGGTAAGGGATATGCAGCAAAATAAAACAAGATGAGTGGCACTGAGAACCATGGAGTGACTGAGTTGCTATATTAGTGACAATATGGTGGAAAAATGTGCCCAAGAGTGATGTTTAACGAGACCTAAATGAAGTGAGTGACTAAGCTAAGCGCTTGCCTAATAGAAGGGCATGCGGACGTGGACAGAAGCAAAAGAAAATGCCCAGTGCTTCCATTCGAAGTGTGTTTGGGAAGTTTGGTGAGTGACAGGAAGACAGTGTGGCTGGAGTTGCATGCAGGGAAGAATGAATAGTTGAGGGATAATCTTGAGCGGTGTCCAAAAGGCAGGCCACGTATTCTTGCCACACGCTTGTCTCAGGGTCAAGTCAACTTCCTGCTCTTTTCCACACCTCGTCCACAGAGAGCTTGGCCATCTTGACACTGTGCTCAGTATAACACAGGTCCACTACACTGAGGACCTTATGCTAATTGATTCTAGCTACGTGTGCTCTGGGGAGCGGGGAGGCGGGCTCAAGAAAGAAATAGCAAGCGTGAAGAAAGGACTTTTTGTCTGTTCTCCTCTGCTTCCTGTTTCCTGCTGGTGAATTTCCAGCCTGCTCATGTGTCCTGTGAGCATCCCCCCAGGAAGGCTTCTTCACCCCAGAAGCAGTAATTCCCTCCTATACCAGCAAGTGCATCCTGTTCACAGGATTTTCCCATATTTCCATCACCAGATCGGTTCAGCCCTGTTCCATAGGGTACCCAGTCTAACTCAGAGACGCCAGCACTAGCCTAGCAGTGCCTTCTTCTCAGACGTTTGAATTTCATTGCCTCAAAACACCGTCTATGTTTTTATGTTTTAATTATTTCTGCCTGTGATGGTCAACTATGGAGACAAATGTCTGGTCAAACATTAGTCTAGATGCTGCTGCGAAGCTATTTGGTAATACGATTGATATTCACAGTAAGTTAATTTTTAGTTAAGTTTATGTATTTATTTTGATGGAGGAGGCAGGGAAGGGGCAGAGAGCGAGGGAGAGAGAGAATTCCAAGCAGGCTCCGCACTGTCAGCCCAGAGCCCGACGCAGGGCTTAAACTCATGAACCGTGAGATCATGAGACCTGAGCTGAAACCAAGTGTCAGACGCTCTGAGCCACCCAGGCACCCCTACAATAAGTTAATTTTAAGCAAGCTGATTACCCTCCATTATGTGGGTGAGCCTCTCCCAATAGTTGAGGGACTTAGGAGCAAAATCTGAATTCCCGGAGAAGAAAGAATTCTATCTCAAGACTGTAACAGAGAAATTCTGCCTGAGTTTTCTGCCTGCTGGTCTGGCTTACAGATTTCAGACTTGCCAGACCTAACACCCACATGAACCAATTCCTTGTAATCTCTCTTTATGGGTAAATTGATAGATAGATAGATAAGATAATGGATAGAGTCAAGAAAAAGACAGCAAAGATGAAGAAGCGACTTAGTCGTTTGTTCTCAACTGCTTCTTATTACATTGCATGTAATATGTAATATTACAAAAATTATATATATATATATATATATATATATATATCAGTAAAAGATACATTTTATTGTTTTAGTTTTTCTAGAGTACCCTGAATCCAGTACTGCCTCCTCCCTTTTTTCTTTCAGAGCTAGGTCTCTGGGCTGCTTTCTGCGACCCCTGTGATAGCCCTAGTAACATTTTTATTTTCTTTTCAGTTACTCTTTAATACTTTATATTTAGTTCTTTACATTAAATGCTCTCTGTTCAAACAACTGGTGCGGTTTCTGTCTCTTGATGGGACTCTGAATGATGCTTTCTGGTAAAGACTTCAAGTATTATTCAGAGTGATGGGAAGCTATTGGAGAAATCGCATGCAATGACAATTCCTCGTCTCTCTGCCACCAGCAAGTAATCTAACACCTGTCAGAGCTGTGAGGTCTCATGTCCGTGCCCTTGGCATGTCCGTACTTTCCCCTCCATCCACTTTTCAAGTCTCCCACGAAAGGTATCACAGAAGAGCTTCTCCACACAAAAGCCCCCAAGTGTTTTAATTGAACAAAATGTCAAAATAAGCTGGGAGGTGTTTATTTTTGTCTTTCTTTCTCCAGCGGTAGCTCTATTCTGCTTCTAGATCTCCTTCTTTCTAATGTATTATCATAGAATATCTAATATTTCTTAACTTCTAAATATACTATATCATTTTCTCTACAGAAATAACTGTTCCTCCACACCTCTATCTTAAACTATTGCATTATCATAAATTTTTAAGCTTTTGTATTATGTGATCATTAATATTTTATTATATTTAATATGTCTTGACACTCAGGCTGCATTTATTGTTTTCCTCATGGGACAAAACAAAATATTATACAGAATACAGTAAATCCAAGCAAGTTTCATTTTTTAAAAATTTTAGTTTCAGTCACTGAAACAAATATTAAGCATATCCATTGTAGTCATTCTCCTAAATCTGTCTGTTGTTCAAACTGTGTGTAAAATTCACTCATGCCTCAGTGGGTAGGACTATGTAGCTGAAATGCAAATTTCAGTATAGGTCATTGCTCTTTGAGTAGTTAAAAATAACTGTAAATGTTATCATGACATTCTACTGTATGTCAGTTTGTCAGATTATATTTTGAGGCTTGACAAATTAGTTTTTCCACTAGATTCCCAATATATTTTTTTTAGAATAAAAATCAAAATTAACAAATAAAGAAAGTTTTCGCATTTGGTGAAAGAAAGTTACCTCTCAATTCCTTGTTACTGTAAATGGCATGACTCTTCCACTATGAAGACTATAGGCAATCTAATCTAGAAAGAATTAACCTCCTTCAAGTTCAATATCAAGTGCTCCATTTCTGTATTTCAGAAATATGTTGGCATTTTTCCAAAATGCAGGTAAGGGTTAAAATTTATCTGGCTCTTTAAAAATTGCTGTCACACAAAATTATACATCATATCTGAATGTTCTTATTTTTGTGTAAAATTGTATGTAATATGTGATTAGTTTTATTTTCCATTTTTAAACTAATAAGTAATATCTAAATAAATGTTTATTAAAAAGTCAAATATACAAATATATAAAATAAAACATGAAATGGGATCTCTTCTTCAGTTCCAATGTATTTTTTAGAGAACATTGATTGGTTAACCATTTTAATAGGAACCATTCTAAAACTTAGAAAAAAAAAATAAAACCTGTGCACAGAGGCATAGAA
Organism: Panthera leo; assembly: GCF_018350215.1. NCBI lineage: Eukaryota > Metazoa > Chordata > Mammalia > Carnivora > Felidae > Panthera > Panthera leo. The sequence goes on along the minus strand of NC_056695.1, from coordinate 3,635,672 downwards.
AACTCCACACAGATGAAACTGCTGTGTGTGTGAGTGTTTTATTTTTTGACTTTTATTTCTTCATAATAGACCTATGTGACTATGTTGGTATTATAATCCATGGGATGATTATAAAAACTTATGTAAACACTTTTTTATTGATTTGTCACAATTGTCTCATCTTAATTTTTCTATCACATGTAAATTTTTTTTGTTCACAGTATCCTTTAAAAAAGATTATTATTGAGCCAAATGATATGTGCAATTCACATTCTGGTACACAATACAAAAGCACCCTCCAAAAACTATAACAATTCACCCTCTCACCAATAGTATATGAGAGTGCCTGAATATTTAGATGTATTAGAGTAAATGTTAAAAAACAAGTGTATCAGGTGATGGTATCTGTGCTTCAAAAAATATTTGTGGTGTACATTATATTAAGGTATTTATAAGAAAATTATTTTTCTCATATTTTCTGTGTCCTTATGTATTTTGCTTGACCATAATGAAATCCTAAATCATTGAATTCATACTTTTTTTTCATTTGGATTTTCAAATACATAACTGGAATTTATTATTGCCCTTTACTGGAAATATAATCTTGGTGATAAATATGTGAGCTCAAGGAAAATATTCTTTTGCTGCAAAAGGGACTCCTTTTATTTGTTCCAAATCTCCAAATCAAGATAACCTAAACTCTGGAAATTTTGAGCTATCGATACTACTCTCTACTTCTCACCACAACAAACTTAACTTCACCCAAGTCTTTCATATACATTCTACATAGAGAAAGTGTGGATTTGAATTTACTAGATTAACACTTTGAGACTCACCTGAAACTTCGAAATTTTTCTATCATTACCATCAGACACCTACTCATGGGTTCTAATCTTGCACTCAGACTTTGCAAAAATGCAAGATCCAACTTTATGATTTCTAAAATAAGCATGCCTTAAATTCACTAATGGAAAAGCGATGGAATATAAAATATTAGAAGAGGATTCCCTAATAAAATAAGAGTCAAAAAAGTAAAAAAAAATAAAAATAGAACTACCCTACAATCAGTAAGCACACTACTGGGTGTTTACTCAAGGAATACAAAAACACTAATTTGAAAGGATATATGCACTCCTATGTTTATTGCAGCATTATTTGCAATAGCCAAATTATGGAAGCAGTCCAAGTGTCATTCGACTGAAGAATGGGTAAAGAAAACAATAAAGAAAATTATATATATATATATATATATATATATATATATATACGTACACATACATATATACATATATATGTACACATATGTGTACACATATGTATATGTATATATGTATACACATATATATGTATATGTATATATGTATACACATATATATGTATATATGTATACACATGTATATATATGTGTGTATACATATATACACATGTATATATATGTGTACACATATGTATATGTATATATATATATATATAGTTATTCATCCATACAAAGAATGAAATCTTGCCATTTGCAACAACATAGATAAAGCATAGCGAGTACAATGGTAAGTAAAATAAGTCAGAAAAAGACAAATGCCATATGATTTCACTCACGTGGAATTTAAGAAACAAAACAAAAGGACAATAGGAAAAAAGAAACAGAGAGGCAAACAAGACATGGACATGGCCCCTTAATTATAGAGAACAAACTGATGGTTATCAGAGGGTAGTTGGCGAGAGGATGCATAAAATAGGTGATGGGGTTTAAAGACGACACTTATCATGATGAGCACTGAGCAAGGTATAGAATTGTTGACTCACTATATTGTACACCTGACTGTATGTTAGCTATACTGGAATTAAAGTAAAAAACTTTAAAATATAAGAATCATAAGAGAGACGGAGCAGTGACACAACATGAGAGAAAATAGATTTTAAGCCAAAAAATATAGAAGAAAAAAAAGACATCTCATGATGACAAAAACGTCAATATCTTCCTCATATATGGCAATTATAAATGTATATGTACCTAACAGCAGAAACCCAGTATGTAATGAAGCAAATGACAGAACCAAAAGAAGTTTTTAAAATAATGATGGTTGGAGATTTAGACATTACTATCATAATACCTGATAAAACAACTAATCAAAAAGGTAGTAAAAATACAGATGACTTGAATAGCACTATCAACCATTTTGACATACCCGACATTTGAAAAATATTTTTTATCTCCAAACAACAGGGCACATGCATATTCTTTATAAACACATATGCATTATGTTCCAGGATAAATAAACTATAATATAAACCGCAATGAAATTTAAAGATTTGGAATCACATGAAATATGTTCTCTGACTAAATCAATATTAAATTAGAAATTAAAAACAGAAAGACATAGGGTAGATTCAGAAACATTTGGAAATTAAACACTTCTCTAAACAGCCATGGGTAAAAGAATAAATTACAAATAAAATGACAGAGTGTTGTGAGTGTATTATAAATTAAAATACAACATATCAAACTTAGGAGAATCCAGGTAAGCAGTATTGGAGAAAAATTGATAGCTCTTAAAGTATATATTATACAAGAAGAATAAATTTATGCCAACAATTTAGATAAGTAAAATAAAAGGCATGAATTTCTAGAAAGATAGAAATCACCAAATCTTACTCAAAAAGAAATAAGTAGCCTGAATAGCCTTATACTTTCAAAAGAATATAAATTTTAGTTGAAAACCTACACATAAAAATACTCCAGGTCTAGATGGTGTAACTGGGAGAATTTTGTGATATATTTAAAGAATAGGTATTCCCAGTGCTATATAAACTACTCCAGAAAATTCAGGAAAAGTAATTATTTTCCAACCGAATTTCTAAAGCTATCATTACTCTTATACTAGGCCATATACTTATCATATATCATTACTTTTATACTAGACCATTTCCAAATATTTGGAAATTAAACAACACTCTTCCAAATACTTATGGGCAAAACAAAAACTCAGTAATAAATTAGAAACTATCTTGAATGGAGGGGCAAAGATGGTGGAACAGCATGGAAGTTTGTTTTTGCGTTTCTCATCCCTGAAATGCAGCCTGATCAACACCAAACCATCTTGCACACCTAGAAAACTGATTTGAGAATTAACACAACAATCTGCACAACCTGAACCATAGAACTTGGCAGGTATGTAGCATGGAGAGGTGAACTGGGGGAGAGAGAATCTGTGGAGGGCAAGGAGCTGTTTTTACTCTCAGAGAGAGGACGGAGATGGGGAGAGAGTACAGAAAGCATCCCCCTTGCCTGAAAGCAGCTGGAGAGAAAAGAAAGTACACAAGAGAATGAACAAAAAAAGGGAGAAAGGAGAGGGTTTAAATTCCATTCAGAGTCTATAAATAGGGGGAGCGCAGAGTCTGAAACCCTGCAGCTCGATACCTGGCAGTGCTCTGGTGGGAATGATGAGTCCTCAGGAGCAGAGAGCAAGGTCCTCAGGGTCCTTGGGCCACATGGAGAGAGGTGGTTCTCCTGCTGGGAGGACATTTGGTAGAGGCTGTGCGGCCTCCCCACTAGCAAAGCTCCAAGTGGAGCCCAGAGAACAACCATATTCCTAGGGCTGGAACAAGGACATTAAGGGTAAAACCTGGTGCCAGATGTGTGTTGTGATTTGCCATAATCCCTGAAACTTTTCTGCTACACGATCCGTGAACTTTTCCTGGGGCAGGCTGGAGCCTGGCTGCAGTCTCTCAGCATCAGCAGCAGAGTGGTCCCACAAATGTTCCTGGGGGTGGGCCGGCACCCAACCATTGCTTGGTGAGACCCTCCCCCAGCAGGTCTGAGCAGGTCAAACTTGCAATCCCTCAGAAGTGAGGGGTTATGAAACACAGTCCAACCTGAGATAACACTCAGGAGGGATGTGCCACCTGCAGCCTGACGGCTTAGTCACAGACAGTGTAAAAGGAGGGAATAGACAGAAGCCAGAGACCAAGGACGGGTGCTTGATTGCCTGTCGGGGAGAGCACAGAGTTCTGATACTAGAGACTGGGTAGCTGGGTGACGCCATTTTCACTCCTCCCTCACATACACATACACACCTACAGGCGCCACAATAATCCACCTCAGTATGCTGAGTAGCGTCATCTAGTGGAGAATGGAGCAGTTACACTAAGCCCTGCTCAACTGGGCCAACTGCACTCTTGAGGAACACCACAAGTCGCTCCACCTGCTTAGTTTACAGACTATAAAGTGCTTCATGGTTTGACTTCTACGGGAAACTGATGCAATTTCAAACATATTTCAGTCTGTTTGCTGGTCCATGTATACAATTTTTCTTTTTCTTTTCTTTTTTTACTCTTGAATACAGAAAGAGAAAAAACTTATTTTTATTTTCCATTTTTATTAAAAAGATTTTTCCTTAATTTTTTAACTATATATTTTAATTTTGTAAATTTTCAAATTATATTTTACATCCATCATTTCATTTTATTCTATTTTATGGCATTCATTTTTTCAAATTTTCAAATGTTTCCTTTTTTCTTTTTTTCTTTTTCTTTTTTTCCTTCTTATCTCTTTTTTTCTTTACTGTATCAAGCTCCTTTCAACAACCAGACCAAAATACATCTAGAATGTAGCATCCTTTATTTGATGTTTTAGTACTGTTTTCAATTTTTTAATTTTTATTTGTTTACTTTATTCATTCATTTACTTCCTTCAAAATGATAAAAAGAAGGAATTCATCCCAAAAGAAAGAAAAGGAAGAAATGACAGCCCGGGACTTAGTCAACACAGATACAAGGAAGATGTCTGAGCCAGAATTTAGAATCATGATAATAGTAATAATAGCTGGGTTCAAAACAGATTAGAATCTCCTTCTGTGTAGATTAAAGAAGTAAAAGCTAGTCAGGATGAAATAAAAATGCTATAACTGAGCTGCAATCTTGAATGGATGCCATGGTGGCAAAGAGGAATGAAGCAGAGCAGCAAATCAGCAATATAGAGGACAAACTTATGGAGAATAATGAAGCAGAAAAAAAGATGGAGACTAGCAAAAGAGTGCGATATAGAAACGGAGAACTCAGTGACTTCTTAAAAAGGAATAACATCAGAATCATAGGAGTCCCATAAGATGAAGAGAGAGAGAAAGGGGTAGAAGGTTTATGTGAACAAATCATAGTGGAAAACTTTCCTAACATGGGGAAAGACACAGACATCAAAATCAGGAAGCACAGAGAACTCCCATTAGATTCAACAAAAAATGACCATCAATAAGACATATCATAGTCAAATTCACAAAATACTCAGGCAAGGAGAGAATCATGAAAGCATCAAGGAAAAAAAAAGTCCTTAACCTACAAGGAAAGACAGATCAGGTTTGCAAGCAGACCTATCCACAGACACTTGGCAGGCCAGAGAGGAGTGGCAGGATATATTCAATGTGCTAATCAGAAAAACACAGTCAAACATTCTTTATCCAGCAAGGCTGTCATTCAAAATAGAAGGAGAGATAAAAAAAAGTTTCCAGACAAAGAAAATCTATAGGAGTTTGTGACCACGAAACAAGCCTGCAAGAAATTTTAAGGGGGACTATCTGAGGGGATAAAAGATGGGGAAAAAAAAGACCAAAAGCAAAAAAGACTAGAAAGGATTAGAGAACACCACCAGAAACTCCAACTCTACAAGCATGATAATGGCAATACATTCATATCTTTCAGTACTCACTCTAAACGTCAATAGACTAAGTGCTCCAATCAAAAGACATAGGGTAACAGAATGGATAGGAAAACAAAATCCATCTATATGCTGTTTACAAGAGACCCATTTTAGAGCTGAAGATACTTTCAGATTGAAAGTAAGGGGGTGGAGAACAATGTATCATGCTAATGGTTTCCAAAAGAAAGCCTGAGTAGCCATACTTATATCAGACAATCTAGACTTTAAAATAAAGGCTGCAACAAGAGATAAAGAAGGGCATTATATCATAATTAAAGGATCTATCCACCAAGAAGATGTAACAATTATAAACATTCATACTCCAAATGTGGAAGCACCCAAATATATACCAATTAATCACAAACATAAAGAAACTCATTGATAATAATACCACAATATTAGGGGACTTCAACATCCCAGTTACATCAATGGACAGATCATCTAAACAGAAAAATCAACAAGGAAACATGGCTTTGAATGACACACTGGACCAGATAGACTTAACAGATATATTCAGGACATTTCATCCTAAAGCAGCAGAATACACATTCTTCTCTAGTGCACATGGAACATCCTCCAGAATAGATCACACACTGTGACACAAATCAGCTCTCAACAAGTACAAAAAGATCGAGATTATACCTTGAATATTTTCAGACCACAATGCTATGAAACTTAAAATCAACCTCAAGAAAAAAGTTGGAAAGATAAAGAACATCATACTTAAGAATGAATGGGCTAACCAAGAAGTTAAAGAGGCAATTAAAAGTACATTGAAGCCAATGAAAATGATAAAACCACAGCCCCAAACGTCTGGGATGCAGCAAAGGTGGTCATAGGAGGGAAGTGTATAGCAATCCAGGCCTTCTTAAAGAAGGAAGAAAGGTCTCAGATACACAACTTAACCTTACACCTTAAAGAAGTGGAAAAAAACCAGCAAATAAAACACCAAATCAGCAGAAGACAGTAAATAATAAAGATTAGAGCAGAAATCAATGCTATCGAAACCAAAACAACAACAACAACAACAAAAACAACAACAACAACAACAACAACAAACAGTCGAACAGATTAATGAAACCAGAAGCTGGTTCTTTGAAAGAATTAAAAAAAATTGATAAACTCCTTGCCAGTTTGATCAAAAAAAAAAAAAAAAAGGAAAGGAAAGGACCCAAATAAATAAAATCAAGAATGAAAGAGGAGAGATCACAACACAGCAGAAATATACACCATAATAAGAAACTATTATGAGCAATTATATTCCAATAAAATGGGAAATCAGGAAGAAATAGAGAAATTCCTAGAAACGTATAAACTAGAAACACTGAAACAGGAAGAAATAGAAAATTTGAGCAGATCCATAACCAGTAAAGAAATCAAATTATTAATCAAAAATCTCCCAAAAGACAAGATTCCGGGGCCAGATGGCTTTCCAGAGGAATTCTACCAAACATTTAAAGAAGAGTTAACACCTATTCTCTTGAAGCTATTCCAAAGACTAGAAATGGAAGGAAAACTTCCAAACTCTTTCTATGAAGCCAGCATTACCTTGATTCCAAAACCAGACAGAGACCCCACTAAAAAGGAGAACTATAGACCAATTTCCCTGATCAACATGGATGCAAAAATCTTCAACAAGTACTAGCCAACTGGATCCAACAATACATTAAAAAAATTATTCACCATGACCAAGTGGGATTTATACCTGGGATGCGGGGCTGGTTCAATATCTGCAAAACAATCAATGTGATTCATCACATCAGTAAAAGAAAAGACAAGAACCACATGGTCCTCTCAATAGATGCAGAGAAAGCATTTGACAATATATAGCATCCTTTCTTGATAAAAACCCTCAAGAAAGCAGGGAAACAAAGGATCATACCTCAAGATCATAAAAGCCATATATGAAAGACCCACCGCTAATATCATCCTCAATGGGAAAAAGCTGAGAGATTTCCTCCTAAGGTCAGGAACACGACAGGGCTGTCCACTCTCGCCACTGTTATTCAACATAGTATTGGAAGTCATAGCCTCTGCAGTCAGACAACACAAAGAAATAAAAGGCATCCAGATTGGCCAGGAAGAGGTCAAACTTTCACTCTTCACAGATGATATGATACTGTATATGGAAAACCTAAAATATTCTACCAAAAAACTTCTAGAACTGATTCATGATTTCAGCAAAGTTGCAGGATATAAAATCAATGCACATAAATCGGTTGCATTCCTATACACCAACAATGAAACAACAGAAAGAGAAATCAGGGAATTGATCCCATTTACAATTGCACCAAAACCCATAAAATACCTGGGAATAAATCTAACCAAAGAGGTGAAAAATCTGTACACCAAAAACTACAGAAAGCTTATGAAAGAAATTGAAGAAGACACAAATACGGAAAAATATTCCATGCTCCTGGATAGGAAGAACAAATATTGTTAAAATGTCAATACTACCCAAAACATTCTACATATTCAATGCAATCCCTATCAAAATAATACCAGCATTCTTCAGAGACATAGAACAAACAATCCTAAAATTTGTATGGAAACAGAAAAGATCCCGAATAGCCAAAGCAATCTTAAAAAAGAAAACCAAAGCAGGAGGCATCACAATCCCGGACTTAAACTTGTATTACAAAGCTGTAATCATCAAGACAGTATGGCACTGGCACATGAACAGACACTCAGATTGATGGAACAAAATAGAGAACCCAGAAATGGACCCACAAACGTATGGCCAACTAATCTTTGACAAAGAAGGAAAGAATATCCAATTGAATAAAGACAGTCTCTTCAGCAAGTGGTGCTGAGAAAACTGGGCACCGACATGCAGAAAAAAGAACCTGGACCACTTTCTTACACCATTCACACACACACAAAAAACTCAAAATGGATGAAAGACCTCAATGTAAGACAGGAAGCCATCAAAATCCTCGAGGAGAAAGCAGGCAAAAACCTCTTTGATCTTGGCCGCAGCAACTTCTTACTCAACACGTCTCCTGAGGCAAGGGAAACAAAAGCCAAAATGAACTACTGGGACCTCATCAAAATAAAAAGCTTCTGCACAGTGAAGGAAACAATCAGCAAAACTAAAAGGCAACCGACAGAATGGGAGGAGATATTTGCAAATGACATATCAGATAAAGGGTTAGTATCCAAAATCTACAAAGAACTTATCAAACTCAACACCGAAAAAACAAATAATCCAGTGAAGAAATGGGCAAAAGACATGAACAGACACTTCTCCAAAGAAGACATCCAGATGGCCAACTGGCACATGATAAAATGCTCCACGTCACTCATCATCAGGGAAATACAAATCAAACCCACAATGAGATACCACCTGACACCTGTCAGAATGGCTCACATTAACAACTCAGGCAACAACAGATGTTGGTGAGGAGGATGCGGAGAAAGAGGATCTCTTTTGCATTGTTGGTGGGAATGCAAGCTGGTGCAGCCACTCTGGAAAACAGTATTGAGGTTCCTCAAAAAATTAAAAATAAAACTACCCTATGACCCAGCAACTGCACTACTAGGTATTTATCCAAGGGATACAGGTATGCTGTTTCAGAGGGGCACATGCCCCCCAATTTTTATAGCAGCACTATGTACAATAGCCAAAGAATGGAAGGGGCCTGAATGTACAAAAACAAATGAATGGATAAAGAAGAAGTGGTGTATATATACCATGGAGTATCACTCGGCAATCAAAAAGAATGAAATCTTGCCATTTGCAACTACATGGTTGGAACTAGAGGGTATTATGCTAAGCGAAATTAGTCAGAGAAAGATAAATATCGTATGACTTCACTCACATGAAGGATTTAAGGTACAAAACAGATGAACATAAGGGAAGGGAAGCAAAAATAATATAAAAACAGGGAGGGGGAAAAACATAGACTCTTATAGAGAACAGAGTGTTGCTAGAGGGATTGTGGGAGGGGGGATGGGCTAAATGGGTAAGGGGCATTAAGGAATCTACTCCTGAAATCATGGTTTCACTATATGCTAACTAACTTAGATGTACATTAAAAAAATAAATTGATTAATTATTTTTAAAATTTAAGTCAAATAGTTTAATATATAAAACATATTATTTGCATTGACATTTTATCAAAAGGTTGTATTACTAGACAGAAATATTCTAAAAGCAGATTCAAAAAATAAATTATAGGGGCGCCTGGGTGGTTCAGTCGGTTGGGTGTCTGACTTCAGCTCAGGTCATGATCTCAAGGTTCATGAGTTTGAGCCCTGTGTTGGGCTCTGTGCTGACAGCTCAGAGCCTGGAGCCTGCTTCACATTCTGTGTCTCCCTCTCTCTCTGCCCTTCCCCCTCTCATGCTCTGTGTGTCTGTCTGTGTCTCTCAAATATAAACAAACATGTAAAAAATAAATTAATAAGTTCCAAAAAAGAAAAAAAAAAGAAACTATCTTTAGTGAAATATAAGTGAAATTGTAGCACATCAAATTTGATTTCACATAAAGTTTTTAAACAAAGAGAAAATTACAAACCAGTATCTCTCAGAAACATATATGGAAAAATTCTTGGCAATGTTTTTGAAAACTGAATCCAATAACTTATGAAAAGTTTAAGCCATTTTGATCAAGTGAGGTATATCCCCTAAATTCAGGATTGGTTTTATTTCTGAAAATAAATTAATGTAATGCACCATATTAATATAATAAGAGGTATTTGACAAAATCTAGCACTCATTCATGATACAAACTTTTCAACAAAGTAGTAACAGAAAGGGAGTTCTTCAAGATGATAAAGGGCATCTATAAAAAACACACAGCCAATATCATACTCAATGTTGAAACACTTAATGTTCTCCCCCTAAGATCAGAAACAAAGTATAAATGTCCACTCTCATCAAATGTAGTCTGCATTTTACTGAAGAATCTCACAGTGCCATAAACCAATCAAAAAATAAAATAAAATGTATGTGTTTAGAAAGGAATAATTAAAAATCTATTTATTCACAAACAACCATGATCATCTATAGTTCCTGGAAATTAGAATGATTTTGCAAGGTTACAGAACACAAAATCAGCATGAAGTCATTTGCATCTCTATTAAATTTGCAAAGAATAACTAGCAATTAAATTTAAGAAACAATACCATTTTTATACCATCTGAAAATTATGAACTAGGTGAGGATAAATCTGATAAAATATATACAACATCTATATACTGATCATTAAAAATTATTTCTGAGAGAAATTAAAGAAGTCCCCCAGAATCGAGAGATATGCCAGGGTCAAGGATCTCAAAACTCAATATTGGTAAAAGTCCACTTTCCCCAAATTTAGTTACAGATTCAAAGCAGTCCCAATAAAAACCCAAATACCCCTAAAAATATTCATACAGTGGCAATTTGATTTTTTTAATGTAGAAATAGCAAGTGCCTAGAGGAACTAAAATAATTTTGTGTAAAAATTGCATAGCTAAGGGGCCTAAACTCCTGCTTTCAAAATATTAAAAAGCTACTGTAATCAAGATGGTGAGATATTAGTGTCAAAATATAGAAATAGACCAGCTCAACAGAACTGAATGTCTAGAAATCGATCTGCACATGTATGGTCAATTGAATTTTTGATAAAAGCATGAAATAATTCAATGGATAAAAAATAGTATTTTCTACACATAACAGAGGAACATCTGGATATTCATTTGAAAATAACTTTCATCTCTACCTCATTCTTAAAACAATAGCTCCAACTGGAGAAAATACTGGAAAACAAAAATATCTAAGAATAAACATAGCTAATGATTTCCGTTGTGGATTAGGCAAAGTTTTCTTAAATCGAGTGCCAAAAGCCAGATCCGTTAAAATATGATAAACCGGACTTCATCACAATTAAGAACTTCTAATTTGGGGCAACATATATTTGAACAGACACTTCACCAATGAAGATATATATGGATGGCAAGTAAGCACATGAAAAGATGCTCCACATCATTGGTCCTTACAGAAATGCAAATTAATACCACAGCGAGCGATCAAGACTGCTCTATTACGATGTCTACAATTTAAAAACTGACCATATCAGAAACTCTCTTTACGCGGCTAGTGTGGATGCCAAATGGTCACACCCTGGGGAAAACAGTTTTGCAGTTTCTTAAAAATTTCAACATACATCTCAATATTATCTAGCTCTTCCATGACTACCAACGCCCCCCCCGCCCCCCAATAAACACATAAACACAAGGACTTGTCCATACACATTTACAGAAGCTGTACCTGTAATTGACCAGACCTTAGGACAGAACCAATGTCCATTGCCAAGTGAATGGATGGTCACCCAAATAGTGGTATAGCCAGCAACGAAATACAACTCGGTGATAAGGACAAGGACGAATTGGCCCATATAGTAACAAGGGCAAAACTAAAAATAATTATGCTCTGTGAAAGAAGTCAGACAAAAATCATACATACCGTATGATTTCACTTATGTAAAATTCTGGAAAGTGTAAACCGATCTGTAGGGGCAGAAAGCGGGCTGCGAATGAAATTGTGGGGCTGAGGGAGGAGGAGACCCGGCCACTCCACTGGCTTGTGCACAAGCTATCTCCTCTCAAGCCGGATTTTGTACTTCCCAAATTGGAATACACGAGGATCTAAATATCATTTTGGGTCTGGAGAAGTAAGAGAGAGTAAGTCTAGAGGAGATTTCTTTGTGAGCATTTCTTTGTGAAGCACCTGTTACAGATGAAGTATTCCTGCAAAGAAAGTTCATGGAAATTTGGGCTTTTAGCTTTTTATCCTTGGGTGGAACTGCACACATGATGCCACCAATATCTCAGTATCCCATTTCTTCCCCATCAGTGCCTTTTCCTTAATAGAAAAGTCTGTGTGCGCTGGATACTGTATCTGTTTTTAAAATGTTTATTTATTTATTTTGAGAGAGACGGAAACAGAGACATAGAGAGATGGAAAGAGAGAATCCCAAGCAGGCCCTACACTGTCAGCACGGAGCCCGATGCAGGGTTCGAACCCACGAATTGTGAGATCATGGCCTGAGCCGAAACTAAGAGTCGGATGCTTAACCTACTGAGCTACCCAGGCATCCCACTGGGTACTATGTCTCATCCTACCCTATCATCTTTCTATCTATCTACTGATTGATTAGTGTATTTTTCCCACCAGTTAAATAACCCTCTTCCAGAATTTCTAAAATGTAGTTAATTTTATCATTATTTTTCAAATTTTTTTAATGTTTATTTGAGAGAGAGAGAGAGAGAGCAGAGCCGAGCAGGAGTGGGGGAGGGGCAGAGAAAGAGGGAGACACAGAATGCGAAGCAGGCTCCAGGCTCCGAGCTGTCAGCACAGAGCCTGACGTGGGGCTCGAACTTGTGAATTGCGAGATCATGACCTGAGCCGAAGTCGGTCGCTCAACGGACTGAGCCACCTAGACACCCCTTATCATTATTATAATAACCAGTTGTATGCGTAATTTTGTATGGGCTCAACTGTAAAATACTTTTTAGTCTGACTTTTTACTATGAAGCCTCTGCCACTATCCTTTCATACTGATTTGTAAGCTTGTTGCTTTCGAGGAAGTTTCTCCTTTAAATCATAGAATGCCACCATTTTTTTATCACCAAGCATTATAAAATGGACTAAAGTAATTACAGGCCTATTATCCCAAGATTATGTGACTCTATGGTTTGTGTCAACATTTATAAAAGTTTTCTGTTCTGCTGGAAAGAACCTAGGTTTTGAAACACAAAATAAAAACAAAGACACATCGCCAATCTTGTTAATAGAATACTTTGCTCAAAAATGACACACAGATGCACATATTTCGATAAGACTAAAATGAATGAAAGAAATACTCATCTCATTAGACTATAAACCTTAGGCTAGCTGGTTATGTGACGCCTGGCACAGGACCAGACAATGCATAGGTCTGAGCAGAAAGCTGCACAGGGAACATGACCTGCTGCTTTCAAGGTCAGTGTGTTGCTGGAGAAAAAGAGGCATGGGTGCTAGATCAAGTTGAAATGCCACCAAGCTCACGGTCTTACCAAGATTCAGTTGTTTTCCCTTGAATACAGGCACACCTCGTTTTACTCTGCTTTATCATGTTCTGTAGATGCTGCAATTTTTTTTTTTTAACAAATGGGAGATTTGTGGCAACCCTCTGTTAAGCAAGTCTATCAGTGCCATTTTCAGTGGCATGTGTTCACTTTGTGTATCTGTGTCAAATTTTTTGTTGTTCTCGGGGTGCCTGGGTGGCTCAGTTAGTAAAGCATCTGGATGTTGATTTTAGCTCAGATCATGATCTTGTGGTTATGGGAATGAGCCCCACACCAGGCTCCACACTGAGCATGGAGCCTGGTTAAAATTCTCTCTCTCTCTCTCTCTCTCTCTCTCTCTCTCTCTCCCTCTCTGTCCTTCTGTCCCCCTCCCCTGCTTACACGCACTCTTTCTCTAAAATGAAAAAAACTGGAGACACCTGGGTGGCTCAGTTGGTTAAGCGTCCAACTTCTGCTCAGGTCATGATCCCATGGTTCGTGGGTTTGAGCCCCATGTCGGGCTGTGTGCTAACAGCTCAGAGCCTGGAGCCTGCTTCAGATTCTGTGTCTCCCTCTCTCTCTGCCCCTTCCCCACTCATGCTCTGTCTCTGTCTCTGTCTCTCTCTCTCTCAAAAATAAACATTAAAAAGTGGGTAGTTCTTGCAATATTTCAAACTTTTTCATTACTATTATATTTGTTATGGTGATCTGTGATAAATGACCTCTGATGTCACTATTGTAATTGTTTCGGGGCACCATGAACTGTCTCCATATAAGCTGGAGAACTCAATCAATCGACGTTGGTGTTCTGAGCGCTCCACTGGCCAGGGCCGTTCCCCCATCTCTCTTCCTTTTTTCCAAGTCTTCCTTGTCCCTGAAACAATCTTAAAACTTAGCAATCTTAAAACTAGGCCAATCAATAACCTTACAGTGGCCTCTATTAAATCAAAAGCCACAAATACTTAAGCTTTAGTGGGGAAGGCGCGTCAAAACCGGGATAGGCCAAAAGCTGCGTCTCTTTTGCCAAACAGCCAACTTGTGAACGCAAAGGAAAAGTTCTCGGAGGAAATGAAAAGTGCCGTTCCAGTGAACACACAAATTATAAGAAAGTGGCACAGCCTCACTGCTGATATGGAGAAAGTTGTAATGGTCTGAACAAAAAGATCAAACCAGCCAGCGCATTTTCTTAAGCCAAATCTTGATCCAGGGCAAGGTCCTAACTCTCTTCAGTCCTATGAAGTGACAGAGGTGAGGAGGCCACCGAAGAAAAGTCTGTAGGTAGCCGAGATTGGTTCATGAGGTTTAAGGAGGTTTGAGCTGTGTCCACGGTATCGGCGTGCAAGGTGAGGTGGCAGGTGGTGACACAGAAGGTGCAGCAAGTTATCCAGAAGACCAGCTAAGATCATCAATGAAGGTGCCTCCACTAAATAACAGATTTTCAGTGAAGTTAAGACAGTCTTATATTGGACGAAGATGCCATCTAGGAGTTTTACAGCTAAAGAGGACAAGTCAGTGTCTTGCTTCAGAGCTTCAAAGGACAGGCTGACCCTCCCGTTAGGGGCTTAATGTAGCTGGGGACTTTAAGCTGAAGCTCATTTCCATTGTGACTATCCTAGGGCCCCTCAAGAATTATGCTAAAGCTATTCTGCCTGTGCTCCATCAGTGTCCCAACAAAGGTTGGATGATAGCACATCTGTTTACAACGTGGTTTACTGACTATTATACACTCACTGTTGGGGCCTCCTTCTCGGGGAAAGATATTCCTTTCAAAATATTACTGCTCATTGACAATGTATCTGGTCACCCAAGAGCTCTGATGGAGATGTAGAATGACATTAATGTCGTTAGCATGTCTGCTAACACAACATCCGTTCCGCAGCCCCGTGGGTCAAGGAGTAATTTGGACTTTCAGGTCTTATTATTTAGGAAACCACATTTCATAAGGCTATAGTTGCCATAGACAGTGATTCCTCTGATGGATCTGGGCAAAGTAATTGAAAACTTCCTGGAAAGGATTGACCATTCCAGATGTCATTAAGAACATTTGTGATTTATAGAAAGAGGTAAAATATCATCCTCTATAAACTTTCTCCTAGGTAATTACAGAAGATAGTCACTGTAAAATGTTATTTTTGTGAGAATAATGAGGCACGCTACAAAAGAGGAATTTTAGTTAATGATGATTAAAAATGATAAATACAATAAATTATTACCTAAAGGATTTAGGTATATACAGCAGTGTGACATAGGTCTGCTTGTTTAAAAGATCTCTAATGAATTGAGTAAATTATCTAATGAATTGAGTAAAATCTAATGAATTGAGTAAATTTGGCACCTAGCTGAGTATCATTGCTTAACAGACACTTAACAGCAAGACCACTGCTGCCCTTTCCCATGCTTTTCAGTATCAATTGAAGCTGAATTTCAGCGCATTTTTTAAAATAAATAAACATGATCCAAATCATAATAGAGAAAACAGATAATTACGTTATAGGTGCATCAAGGAAATGAGAAAGTTACTCCTCACAAAAAGTGAACTAAGGGATACACAAGTGTAATTTCAAATGTAGACTATTGAGATTAAACCAAATCCCAATGGCTTTGGTTTAATACAATTCCTAACTTATTTGATTCCCAGACATTTTAATAATAAAAATGGTTTTGAGTTTATTGAGGTATAAGAGCATAAATAAATGGCACATATTTAAAAGGTAAGGTTTAAAAAGTTGTGCCGCACGCATGCACTCATAAAACCTTCACTACAATCAACAGAATGAAAATATACATCACCCCAAAGTTCCCTCATGCTGCTTTCCAATCCCTTTCTGTTGCCACCCACTCTTCCCATTTCCTAGGCAGCTGCTGATTTGCTTTCTGATTTTGTACCTCAGTTTGCAATCCCTAGAGTATTATCTAATAGAAGCATGCAGCCTACACTCTATTTTTGAGGGGAAGGGTGCCTGGTTACTCTCACTGAGCAGGATAATCTTGAGATTCATCTATGCTGTAGCATGTACCAGGAGTGTGTTCCTTTTTACTGCTAAGTAACATTGCATTGTATAAATACGACATTGTGTGTCCAGCCACCTGTTGGAATTTGAGTTGTTTCCAGTTTGGGGCTATTCATATATAAAGCTGCTATGAACATTTGTGAACCAGTCTGCATGAACACATGCTTTCATTTCCTAGGAGCAGACTGGCTGGATCGTATGGTAGGTGTAGATTTAACTTCTTAGTAACTGTCAGACTGTCTTCCAAAGTGGTTGTGCCATTTTGTATTCCCACCAGCAGTGTATAACAATTCTAGTGTATAACAATTCCTCCTTGCCAGCACTTAGTTATAATTAGCCATTCTCGTGTATGCGTAGTGGTATTTCATGGTGTTTTTCATCTGCATGTTCTTTAAGGTTGAATATTTTTTCATGCACTTATTTGATATTCACATACTTCTCTAGTGAAGTGTCTTTTCAAATCTGGGCACATTTTCTTTCATTGAATTGTTTGATTTCTTAAATATTCAGTTTTCATTTGTTAAAAAAATATATTCTGGATTTAAGTCCTTTATTCGATATGATTTGCAAATATTTTCTCCCTGCCTGTGCCCTGTATTTTTCTTTGAGCTTCTTTTGAAAAGAGAAAGCTTTACATGTTGAGGAACTCTCAGATTTAATTGCATTTCTTCTTTACATGAGGTCTCTACCAGAATCATGATATGTAAGGCACTGTTGTAGGAGATAAGGATATAACAATAATACTTTTATCTTTAGGAGTTTACAGTTGAGTCTGGGCTGAGAGAGGGACGAAGAGTTAATAGAGAATACCATAAAACGTGATAAATGCAATAAGAAAGAAATGCTTAAAGTCCATAGAAGCTGGTTGTGTAAGTGTAAAAATAAAAACCTAAAATGTCTAGACATAAACAGTGAAGCATTTTTTTTAACTTTTGTTAATCTTGAAATGAAAAAAAAGTCTAAGTACAACACAAATCCCGCGAGCCATAAAAATTTCTTTTTAACTTAGGCAATGTAGACATACGAAAAGTAAATTTCCTTCATGAGTGGAGTATGCTGTACTTATACATAAATAAAATAGGAAGAAAAGAGAAACATATTCAAAATTTAAAGACAGGCATCTAAAAGTATATGCCAATGTTACGTCTTAAATGGCAAGCACATACGTTTTTCCAGTTATTCCAATAGTAAAGACCAAAAGCCAGAGGATGTGGAATAAATAAGGGAGGCTGGGCTGATTCCAATAGGTAGAAATGCAAAATAGAATTTGCATCGGGAAGAACAGAATTACCACATGTCTGAGCTCAAGACAAAACAAAAGAAAACACAATTCCTTGTTGCAGGAACTGAATAGGGAACTTCAATCAACAAAATGAGCAGAAATGGAAATGAGAGGGTTCTCCAGGGAAAGTCATAAGAGTTGAGCACAGAGGCTTGGGAATGAAATCCTCACAGTGGGAAAGCAGACTGGGCTGTAATACTTCTCAGAGGCAAACACCTTTACCAGATTCTTGTGCGTCTTCTCAAGATGTGTTTATGCCTGTATAAGAATATGTGTATGTATCATTCTAACCCCTTTATTAAAACACCATGATTACTTTATTCCCTATTCTTCACTTTGCTATTGCTTCATAAACTTACTTGGATGGCCTTCGACACCAGTACCAACAGAGCTCGTTTATCCTTTTAATGGTGCCCGTATTCCACTGACTGGATATTGAGGTCATTCCAGATCCTTTGTTGGTGTGGATTTGTTTCTATTTACCTTGCTCAGGGGTTAGTTGGATTCTTTAATCTGAAGACTTATAAGAACTCTTAACCATCATCTGTTTTCATACATTGCCTCTCACACGTTTTCCCCAGTCTTTCTGAAGATATTCTTTTAGCTTCTTATTCTAAAGTTTATGTCTTACATTAACGTTTATGTTTTTCACCCTTTTCTGTGTGTACTGACATTCTCAGATATATACTTTCAATGACATATTTTACCTTCATTTTCTATTCTATTATTCAATTGGTTAACTGATTTTAATTTTAAATACACTATTTTTTTAAACTTTTGAACTCCTATTTGATTCTTCTGCAAATCCACATTTTTAACACCATATCCTGTTCTTGACATAATTTCCATTTCTTTATTTAAAAAGGACATGATAATCAAAACTAATTTTGGATTTTTTAAATCTCTAAATTATGCTTTCCCCTGTTATGGTCTATTTTCTCAATAATTTACAATATTGGACTCAAATCTCTTCTTTAATGAGAGTGGTTTCACTGAAAGTCTCCTGCATTCTGGATGGTGGGAATTTCCCTACAGAGCTAAGCTCTAACACCTGGCCCTGTTGGAAAATAGTGATATCTCTTGGTCCCCTTTATGTTTCACTTTTATTCTAATTTCTCCCATTGGGTTAGCTGTACCACATAGGTAGCACAATTTAAAAAACAGAATCCTACAGGAGGCAGTAGACTTGTGCCCCAGTGGGTGACATCTTTGTGGGTTTTTTTTGTTCTTTTTTTCCTTAAAGACCTAGATATGTGTCAGGGGCATGAGGGTACTTGATTTTCATTGTATAACAGTTGACTATTTTAACATATCTCTAAATTATTTCATCAAAAGCATATGGGTAAATATATGTAATCTAAGCTTTAGAGAACTTTACATGAAAATTAAGTCAGAAAAAAATTTAAGATTAAAGCAACACATTGTGGCTTAGTCCAAGATAAGGGTGCTGTTTGAATACTAAATCTGGAGGAGAAATGAGACTGTATGTGTTTTCAAATTTTAATTCATTATAAACTGGCTCTTACTCCTATTTTATGAAGTAGAGAATGTACCTGGGTCCCCTAATGCATTGCTATCATGCTATGCAGGTGAGTTTTCCTATGGTGTGGATATATGAATATAGAACTATAAATGAATCCAATTTCCTGAAAGTCTTCATTTCCATGATGGAAAATAGTAAGGGAAAAATCTATTAACTCTTGCTTTCAGTTTTTAAAATGCCAAGAAGAATTCATTATGATTTTTAAAAAAGTGAGATGGAAGAGATTTGAAATAAAATCTTGGTATAATAATATTAAAAGTTTAGCAAATAAAAAGCTATGAATGCTAATGCTTACCTACATTTATTATATATGTGCATGTGTTGGGATATTGAACACTTTTTATTATTTATTCTATATGTAAGGTTTTTTCAGATTCTTATTTACTTTACTATTATTCAAATCCTAGATAAATGCAGAGGTGGCAAAAAATGCCACAGGTCATTGAAGGGAAAATGTAGGGAGTGTGAAATGTAGTTGTCATCATAAATAGAGAATAGCAGTGAGGTTATTAGGGTTATGAAATATTTATAGTAACATAAATTATACTAATTATTAACAATTCACATGTCGAGGTTAGAGAGGGCAAGGAGCGATGGTAACACAGATATTAGAGTCATTCTTAAAGAAACATTCATCACTTATATTTTTGGCAAGAATTCCCCAAGTGAATAGATCTACATTTTATGTATCTGACTATAAAAACGACTAGGTTTACTGATGGGCAATACAACTTTCCCCAATGGCTGATGCTCCTTTCTATTTGAATAATTCCTCGTTAATGAAGTTTTCCTCCACTGCACCCCTATGAAGTTGTTAAACTGCATTTCCTAAGTAATATTCTACCGGCCTCAGAAGCACCTGGGATGGAATGGGAGCCACAGAGGGAATATCAGTGATACCCAGCTCGAGGCCATCAGGAACTCTGGGCTACAGCCCTATTCTCTGCACCACAAACAAGGGCCTCAGACGTAACCACGGCTTGGGATGGACGTGGTGAGACACGTGACACGTACATCTCTCCAATCTCTGTCTCCATCTAAATCATCGGCATGGCTCAGAGCACTGTAGATACACTGGGCTCTCCAGAGCTGTTTTCATTAGTATTTCAGTCACACAGAACTCTGCAGGCTGGTCTGGGCTAGTGCCATCATCAATAATACAATTTATACAAGAACATAAATTCTATATTCTAAAGAACACGTTTAAAATGTTAACACATTAATGATAATAGTGGCATACATGGAGAATTTTACATTTGTTATTTAATCTGCAAAAATATGAGGGCACTGAGGTTTAGATAAGAGAAGTAACTTAATTTTTATAAGCTGGGATTATTTAAAATTTTTACTATTGAAATTAACCGGTGATTGGCTTACCTTTTACAAATAGATAATGCAGATATTGATACACATATAGATACGTAGATAACGTATATATATATATATATATATATATATATATATATGTATATGTAGAGATCTACATACACACACACACACACACACACACACACACACACACACACACTTGAGAATTAGGGCATGCTAGCAGGTGGGAGTGGCAGAGGGAAAGAGAGAGAGAATCTGAATGAGGCTCCGTGCTCAGCATGGGGCCCCACGAGGGGCCCTATCCCACAACCCAGGAATCATGACTCCAGCGAAAATCAAGTCCGGCGCTCAATCGATTGAGTCACCCAGGTGCCTCTACATGTTTAGATTTTGATCAAAGGTTGCACATTGACTTTGTATCAAGAGTGAGAAAGTCACGGCTGTCCTCTGTTGCTCTAACATCACAAAAACCCGATGCACCACTGACTTGCATGAGTCCAGAACTGAGCCTACACCGACTCTTCTCATTCAAATGAATGTTTTTATAATGTTTATGAAGGCGATGAAAACGTTAAGTTCAGCTTAATAAAACTATAACTGGAATCAGTTATTATTTTCTACAATTATTTTATCCGATAATCAATTATCAGTCTAATAAATCCACTAAATTCTCAGCTGGATTAATCAGACATTATTTTCATTCTATGCATTAATTTAGACTCATGTAAAGTACATCAGCCAATTTTGAAAATTTCTTCTAACTTTTAGATCAAACATAGGTCTCCCAAATAAGATACAAACTATCTTATGATAAATAGCTCCCTTAATTCTTCAACATTATATTCAAATAAATATATGTATTTTGTCAAATATAGCTTTGACTTAGTTTACTTAGATAAAATATTATTTTTGTAGGGTTTTTTTTGGTAATCTTTGTTTATTTTTGAGAGAGAGACAGAGTGCGAGTGAGGAAGAGGCAGAGAGAGAGGGAGACGCAGAATCCGAAGCAGGCTCTGGGCTCCGAGCTCCGAGCTGTCAGCACAGAGCCCGACGCGGGGCTCGAACCCACAAATGGTGAGATCATGACCTGAGCCGAAGTCGGATGCTTAATCAACTGAGCCACCCAGGGGCCCTGCAGAAAATAATTCTTTAAAACTGTTTTTAATATGATTAGAGAAACAGATATATTACATAATGTGAAAAAATCTAATAAATTATGTGTTTTCCTAGAGAGCAAACAACAGTGCCAATTATTTCCACATAAAAATTAAATGCAATCAAAACTATTTTCTATCAAAGATAACCTGGAAGTAATATGTGATTTGTCTCTCCAAGTATGTTTCCATCTTACCTGCTGGTTTACGGGAAAGTTTCTGTTGATTTTTTTAATCTGCAATGATAAATAAATAAAAGTGAGCAATCAACAAAGTTACACAAGAGCCCCCGAATTTTATGAGAATCTATTCTTCCTGAGTTAATATATACTGATATTCCCAACTGGCATACTAAAATCCCATTGCGTATCAAACATCAACTAAAATTTTCTAAAAATGTTGGCTATCAAAAGTCTTCCGAATTTGATGTGTACACATGGGCCAAACAGATTTTCTTCTAATGATTTTCTCACTTATGAGAAACAGGAAGCCTGTGTGTCCATGCACAGTCTATCGAGAACATAGAATAACTTTTTGTAATTTAATTTTTCACTTCACTTCTTTATACGTTTACTTGAAGAGAATTTCATGAGTGACATTTCGTAACATTTTAAAATAAATCTTCGGAGAAAGAATTTCGTCTGTATTAAGTCATGTTAACGAACTGTAAACTCCAACTGGAAAGGAGTATCGGCTTTTAGACAAATGAACTCATAACACACAAAGTCTTTGGTTCAACAGAAACTTTGCTAATTAAAACCAGTTTTTATTTTGCATCGGTTGGAGAGAGAAACTTAACGAATGCTAACTCTGTGTGGTATAATCTCATATCACACTAAACACAGGCTTTTCATTTAGAAATTATTTTCCTGATTTAGTTTATTTTTCCTTGTTAGTTTTCAGTTCCCTTCGTCCTACCGATAAATGTGAACTAACAGGAAATGCAATGGCTAGGATGCACAAAGTTGGAAAATCATCAAACGGCTCATGTACAAAACTTACTGGCAACATGTGTGTCATTTGAAATACACAAGAAAAGAAAGTTTTGGAAGATTTATGTGATTTCAGTAGGGACACACACAAACACACACACACAAAAACATATCTTTCTTACATTACTATAGTCATTTCAGAATACTTCTTGTTTTGGTGAGGAATCAGCTAAAGAAAGTCTCTAAAACTACCAGTGTCTTCAGCTAAAATCAGGATGGGTGTGGAGACACAGAACAGTTTCCTAAGAATCTTTTATTAATCAATAAAAAAAATCCATACTGAAAAGTTGGCAGAACTATGCTTTTTGCTAGTTCTTATGGATTGTTATAAAAAAACTGTAAAATTCCACCAATATTTTGTATGGACCTCTGTCTTCTGGCACAAACGGTCTAGCTTTGTCACTTTTAACGTTTTCATCCGACAGAAGAGTCCAAATAATCTAAGTAAATGTAGCCATGCTCAGGCCGCAGTGATGTACGTATACAAATGAGCACACGTATGTGTAGGTTCGATAAATGCAGTGAGAAGGGGGGAGACTAATCATTCGTTGTTTTCCAAAATCCTTTCAGTAATCTACCAATGTGAGTCCCGGTGCTGTAAGAGCTGGGACGCGAAAATGAAACACATTGCGTTCAGAGACAATAGTTTAATGATGCTCGTTTACAGAGTGTTCTGGAGCTGCAAGGTAGATGCACGATAACACGATCAAGCTGTGCGGTCATGAGACCTCCGTCTGAATCCGGCCGTAACTGTTACTGAATTTCAGCAGGCAAGTTATTAACTACCCTGTGTCTAATTTCCATCCTGTGTAAAAAGTCTATCACCATATGAGCCACACCTATTTGTTGGAAAAGTAAATGAAAACACAAAGGTCGTGAAGTTAGAGCTCAATATGTGACAGTTATTAATATAATAAATAATCACATATAAAATGAATATCCGAGAAGTCTGGATTTCCTTTGAAGACAACGAGGGTGTTTTAAAGAAGCTGAGCAGAGATGCCTTGTTTTCTCCTATACTTTGCGAATCCCTTTCTGTTTTCTTGTCAACTCTAGATTAATGTCTATACACTCGAGTGAGTGGCAAATATGCGTGAACCAGGCTGGGGTCCAGAGCAGAGGTTGCCGGCTGAGCACCTCCAGAACCTCAATCACTTGCAGGCATGTCCCAAGTTAGAAGGATAAGGAATCAGCTGAAGTTTCCTCAGATGTGAAAATCTTTCTCAGTTGGAAACAGTATGATGACTTTTACCTAGGAATGTTCTATGAAACCTGAATTATAAATGAAGATTCAGTGTAGAAAATGCGAGAAGTATTTTCTTTTAAATGACTCATTTTGTCATCATAGGGAATCATATCAATAAAGCCGCTTATAAGATAAACAGGTTGGAAACATTAATGACGATTTAAATTTATTTTTAAAAATAAAGCTTTATGTCAAACAATTGAAATAATGCTTAACTTAGTAAATGTAATAAAATATCAGGCGATAATATATTCTTTTTTAAAAGTTTATTTGTTTTGAGAGAGAGAGAGAGCATGAGAGAGGAAGGGGCAGAGAGAGAGAGAAGAGAATCCCAAGCAGGCTCCGTGTTGTCAGCGCAGAGCCCAAAGGGGGTATCCGACCCACGAACTGTGAGCTCATGACCTGAACCAAAACCAAAAGTCGATTAACTAACCATCTGAGTCACCCAAGTGCCACTAAATAATATATTCTTAATGAAATGCATTCATTGAGCAAAGTTTTAAAAATTGTCTATTTTTGGGGCACCTGAGTGGCTCAGTCAGCTGAGTGCCCGACTTCGGCTCAGGTCATGATCTTGAAATTTGTGGGTTCGAGCCCCAAGTCGGGCTCTGTGCTGACAGCTCAGAGCCTGGAGCCTGCTTTGGATTCTGTGTCTCACTCTCTCTCTGCTCCTCCCTTGCTCGTGCTCTGCCTCTCTCTCTCTCTCTCTCTCTCTCTCAAAAATAAATGAACATTAAATTTTTTTTTAAATTTTCTATTTTGGCAACAATATTAATTCTAAATAATGCAAATCCTAAATTCTTTGCATTATTTTTAAGACCACTCTTCAAACAAGGAAAATTGAAATCTGTCAAAAAGATTTGTAATGTCAAACTTCTTAGAAACTAATGTTAATTATGTGTTATCAGAACCAGTCATTTGTGTTACGAAAAGCCAAAAAAATTAATATGATGTTGCACAAAACAGAGTCAGAGTCTGAACATGAAGGCTCAAAAAGATGAAAGGATATAACTGCAGTCACATCAAACTAGCTGCTTATGGAGCAGGATTACTGAAGTTATTAATCCTTAGGCTGTAAAGGAATAAGAGTGTGGGTTTAACTAGGACTGCCTAACATGTCATTCTAGAAGAGCATCAAGTGACACAGACAACTACCAAGTAAAGGGCATTCAGGTGAAGGAAATCCATGTTAAGTCTTTTAGTCCGGAAGAGAAAGATAAGCCTGTAAAAACTGACTGTTTAACATCATGTTGACTTAAGTTAAGACTGTGGAATACAATTAATGCCCACTTGGAAGTATAAGAGGATACAATTTGCATTGTGTATTTTTTGAGGAACCCCTCATATCTTAATTAAAAAAAGTAGGAACTATACTTGAATCAACACTCATAAGGTAAAGAAATGATAGAGATAAAGGAAGGAAGGAGGGAAGGAAGGAGGGAAGGAAGGAGGGAAGGAAGGAAGGAAGGAGGGAAGGAAGGAAGGAAGGAAGGAAGGAAGGAAGGAAGGAAGGAAAGAAGGAGGGAGGGAAAGAAGGAGGGAGGGAAGGAAGGAGGGAGGGAAGGAAGGAGGGAAGGAAGGAGGGAAGGGAGGAAGGAAGGAGGGAAGGAAGGAAGGAAGGAGGGAAGGAAGGAAGGAAGGAGGGAAGGAAGGAAGGAAGGAAGGAGGGAAGGAAGGAAGGAGGGAGGGAAGGAAGGAAGGAGGGAAGGAAGGAAGGAGGGAGGGAAGGAAGGAGGGAAGGAAGGAAGGAGGGAAGGAAGGAAGGAAGGCGGGAGGGAAGGGAGGGAGGGAGGGAGGAAGAATAGATAAATCTGCCAGGTAGAAGATTCTATCTTGAAGGAATTATGTTGCTATGTTGCTACCTTAAGGAAAGACATTTATTTCAAAGACAGCAAAGTGGTTTTTTTTTTTTTATAAATAATGTTTAATCATATACCTCTTTACAAATCTGGTGAAACTTATGTGACCTCTTTCAGAGGATTTATAGATACTTTGAAACTTGATAGAGACTTCTAGACAAGAAGAAAAATTAATGCAATGGCTCAAGAAACACGGTTGATTTGGCCTTCTACCATCAGGTAGTAAAACATGATTGTCCTACAGAGAGGATGACCACAGCACAATGAGCTGGGACTGACAGTGATGTGTCCAAAGCAGGGGTCTTTGCGTCTCCAAGAACCATATCCACCACCAAAACTTTTCTGAATCCCCTAGTGGAACTGACCGGTGACTTTCTCTTCAGCGTTTCCCGGGGGGCCTAGTTTCTACGCTGTCGTTGTTGCATGTGCCTACTGAACTCTCCATCATGGAACCTGTAATTGCGGAGTCTTTATCTCCCTCAGCCTGGTGGCTTGTCCATACTACCTAACAAGCATTGCCAACCACGGTTAGCTATCAAGGGGGGCACATTTCACGTCGCTCCTACCTTCTCAAACGTGTTGATAATCCAAGATCTGAATCAAAATGATGCCAAGGGTTTCCTTCTGTTGCTGCCGCAACTCTGCAGCTCATCCCTAGGGCTCCGTGTGAGGCTTCCTCTTCAGATTTGAAAATCGGTAATTGGTTCAGCTATCCTAATTCTTCCTTAACTAGGATCTGATTTAATCTTCTTTGTTAGAATTACCTTGTAATTCCAGTTATTACAGAACCATGGAATTTATTGAAGGAACCCCATTTTTCCACTTTGTTGATGATTTCCATATAAGTAAAATTAACAGAAAGACAAAAATAAAGGAAATCACTACATTAATATATATTTTGGACTGATGAGAGCCGTTGGAATTAGGAACCGACATTCTCTCTCTCTGCCAAAATATAACGTGCTGTTTTAATTTTATCAGAAGTTCTGAAAATTTAAGTCTTATGACAAATCCCAATATGTAACATTTCATTTCCTTTTAATTTCAAAGACAGGACTACACACAAAAACCTATTTGTAAACCTGTTATGGTTTATGGAAACCCATCTAAGGGATGGTTATGTTGGTTATGTTAAGAAGAAAAATAATTTAATTTTATAAATAGCTATGCAAAACCATTTTTAATGTAATTCCAATCTTTATAAAAGTAATGGTACAGGAAATGGAATAAGTAAAATAAGAAAATAATGATCTTGGGGCGCCCGCATGGCTCAGTCAGTTAAGCCTCCAACTCTTGATTCCAGCTTGGGTCATGATCACAAGGTTTGTGAGTTCGAGCCCTGCATAGTGCTCTGAGCTGACAGTGTGGAGCCTGCTTGGGATTCTCTCCCTCTCTCCCTCTCTCTCTCTGTCCCTTCCTTGCTCACATTCTCTCTCTCTCTCTCTCTCTCTCTCTCTTTCAAAATAAATAAATAAGCTTAAAAAATAATGATATCTTTACATATATAGAATCAGCATTTATTTCAAATTAAGAAATATCATGATTAAAAATTAAACATATGAAATCTGTTTAACAAAAAAATATAAAGGATTGCCCTTACATTATTACTTAACAGTGACATTAAAAACTATCACCCAGATAATATGGTGAAAAACGGAATGTAAAAGTATATTTAAAAGGGCAGGATACATATATCAGTAGAGGAAGATAATCTACTATATGATAAATGCTCAAGACAATTAGATTAAAAATAACTAAGATTTTACGGTGTTTGACTACCAAATATATATATCCAAATCAAGACTTCCTCAGTTTGAAAAAAAAAAAAGATACAGAAATGGAACAAAGTACGTTTTGATCACCCTAAGAAGAAAAAAATCATAAAAATTAACCTAATGTGAAATAGAGATTCATTCCTAAATGTCAAATGTTTTCCAAATCAAAAGTTTTGTGTGATATTATTTAAGTGCAACTACATTTAGGCCTATCAAGGATAAATGGTCAAATGCACCCAAGGGTATTTAAGGTTAATCGCCAGGGCTTTACAAACGAATTTAGAATTTTAAGTTCCTGTAGAATTACAACAATTAAAACAGGGTTTTCCTACTGCAAAACGAAATTAACCAATGACTTTTAACAGGTAGGTAATTGAATAAGTAATAACTAAATAAAAATATACCAATAACGACATAATATATAGAATGTAAATAAAAGTAAAAATTAAAATATATTAATAAAAGTGACTGAATCTAAAATATATTGAGCTAATGATAAAAACTGTATTTTAAATTTCAATAGAGAGCAACGGTGGGGCTCGTGATGAATTCCTTGAAACACTGTCACCCACTAACTGGCAGTGCAGTCCATCTTTAATGCAGAGATACGTAAGAAATAAACCAAAATCATTAGGTTCCTAAGTCGGATGAAAGAGCAGGAAGCACAGCCACCTTCCTGTTGGTAGGGACTCGAATGGAGAGAACTGATTAAAAGCGTTTTGTTGGGAGGTATTTGAGGGGCGCCTGGGTGGCTCAGTCGGTTGAGCATCTGACTTCGGCTCAGGTCATGATCTCGTGGTTGGTGAGTTCGAGCCCCCAGTCGGGCTCTGTGCTGACAGCTCGGAGCCCGGAGCCTGCTTCGGATTCTGTCTCCCTCTCTCTCTGCCCCTCCCTTGCTCGCCCTCTGTCTCTCTTTGTCTCTCAAAAATGAATACATATGAAGGTATTTGAGAACACCTGCTGTCACGAGGGTGAGCACAGGTGAGGTCCCAGACAGATGAGCACACAGAGGTGAGCTGGCCCCCTGTAGACACGGGATGGGCTGGAAGAGAGAAGCACAATTTACCCAGACAGAGCATTCTTTCACAGGGTCATATTGGCAGCATTTGTGATCTGTGGGGCTTTGAACACAAAGTTGGTTTTCACGTCAAGGTATTGCTGAATTCTGAATCATGGCAGGACAAATGGTTAAAAAAAACCGTCACGTGAAAATCATGCAAAATCAGACAACAGTTTCACAAATTTGCTGTGCTGAGAGGTGAGCAAGGAGGATTGAGAGCCAGCTGAGGAGGGCTCCCAGGAATAGACCGTACTCTCAGCTCAAAGACCTGGAGGGCTGTAAGTTGGAAAAGGGAAAAACAAAGAGAAGTAAACAGAATCCTATAAAACTCCAACCCAGTCGGGATCCAGCTGATTGGATTAATACCTCAGTCTTGGTTTGTGAGACCAAAATCGTTCCTATGCTTTGCTTCTTTTTCTAGATACTCATAGGAAGGTATAATCAGTAATGTTCGAACTGATTAATATGGCAAAAAGTCCACAGGGCCATGAAAGATGTGCCACGTAAGAATATGAAGCCTCTTGTCATCCAAAATACACATACTTTAATGTATATGTAATACATACTACTAATAAAAACACCAGCAACATATGTATTGTTATTGCAATAAGTTTTCATTTTATAGTCTTCTGCACTTTAATAAAAACCTAAAATTAAAAGCAAATGCAAAGACATTTTAAAATACATTTTTTACGAACTCTAATACCCCAAATGGCAAATGGGGTTTTGTGTTTGATTCTCTAGAAAACAATATGCCCAAGGGATATAAAAGTCAAGTAATGCAGATATACTCTTGAAGAAAGAGGATTTTGAATAGAGTTTTTTAAGGAGAAGAATAATCAAAAACCCAACATGAGGAGAATCTTCATATTTTGGATAAAATGGAATAGAGAAGAAAGTTATTTTCAACATCTTATAATTAATTACTAGCAATTTTATTCACTGCATATCATCTACATATATCTGTAGATGTTAAATATTGTTAGAAAAATGATGCATTCTATTGTAGCAAACATTTTCACCATTTATTCTGTCTTCTTTATTCTATTACTCAAAGATTTTTTTTCCTTGTAGGAATCTCTGGTATTGATGAAGTCTTACGTTTAAAGAAATAAGTATTTTGAATCCCTATTATATGCAAGAATATGTTCCCACAGCATTAAAAGTTTAATTTACATTCAGTAGCTTCTTCATTGAAGACTTTTTATTAGAACTTTGAATTTTGAGACCCTGCTTGAAAAAAACAAAAACTAGAAGGACAAATGTAAAGTCATTGGTTGCTTATATTATAAATATTTCTCAGTTGAATTCCTTATACTAAAAAAATGAAAATTATCATGGTAAATCTACTACTTTAAAATTTACCCAACATCAAAAGTGAACATCTGCTAAAATAAATATTATGAACTGTGCTTTATGTAATAATATTCACTTTGCGTAAATGCTGGGGGAAATGATAAATATGTGTCCTTCTTTTTCTTTGATGACATTCCACTGGATGTTAATGATGGAAACCCCTTAAAGGAAGCTTAATTATTACAGCAGATCTCTCAAGGTGAGATAAGGGTAATACACAGCTGGCTTTAAGAAAGATTTGTTTGGAATTAACTGACTGAAAATAAAATTTGGTGGAATAGGCCTGTCCATTTATTTTAAATGTCACTCCTATTTTTTGAATCCCTTAATTTTATATATTCATTTTTAGCATCATCAAATGTATCTAGAAACTAGAGCAGTAATATTCTCTTGTGACTACCCCTCTCGACCAAAAAAATACAATAGAATATTCAAATATTCTTTAAAAAATTGCTCTCCTTCTACTTTAAATGTCTTAAAGGGATAGTTTTTTTTCTCAATCAAATGTTTGAAGATTAGTGAAGATCTTATATTACAAACTTTTCATCCAAATTCTGCTAACCTGTTATTCTTTCAAACCTCACAAACAAGTCAATTTTGGTGGCTAAAGTGGTGCGTTCTCAGATGTATATTTTCCCATGGAAATCAATTTTGAAGATTTACCCAAGCAAATCATTCTTATGGAAGCAAGAAACAATCCTCCAATTCCCTTAGAGATTTGTGGCACAGATGTGTGAGGACTAAGATTTTTATTCTATAGATATAAATTCACCTGACGACTAATGACATTAGTATGTGGGTACATAAGGCAATATGTCTATTCTGCAACTGCTGATAAAAGGCTGCCTTTACCATGTGGAGGGAAGCATCAAAAAAATGATTTTTGCCTCAGGAGCCCACATAACTTCCCACATTTCAGCTCATAATTTTCATGCATTTTTTTTCCGGATATGGATTCTAGGTCCTTGCTACCTTGGTTATTCCCCATCCCTACGAATATAACTTTGAAAGTATGCCACGTTGCTTTTAAAAACATCTATTGGGGTGCCTCGGTGGCTAAATTGGTTGGGCGTCCGACTTCGGCTCAGGTCATGATCTCACAATTTGTGGGTTCGAGCCCCATGCCGGGCTCTGTGCTGACAGCTCGGAGCCTGGAGCCTGCTTCAGATTCTGTGTCTCCCTCTCTCTCTGCCCCTCCTCTGCTTGTGCTCTCTCTCTCCCAGAAATAAATAAATTAAAAAAAAATTAAAAAACAATTAAAAATCAAAGCATATCTATTAACAGTAAATCAATTCTTCAGGATGATTAGGCATTATATGTAAATGAGTTTTCTTAAATTTTATTCTTCCTAGCACAAGAAGTTTTCAATTTTACTATTATCGTCTTTCAGAGGAACATACACATGATATATGCCATATATGTAACACACACATATCCATCTATATCACTGACCTAATCTGGGTATGAATTAAAAGCCTAAAAGCTGAAAGTATTGAAAAAACATGCAACAAATAATTCTAAGTTTTTTTGGGAGGGGGGCACCTGGGTGGCTCAGTTGGTTGAGCGTCTGACTTTGGCTCGGGTCATTGTCTCATGGTTCATGGGTTCGAACCCCGCATCAGGCTGGCAGTGTGAAACCTGCTTGGAATTCTCTCTCTGTCCCTGTCTCTCTGCCCCTTTTCTCTTGAACTTTTTCTCTCTCTCAAAATAAATAAATTGCTTACAAAATTAAAAAAATAATTCCCAGTTTTCGGGATGAGATGAGTGTTAGAACAGGTGGTGTAAAACACTATAAAAGTTAAAAAAAAAAAAAAAGAGGAAAAACGGATTGTAGGGTAGGTGTACCTGCACAGTATAGGAACTGTGGTTTCAGAAAGTGACGAAAGTCATTGTTTAATATGTCAGTATCAATCATAGGTGAAAACACTAGATTTACCATTGCAAAATTATTAGCCAGGATTCTTAATGAGGAAAATATGCAGTGTTTATACTCAATAATTCAGACTCAATCCTCAGGGATATTTGTAGCCACCTCTGCACCCTGGTCAGATGTCCTCAGCTTTTAAGCTACATTTTAGAATGAGGGGTCTTCTAAGATGTATTCAGTTGAACAACTGCAAACTCAAAATGATTTCATGCATAATTTACTAATGGCCCTTCATCTGCCATAGTACCTAAGGGTACTAAACACACTTCATTTACACCTTCTCTCCCATATTGCACTACTTAGGTAAGAATGTCTCCCCCCAGGGAATGCTTAGTATCCTGTAATGAATAGTTAGAGGTAAAGGGTATTTCCTTAGTCTTGCTTCCCTAGAAATATAGCGTGAAGAAGTCATATATGCTAAACCTTTATTGAAGGAGAATGTTCAATCCCAAGGAAGGAAGAGTGAAATGTAAAAAGAAGCAAGACGGTACAGCAGAATGCAAACACAAGGTGGTGAGTCGCCTGAGTCACTGAGTTTGCCTTCGCCTTGCTCCATGGCACCTTGCTGGTGTTCAACCAAGTGTGATACACCTGCAGAGCCTTATGCAATTTCTGCATTTCCAAATCGTTCACCTATTGAGGAAGTGCCATCACTTTGTAAGCTAGGTCCATTTTGGCCCTTGTCCCTCATTGGATAGTGTGTGCCCCATGGGAATCAGGTGCTGCAGGTTCCTACTGAGTTACCATTAGTGTAGGGGCAGCTAGTGGGCCCAGAGGGATCAGCTCTTTTCGCATGGGCATGATGAAGGCCATCTTGAACTCCGGCCCTAGGCATTGTGGGTGGCTAAAACGGGGTAGGTGTGTTAAGCTGAGGCTCCCTGGGAAGTTCCTACGGTTCTGAGACTATGAGAACATTAAGAACTGGGAATACTCTGGCCAGGAAGAAAGGCAAAAGAATGAGTCCTATTGGGTGAAGGGGATGGGTTGTGTGGGCAGAGCCCGCTGGATCAAGAATGCTATGTCAGCTGTGTCCCGTAGCACTGCCCCAGTTGAGCACGATCGCATTATTCAGCTAACATCAAAGCAGGTTGTACAGAGGAAAACCGGCTAACATTGTCTAGTATCCGAAATTGAAGAGCTTGAAGTGTTAGTAGGTTTTCAAGAAACAAAGCAGGTTATCTTATTGAAATATCTCCTGACATAACACGCCAAAATAAACTCTAATTGTGCAAAAAGCAAAAATCTGATGTCAAAAATATGTCAGTGGAATGCCCAAATTTGCCCTTGGTGTTATTCCAAATTAAATTACTGACTCTGCGCTTGTTTGATTTCACTCTACGACCCGTTTTCAGTCAACACCTGCTTGTCTGACGTTCAGATTTTGGTGCATGGGGAAAAACAACGTGGAAAACAACAACATGCTAGCACGGAAAAGTACATCTAAGGACTCAGAAATGTCGGCAGCTATAAAAAGGAAGAAAAAGTCTACTTAAGTGACATCCATGCCTGTCAGAGCGACACCCTACAACCTCTGATCATCGCCTTTCGTTCGTCATCTGTAAATCTTCTTTGTGCTCAGCTTTATGTTGTCGCGACTTTCAAGTCACCTACAAGCTTCGTCAGGTCTTTTCAACGTGGCAGACACAATACTTTTTCCTTTCACTTTTCACAACCAACACTTTTAGGGAAAAAATATTCTGTTTTTCAACTTGCACATATGTGTCTGCCATCTAATGTTGCAGATCTTTATGAATTAAACATAGGATTCCCCAAAGAATTTTGTTTTCATCTCTGAAAGTAAATGCGCAAAACATGAAAGATGAGTGAAATGCCTGCCGAGTCAACTCAGATGACTGATGGTGTGTGTACGTGTGTGAGAGTGTGTGTGTGTGTGTGTGTGTGTGTGTGTGTGTGTGTAGGAGAGAGAGAGAGCAAGAGAGAGAGCTGAAAGACTGATTCACAAAAATCAGAGAGGGTATTGGCTATATATGCATTAAACTTTAGGATTAGTATGTTTTTAATGATAATTTTTTTAATGTTTATTCAATTTTGAGAGACAGAAAGACAAGAGTGTGAGTGGGGGAGGGGCAAAGAGAGAGAGGGAGACACAGAATCCGAAGCAGGCTCCGGGCTCTGAGCTGTCAGCACAGAGCCCGACGAGGGGCTTGAACTCATGAACCGTGAGATCATAACCTGAGCCGAAGCCGGACTTTCAACTGACTGAGCCACTCAGGCGCCCCACTATGTTTTTAATATTAAGTAATGTGGTAGATTATTGTTGCTTATCTGTCTCAAAAGCTATTTACAGTCTTCTCTTCTTCAGTCGTATCCCACTGTAAACACTACAAATGGTAGAGACTAGCCCCTTTCACCTCCCTGCCCCGACCCCGAACTGTCATGGGAATGAGAAGTGAGCCATAGCGCACTAAAGGGCTTCTGGGAAATTTTCTCTTAGCTTGATGAAAGGGGAGATATGTAGCTGGTGCTACTTACCCTTCTTCCCTTTCTTTCCTGTTCCAAACACTAAAATGATTTCGAGAATAGTTGAAGCCCTTATGTGATCAGGAGGTGTGAACAAGGTAAAAGTCAACACTCTAAACGTGGTGGAGGGCAATAATATGCACAGCTAGAAGATGGGTTCTTGGCGTCTTCCTTGAACCACTGGAATAAAGCTAGTAAATGTCACCGTCCAGAATTCTTGTCAACTGGGGACAAAACCCAATTATTCACTCTTTCAGTAGCCACCCTAAGGAGTTTCTCTTACTCGCCACTGATACAAACATTTGGAAAAGAGAATCTATTCTCTTTCACATAATACAATGTGAATCGATATATTTTGAGATTGTCTCGTGTGCGATCACACATTCTTATTAAGATTATACTAATTTTCAATGAACATTTAAGGGTAGAAATATACAATTACCTATCTATCATCTCCATGCATATACACACAGGTAATCCATTTCAAGTTATACATTTCATTCCAAGAAAGGAAATACATGCTGAGAATATATATATATATATATATATATATATATATATACACATACATACGCACACATATATATATACATACATACACACACATATACACACACATATACATATATATATACATATATATATGTATATATATATATATATATATATATATATATATATGAAACAGTACAGAAAAGAAGAAGTGATTCCTTTATGTGCAGTTAACCTTAGAGATGTCAAATGAAACTGTTTATCCATTAGGATTAGTGCAGTAGTATAGTAGTAGAGGGTGTTTGGAAAGGCTGGATTTGTGAGACCCTGGCAGAAAGAGAGCTATGCATTTTACCTGTCTCCTCTATTTCTTTTAAACTTGAGAGAACTGTGGTGTAGACCTCTGGCTGGCCTAAAACCGTAGCTGCTTAATGGTGTAGTCACCATGAGACATTCATTTTAACTCATTATGTTCAGTTTCGTCAATTTTCTTTTACTCAAACAACCATCTTTCAGAATCTCAAATGGCTATTCGACAAAACGAAGGAGGCCGCCCCACATACAATAAGCAAATCGATCCTATTACTGATGGCTCATGGATTAAAGCATTACATGTAGAACGCAACTAGAGAGAGATAAAAATGGCAAATGTCTGAGCATCACTTCAGCGCTGCGATGTTCAAAGTACTGTCTTCGTTAACCCTCACATTGACTGAAACTAACTTAGTGCGTCCTTATGAGGAGGGATATGAAGCCCATACCCTATAACTCAGGCCGAGAAGCTAGGGCTTCATAGCAAGGCTGATGACACCAGAGGCCATCCTTTTTGCTCATTGCAAGAACTCTTCTGCAAAAGCATCCATCCTGATTGCCTTTGACTGATCAAACCACAGAATGTTTTGAAGTTCTACTTCTTCCTCCTTTTAGGTCCAGCTATAGTCTTTTCTATTACCTTGTATGTTTGTTTTTTTCTATTACCTTGTATGTTTGTTTTTACTACCATATCTTGTGTGTGCGTGCATGTGTGGAGTTTTTGTAATCTAGTCAATTAATATTACAAAGGTTCTGGAGTTAGATGAGATCAGCCTTCAAGACATTCGAAGAATGGTCTGGGGACTCTCTAAAATCCAACCTCTTCTTAATGATTCCCATCCAGCCTTTGTATTCAGTGAGCTGGGGTTAATAATTTTGAAGTTTCCAGTTATTTTAGGGATATATCTAGACCTGCCCTATTTGGTAAGGCTCTAGCTCAACAATATGGAGATATATAGATCCTGGAGCATTAAAACTTTAAAAGAAATTTGTTTTAAAGTTTATTTTTGAGAAAGAGAGAGAGAGTGTGAGTGGGGAAGGGTCAGAGAGAGAGAGAGAGAGGGAGACACAGAAACTGAAGCAGGCTCCAGGCTCTGAGCTGTCAGCACAGAGCCCGACGTGGTGTTTGCACTCATGGATTGCAAGCTCATGACCTGAGCTAAAGTCAGATGCTTAACCACCTGAGCCACCCAGGCGCCCCAAAACTTGAAATAGTCTGGTAGGATGCCAAAGCATACGCATTCTGTTATTTTATTACACACACATATCAAATTAAACAAAACTTCTATGGATAATCATTATTTCATACGTAATGGGCACTTAACACACAGATATAAAAGGAATATATATATCAAATTAATAACTTGTTCTTTACAAATAGAGATTTATGAAAAACTCACTTATCTTGATCTAAACATTTTCATTTTATCCACCACCAGTGACAACTTCCAAATTAAATGAGATTCATTGCTGTCATGGAGTCCTTTGACTTTTTTCTCTTGTATAGATAGATACTATGATCTCTGCATAAGACGTCTTTCTCCACTAATTCACTTATTTTATTCTTATTCATTATTCATGTATCAACTTTAGGAGATTATGCCTTTACAGATTTAACCTCTCATAACACTTTTTCACGCCATCTATGATAGTTGTTATCCCACATTCGCTTCTGTGCTTATTGAATTAATGTCGCCTTTCCCCACTGGATTCTTTGCTCCACAAAGACAAAGACTATTCATTTTGCTCAAAATTAAAGTACCAATCCCTAGCAAATTGACAAAACAGTCCCTGAAAAATATTTGAGTGCATAAATGGATGAATAAATCCAGAAGCTGACAATTATCTCCAAAATATGTTAATATCAGATATTAATTTAAATATATAATATAAATAAAAACATATATTTACATTATATATATATATATATATATATATATATATATATATATATATACACATATACACACACACTTTATTTTTTTAAATTTATTTATTTTTGAGAACGAGAGAGTAGGGAGGACGCAGAGAGAGAGAGAGATTGAGAATCCCAGGCAGGCTCCATCCCTCACTGCAGAGCCTGATGTGGGGCCCAAGCCCACAGACCATGAAATCATGACCTAAACCAAAGCCAAGAGTCAGATGCTTAACCCACTGAGCCGCCTAGATGCTCCACTTATGAATTCTTTAAAGTGAACATTTTATTTGGAAATAGTTTTGGATTTATTGGCCATCATATGTGGAATTTAAGAAACAAAACAAATAAGCAAAGAAAAAAAAAGACACAAAACCAGACTCTTAAATTCAGGGAACAAACTGGTGGTTGCCAGAGGGGAGGTAGATAGAGGGATGGGGAAATAGAGGAAGGGGATTATGAGTACATTTACCTTGATGAGCACTGAGTAATGTATGGGATTATGAAATCGTTCTATTGTACACCTGAAACTACTATAACACTGTATGTTACTCATACTTGAATTTAAAAAAA
Source organism: Panthera leo (assembly GCF_018350215.1). NCBI lineage: Eukaryota > Metazoa > Chordata > Mammalia > Carnivora > Felidae > Panthera > Panthera leo. The sequence goes on along the minus strand of NC_056695.1, from coordinate 3,597,672 downwards.
GCAGTTTTAGGGGCACCTGAGTGGCTCAGTTGGTTGAGCTTCTGACTCAGGCTCAGATCATGATTTCACCGTTCGTGAGTTCGAGCCCCACATCGGGCTCTGTGCTGACAGCTCAGAGCCTGGAGCCTGCTTCGGATTCTGTGTCTCCCTCTTTCTCTGTCCCTCCCCCACCCACGCTCTGTTTCTCTCTCAAAAATAAATAAACATTAAAAATTGTTTTAAATAGCAGTTTTATAGATTTACAGAAAAAGTCCAATGATAACAACTCCCATATACCACACACACAGGTTGGGCTCTGTTCAGCACCACACGATTCACTACTAGGGAACACTTATTAAAATTAATAAACCAATATCAACACATGTTATTAAATAACGCCCATATTTTATTAAGATTCCCTTAGTTTTTATATAATATCCTTTTTCTCTTCCAGAATCTCCCCCAGGATACCATATTACATGTATAGTCATCATGTCTCCTTAGGCTACTCTTGGCTGTGCCAGTTTTTCAGGCTTTCCTTGTTTTTATGACATCACTTTTGAGGAGTCATGGTCAAGTATTTTGTAGATTCCTCAGCTGGCCTTTTTTTTAATACTTTTCTCATGGGACAACAGACGATATGGGTTTGTGGGAGGAAGACCACAGAGGAGGTAAAGTGCCATTTTTACTACACCATCTCAAGGGTACATACTATCGACATCACTATAACTGTTAAAGCCAACTTTGAACGCTTGGCTGTGGTTATGGATTTTAGGTGTCTCCATTTTAAAGTTAGACATCTTTCCCCTTTCCATTCTGTACATGGAAGGGAAGTCACTTTGCATATTAAGAACCAACATCAAGAAAGAAAACATATCTTTAGCACTCTTGTATTTTTATCAATTTACTAGTATCCACAACATTTTGTTGAATTTCCATTGTACGACCTTCTTGTAAAAAATGTGGGGTAAAATATTAGGCTTATATTAATGTTAATATAGTACTGCTCTTTAACATTATACATTATAGGCTATGGTAGTTAGCAGCTGCAGGAATATCTTATTTGAATCTCATTGTTGTCTAGTAAGGAAGGCGAGAACAATGACAAATCAATCTTTGAAAAGTTAAGAGACCTAGGAACTGAACGTTTTCTTAAACGGTTGAGTATAGGTTGCTCGCATCACTTGGAGTATTTTGTAATTTGTGCCACCAAATCAAGAACCAGGTTTTCTGACTCATAAATGTGTTTAGACGTAAAACACACACTTAAACTTTGAATTTTTTTCCCTACTGCTAATGTAGTATATAATATCAGTTAATGAGAAAACACAAACTTTGATCAATCATTATAATAAGATGTAATGTCATTGAATGTTTTCAGTATATGATTCCATGTAAATGAATGCTGAAAATTCAATAAATACATGCCAAGATTATAATGAAACTTTAAGAAACTGGAGTTCATGGTAATGTCAGTAATGAAAACTTAAATATGTAATTAATACTCTACTTATTCTAAAGGGTTTCTGTGTCCAGGGGCAGTGACCAGGATGGGAAAGCCTGGGGAGGAAGGCACCAGTGATATTTCCACTGAAAAAAAAAAACAACAAAAAACCAGCCTGTGGCATACAATACTTGCCCTTTTATATTTGAAGAGTTGCCAAGTAAAAGAGAAATTTCAATTATTGTGTGGCTTTCCCAAGGCAGACCTAGTACAAATGGATAAAAGCTACAGGAGAGAGAATTTTATTCAGCCTAAGGAAGATTTACTGATACCGAGTTGTCAAAGATTTGGTGACCACATTGTGAAGCCGTGGCTTTCTTGTCATTGAAAGATTTCCAGAAAGAGTCCTCCGAAGGGACTGTGGCAGGAGATATTTCGTACTTGGGTGGGAGCTGGGACTAGATGATCTCCACGGTCCCTTCTAACGAGAAGGTTTGAGGACCGCACGTAAAAATGTTCATAAGACAGTCATGGCTGTTGGGCAATATAGATGTATTCAAATGTATTTGCCTTGATTTGCAATCAGATATATGCATTACAGTCTATTTATTCCTGACTCTCTGGTCCACTGCACTTTTCTACTCTTGCCTCTTAGGTAGTCATTCAGTGAGTTAGATGAAGAAGGTTTATTTCAAAAAAGAACAAAAAAAAAACCACATTCGTTTATCAGACACCTATTAGGAGACGTAGAGATTTATGAGGGACAGGGAAGTATGGCCAGATAATAGACGTCCACAGGAATCATCTATGGTGGACAGCATGGCCAGGACCTCTTCTCCATAGCCATTCTAAAACCAGATAATGATTCCAAATTTTTAGAATTTAACAAGTGCATTTTATAGCTATTTGGAAAAAGCTAAATGTGTTAAGACCAGAGGTATGCTTTTCAGATTAAAACATGAGATTTGGATGAGGTGAAAAGAAATGTAATGGGTTTATCTAGATGCTGCGTTAGTTTTCTCTTGTTGCAATCACAAATTACCACAAACTTAGTGGCTTGAAAACAAAACACTGATCTCTTATCTTACAGTTCTGTAGGTCAGAGGTCCTAAACAGGCCACACTGGCATAAAATCAAGGTGCTGCCAGGGATGTGTTCCTTTCTAGAGGGTCTGGAGGGGCAACATCCCCTCATCTCTGGCAGCTTCTACTGGCTTCCTGGATTTCTTCAAGTTCCAGTCCTTTCCTGCCTCTTCAGGGCCAGCAATGTCAGACCAGCTCCTCAGGCTGCCATTTCCAAAATTCTCTCTTTTTGCTTTCTTCCACTTTTAAAGACATTAGTGATTACATTGGACACATCAGGATCATCCAGCATGCTCAATTTATTTGAAGGTCAGCTGATTAGCAAAATGAATTCCAACTACAACCTTAACTTTCTTGGCCATGTGACATAACACACTCACAGGTTCTAGAAATTAGGACATAGGCATTTCAGGGAGGCCTTATTTGCCCATCACAGACGCACAGAGTAAAAATCTGATAAAACAAAACAAGTTTAAGGGCTGGTTTTGAGTTATAGACTAAATCATATTTTTTAATTTATTTTCAATTAGTTTTTAAAACTTAAGGATTAAAAATTAGGAATTTTTTAAATGTTTTTTTAACATTTATTTATTTTTGAGACAGGGAGAGACACAGCATGAACAGGGGAGGGTCAGAGAGAGGGAGACACAGAATCTGAAACAGGCTCCAGGCTCTGAGCTGTCAGCACAGAGCCCGACGCGGGGCTCGAACTCACGGACTGCGAGATCATGACCTGAGCTGAAGTCGGCCGCTTAACCGACTGAGCCACCCAGGCACCCCCAAAATTAGGAATATTTAAAGTGAATGCATGCTTGCCCGTTTTTTGGTGGGGCGGTTAACATTTAAAGGGTCTATATGGGATGGATATCGGATAGTGAGACTCTGAGATGAACTATTTTGGCCTTAAGGAATTGCAGTGAGAGAAGCTGATAGGTTTTAATAGGCAGATAACTCCAGTGTGCTCCACTCCTGGGGCGTTGTTGGGGAGGCATCCCGGACTCAGTGCTCAGTGAATGGTTTAATGGGAGATTTCTACCTGCGTGTGATGGGAAAATGTGATAATGACCCTCTGCAGGCTAAAATGAAGAGCTGCATGAATCAGTTCCTTTCCTCTTGTGATCTCACAGTCTGTAATATTTCTTTCCTTTTTGTCATAAATATGCCTTAACTATTTTGTGGTTCTAGCTCTGGAATTGGACTTTTTTTTCCTCCTCGATCGCAGATGATAGCTACTCTTTATTCCATGTGACGCCAATGCTTGCCTTTACTTCCTTTACCGAGTGAATTGAATATTTATTCTTCGGAAGCAACCACCTCCATCTTTGGTAATGTATTTGCCATAAAGTTCACCTTACCCGATATCAACAAAGCTGCCGCACCTATCTTTAATCATTGTTTGCACTGCATTCTTCTATACTTGTATTTTTGTCGTGCTAATAGCTTGACTTTATACTTTCTCTTGTAAGAAACACATAAGTGTTACTTTTGTTGATATTATTGTTGTCCAGTTGACAATCTTCCCGTACAACTAGACAGTTTGGTCTATTTAACTCCATTGTAAATACTTGATATATTTGGACTTAAATCACCATCTTACTTTGTGCTTCCTGCCTGTCCAGCTTGTCCTATTTTATTTTTCTTTCCTTTTCTTTTCTGTGGAGTTCTTTCAGTGTGTTAATTTTATTTTCTCGTCTGTTCCTTGGTTAATCTGTAAGTTACATACTCTGCCTATTATGTCAGGGTTTCCTCTAACCAACAAAACACCTATTATTGACGTATCGGGCTTAATATGAACTACATTGACTTCTTTGGGGCATACATGTTATTGCTTTGGGATATATTTTAATTATGTTTATTTATCTTAATACCTCAAGAAAAAAGTAATATTGTTTTTACGATGTTCATCTAAATTCACATGCTTATCACTTCCTATTTATTCGTTCCCACAGTTATTTATTTTGAGAGAGAAAGTGTGTGTGCATGAGAGAGCGGGGGAGGGGAAAGGAAAGAGGGACAGAGAGGATCCCAAGCAGGTTAGGGACTGTCAGCGTGGAGACTGCCAAGGGGGCTTGATCTCATGAACCATGAGATCCTAACCTGAGCCAAGATCAAGAGTCAGGTGCTTAACAGACTGAGCCAGCCAGGTGCCCTTTATTTGGACCTTGAAAAGATATTTCCAGGATATGTCAAGATAGGGGAACAATTATTTTCTTTTAGTACACTTCGCATATCCTTCAATTACCTTTTTGCTTACATTTATGTCTTTTAAAATGAACTATTGCTTCCAGTTTTAGACAAAAAATTAAAAATAAAAAAGCCCCCTGCAACTCATGTCTCCCACTGATCATCACTAAATACAGTGGGCAAAGCACAAAAGGTGATTCCCTGAACGTTTTTCAAGAGAAAATAACAAGGACAGTGGGGACAGAAGTAAAAATTAAATAACGAATATAATTATAGTGGGTTTCCCATTTTTGCTTTGTTTTGCTTTTGCTTCCTTTATTTTCCAGAGGTGACATGAGGATCAAGACACATTAGACCATGAACAACAAAACTGTGGGAAAAGCTAACCTTTCTGACCAGAGGCCCCATGTAAGTTGTGGGTTCTGGAGAGGGCGCTCATGGCATTTTCTCTTTTTGGCTCAGAAGCCTGCTCCGATGCCAGGCTGTCAAACAGTTGCTTGTTACTAATGCTGTGGCACCTAGAAATCCCAAGAGAAAACCCACCCTTTAGAACACAGGAACGAGAAAGAGGGGTCCCCTTTATAGAAGGATCCTTATTATTTGTTTTCTCTTCTTTTTCATGCTGTTTTGCCCTGTAGGAGGGTTTCATCATGAGGAGAGGCCAGACAGTGCGGGAGGCTACAATTTGAGAGAAGCTCTGATTTTCTGAGAAGATCAAGGACAGTTACTCCCTGGGAGCCAGGCCTAGAGAGGAACAGGAGGGAGAAGTGGATACCCTAATTCGATACATGAATTGAAAGAAATTCTAGGCTCATTCTCACACAGTGCAGAATAAAGACTTTGAAAACTCAGCTGATATTAGATACATTCCCTTGGAAAATAAGTCAGAATATAATGTCTGAATCTAAATTGTTTGTCTGCCATATTAGTTTTTGCAATATGCCAAAAAATGACCGCCCTCCCCACTAAACAAAACAAAAAAAAAGAAGATATCCACATCAAATTCCTGTAACTCATAAACGTTTCTTTATTCAGAAAAAGGATCCTTTGTTTGTTTGTTCTATTTTTAATTTTTTATTTCAAGATTTTAAATTTTCTTGTATTACTATTATTTTTAATTTCAATTCAAGTTGATAAAAACTGTCAAGAAAGTAAGGATAAAAGGAACACACTTCAACATCATAAAAGCCACATATGAAAGGCCCACAGCTAATATTATCCTCAGTAGACAAAAACTGAGAGCTTTCCCCCTGAGATCAGGAACAAGACAGGGATGTCCACTCTCACACTGTTGTTCAACATAGTGCTGGAAGTCCTAGCCATGGCAGTCAGGCAACAGAAAGAAATAAAAGGCATCCACATTGGCAAGGAAGAAGTCAAACTTTCATTTTTTGCAGATGACATGTTATTCTACATGGAAAACCTGAAAGGCTCCACCAAAAAACTGCTAGAACTGATACACGAATTCAGCAAAGTCTCAAGATATGAAACCAGTGTACAGAAATTGGTTGAATTCCAACACACCAATAGTGCAGCAGCAGAAAGAGATATCAGGGAATTGATCTCATTTACAATTGCATCAAAAATCATAGGGTACCTAGGAATAAACCTGATCAAAGAGGTAAAAGATCTGTATGCTGAAAACCATAGAAAGCTTAAGAAGACACAAAGACATGGGAAAATATTCCATGTTCATGGATAGGAAGAACAAATATTGTTAAAATGTCGATACTATCCAAAGCAATCTACACATTCAATGAAATCCCTATCAAAATAACACCAGTATTCTTCACAGGGCTAGGACAGACAAACCTAAAATTTGTATGGAACCAGAAAAGACCCCAAATAGACAAAATAATGTTGAAAAAGAAAACCAAAGCTGGAGGCATCACAGTTCTGGACTTCAAGCTTGTAGTCATCAAGACAGTATGGTACGGGCACAAGAACAGACACATAGATCGATGTTTTATTTTATTTGAGAGAGAGACAGGAAAAGAGAGAGAGAGAGCGCTAGTGGGGGAGAGGGACAGAAGGAGGGAGAGAATCTTAAGCAGGCTTAGCATGGAGCCTGACGCAGGGCTTGAGTCCATGACCCTGGGATCATGACCTGAGCCAAAATCAAGAATCGGTCACTCAACCAACTGAGCCACCCAGGTGCTCTTGAGAAAAGGATCTTTGTAGATATAATTAAGTTAAGGATCTTAGGGTGAGATCATCCTGGATTATCTGAGTGAACACCAAATCCAATGACTAGTGTCTTTAAAAGATATACATGAAGGAATGAAGGAGAACAGAAACACAGAGGGAGAGGTGGTGTGACCATGGAGGCAGAGATTACAGGGATGTGGTCCTGAGCCACGGAGGGAAGAAATGCTGATTGCTACCTGAAGCTGGAAGAAGAGAGGAGAGATTTTCCTCTAGAACCTCCAGATGCAGCCCTGATAACGCTTGGACTTCGGACTTCTGACTTCCAGAACCGTGAGAAAATAAATTTAGGTCATTTTAAGTCACAGTGGCTCTACTCTAGGAAACAGGTGTCATTCCCTACCGCTGTGAAACGTGTAACTCCAACACTTAGTGACGTAACAAAACATTTACTATCTTGTATCTTCTGTAGTCAGGAATCCAGGTGATGCTAGCTGGGTCCCCTCTCTCTGGGTTTCTCACAAGGTTGTAATCAGGTCGGTTGAAACTGCAACGTCTTCTGAAATTCTGACAGGGAGGCACCTGCTTCTCAACTCACTATCCAGCCTGTGCATCAAGGGAGAGGGTTGCATAAGGCAGGTCGTTGACAAAATAGGGAGTCATCTTTTAAAGTCTGCTAGTTGGCCCCCAATCACTCACATTCCTTCTACGTGCAAAATACATTTCCCCCGACCAAGGTTCCCAAGAGTTTCACCCCATGACAACATCCTCATATTTTAGGACCTTCCATATTTAATATGGCTGGATCATGGGAATAAAAATTAATAACTTTGTACAGACACTTGGTCATGTATTTGGTAAAATAATAAAAGGGAGAAAAAGAAGTTTAAAAAGTATTAACGTGAAGCAAGTACAGTTTTTCACAATTTCAGGAATTTAAAGTTTACAAATCTGTTCAAGTCTACTTTACCCAAAATAACAGCAAATGCCCTGAGAGAGCTGGTTTAGGCCTTGCTGGAACCGAACCCAGTAAACCGTAGCCTCTGCCATTCCTTCCTTTCCAATGTGTGAGCATAAAAGTTAAGTAGAATGAATGGGCTTCTGGGCGAGCACAGATTTAAGGCAGGTCCCTGAAGCATCTTCTACTGTATACCATTTGCTAAATGCACTGTAAATATTTTGGAGTCACCTTGAATAGCGCTAAATTGAAATAGAAAGTGTTTGCCTACATATTTTGAACTATTATACTCAATGACCTTCTGAAACAAAAAATGCTTTCAGACAGCAAACACAATGGAATTTCCACATAAAGCAGGTATGAACGTCTCCCCATTTAACAATTATTACTGCTGGAATTCAGTAACCAAAGAATTAGCAAGTGGTTAGCACAGTGCTGTAATAATTCCAGTAGAGAGATTTTTTTTGTTTGTTTCTTTCCTCTAAACTTCTCCTACATATATTCTCCAGTTAGTCCAATTACTGAAATATGATTCATTATTAAAAAGTTTCTATAATGAGATTTTAATACTTCTCTTTTTTCCTTCTAATCATTTTGAGGATGTATATTTTTATATCCTTTCAGTAGCATGATTTTTGCTTTTACATTTTAACGTAACATTTTATATGCATTTTCCAGTTGGTCTTTTTTTTTCAACTTTACATTTATGCAGCCTAATCTCCTGAATGAAACTTCCTGAGGTAATCTATCTCCGTGTTTACCTTTCTGCGTCTATTAATAGCAGGTAAACTATCCAGAATTTCACTTACATAAGCTCACACACCCTTGAAGTATTTCTTTGCAGAGACAGAAACAAAATACTTCTACATCCTTCTGCAAGGGACTATTTCTATCTTTCCTAGAATAAAAAATTAAGAGAATTAGAATGATCCAACTAGGTTACACAAAGCTTTTCGAGCTCCTCTCAATCTGTACCATTTCTTTCTTCATAGGAACCAACGAGATCAGTCGTATCATCAGGGCAGCCATTGTGTTTCACGGAAGTCAACCTAACTTTCACATATGATTGTTATGCCTAATGACCTTCCTGCATGTATGTTGCATTACAGATACACGAGAGTTCATTGAGATAGTAGTACTTTTGCACGAGCCCTGACTACAAGATCAAAAGGACACACAGTAATCACAAGGATGTGTAAGAACAACTAGATTACTTTACCACAGCGACATTATCATACTAGACACGTGGACCTCTCAGCATCCGGTAAGAAAGTCACCTGTCATGGCAAGTACTTCTCACCAGGGTGAAAAACAAGCAGCAAAATCTGGTTTGTTCTTCTCTATGCCAACAGAGAACAGACACATTTGCATCTTCCCTTTCTTTTCATATGCTTGTCTTCTGGGTCACAGCAGGCTAACTAAACTTAACTTTCCAAAGAAACAGTTTTCTTGAGAATGTTCCTAGGATTTGGGGTCATTGCAAATTTGGATGTAGGAAGAGAAACACTTTGGATTTAAAATTTAACGTTCTGTTCTTTCAAAAATACTTTGTTCTCATAAACGTAGGATCTTGGCTCATTTTTAGGCACTCTAATGACTGCATGTAATGAAATACAAAGTCCTTACTTCATAGCACTTTATCCCTAAAAACATTCCTAAAAAAAAAAAAAAATGTAAGAGAGGAGGAGAGGCATAATCCTTAGAGAAGCACTGCATTTTTTTTTTTTGCCAGTCTGAAATCTCTTGTCATCTTCTGCAATTTAGATATGATGAAATCAACAGATTGGCAAAGACAGGGTGTTGGGGGGGGGGTCACTCGTGCCCAAGCCAGATTAGTCCAGAACAGGTCTCCCTGCTGAGCGATGTCTCCAAGTAAGGCTTGGTGTATTTGCTCCCATTCAGGCACCATAAAAAAAAGTAAAAAACAAAATCCTCTCCCTTCATTAACACCACAATGAGACCTCATTTTCACACATACCAAGTAACCAAAATTTCAAGAGACAGAATGACGCCAAGTGCTGAGGTGATCTGTAGAAAGAGACCTGAAACCACAGAGTGAACGGGGCAAAGTGGACAGCCATCTGAAAACCATTTGGCACTGCAAGGAAAGGCTGAACACCCACGTGTCCCATCCCTATCCTTGTCTCTCCCAGATAATCCCTTCAACGTGCCCCCAGTAGACACGTGCATGGCCACGCTCCTGCCTAGATTTGAAAGCAAAATCTCTGCAAAGATACTTGGGTCTGCAGGGTCACTTGGGTGAGGAGAGTTTTGTGTGTCCGTGAGTTTGAGAAAGGGTTACATATTTCTGCTTGACCATTTACATGCTTGGCCTCTGAATCTTCCTTTGGACTAACACGGCGTAGAGGAGTTGTGTTCCGAGGAGCATACGAAGACAAAAGTTTGGATGATAACCGGTATTGGTTTTGCAACAGAATAATCTTGCATCAGATCGAATAATCTTTAATGACCTGCATCAGTACTCAATGAAGTGACGTTTACAGTTTTGCATGTTTTGATAGACAATACTGCCAGAAGTAAGGGGGGGAAACGATCGATTAGGTCATGAAAGAATAGTGATGAGAAGATAGAGATCAGGCAGAGATCAGAATGGGGGAAGAAAAGTTGCAATCGAAAAACAGAGAAAAAGGTGGAGAAGCCATTCTTGGTAATATAGACACGGCACTAACGGGGGAGTTTGCTGGATCCCGGAATGCATCGTCTGACCATTTCTGTGCCAGAATCGTCCCAGGAGGGACCTTCAGTCTCCATGCTGAGTCTTGCACCCTCCCCTTCAAACAGTTCCAGCTGCGATTATAAAATCACTAAAGGAAACTCAATAACGCTGTCTCGAAATTCAGCACGGCTTTAGTTCAGAATACTTTTACTTACATATACAAGTGTTTAGTGATTGAATGCTAAATATTTTCACTTACTTAACTCACGTTGAGGTTCATGGTGTTGGGGAATGAAAACTTGAATGTGAAGGTATTCTCGAACTGATATATTGGGCTAAAACTCTCAAGATAAAGTGAGTTTCTTCAAATAAGTATCGCAGAATAGCTTTCAGGAGGGATATAACGTGGCTCACTCTTAGATAAACACCAAGGAGTTGCTGTAAAGTTACATATATACTGGAGAAATTTACCACAGTTGAGAAACTCTATGGCCAGATATTCCTCGAATTGCTACTTACATTGTGCTTTGTGAGGTTTGAAATATTGGTTGCTATTGCTTGTAGCCAGTCAATACAGTCTTCAGCAGAGAGGCACTGAATAATCCCACTGCAGACCCCGTCCACAGCAATGACTTGAAAAGCATTTTGCCTGCAGACATATCAGAACAAATCAGATCAAAACATCGTCTCATTTATCTGTTTGCAACTCGAAATAGAATCTGTGGAAAGGTCTTCTCTTCCACAATACAAATAGAGCTTCAAATCCGTATTTGCTTATTTCTCTTTATAAATATCTCTGAGTTTAAATGGAGCACCAAGTATGAACCCAGATGACATATTTTGAATTAGTAGAAAGTTATCTTGAGATTCAGATGCATTCGGAAAAAAACTTGGGTCGTAAAATGGATGTTATATAAATGGAAGCATAGCTAAGACATGTCAGAAGGATTCTTTTCCTGGTTTACCATAAAAATATACATGGACGTTTATCTATTACTTTGGCTGACAGCCTCTCCTCTTCACATCTTTCAATGCATTTCCTGATTTACAATGGAAAGATCAAAAAAAAAAAAAAAAAGACACACAGATACGAAACACCATATATAAAAATCACCTGACATCACGAGCTGCAGAATTTTCCTAGGTTGTAAACCATGTTCAGTCTCCGTTTATTCTTCTCAAAGATGATTTGGACAAGATGTTCATAGCTTCACCTCAGGTGTACATTTTCTCTGAATTTATGTGCATGTCATACATTTTGATAACAACCAAACTTTTCTTTAAAATCCAAAGGCCAGTATAAATATCCTTAGGGCTTTTTTGTTGATGTGTTGCCATTGCTGTTGTTAGAGGAAATTAAATGATGCCATCCTAAACTGTTTACCAAAGTCCTATAGAGTTCAGAGTGGCTCCCTACAGCTTTAATGATTGTTTTTTCTCTGTATCAAGTCCTTGCATATTTAGATATGAGCTTAATGGACAGGAGTTGATAAAAATTTCAAAATGAATGGAAGCTAGAAAAACGGCTTGGGCTTGAGAATTAGTGTGTTGTGCAACATGATACCCTTTGGGAAATGCACAAACTATATTTAAATCTCAGCCAATTATGAAGAAATAGAAAAGGTCTGTAGTTCAGCATTCAAAGGCCTTGTAAATTATATAAATGCATATCTTTTTCTCTTAATAAGTACCTTTTCTGTTTTCTGCGTTTTGTAACTAGGCATCTGTGGGTAGTAGGCAGGATTCACTTTCCTAAACAAAGAAAGGACACTCCACAGAGCATAGATCTGGCTCAATTCAGTACCTGTGTCACCTTTTCTTCCCATGACACCAGTCCATATCTCGGAACTGGGCACAAGCTAAAGCTTTCAGTTCTAAGGCACTCTGCATCCAAATTACTGACATTTTTAGAGAAATCTGCTCGATACCCTTGACCAAGCACTTTCAACTGGAACAGGGAAGGGTTCAAGTATGCTTTTTTCGTTTTGTTTTGTTTTCTCTTAAAAATACATGAAAAGACTTCAGAAAGTACAACTATTGTCTGCCTCTTTGAAGTAATGTTCTTTTGAATTTGTGACAAGAAAAAATATGCACAGCATGAACAGAATATTATAACTTCACGTCTTTCTTAGATTTAATTTTGATATTCTGCAGTGAAGAAGACATTTAAAATATCTAGAAAGCTCAACCATCCATGGAAAATGGGAACTAATTTGCGTTTAGAAATATATGTTTCTTTCGGCTCTCTGATTATCATAACCATTGCTTGATTAAGAGCAATGCTAACCATTGCTATGGAGCAATGCTAACCAATCATAACCATTGCTTTGATTAAAAATTAAAGCATGTCCTGAACATATTTGTCCTCTCTGCTTTAGATGAATCATGGCGGCTTTTGATATTTTTAGCTGATTAAAGTTAATACACTTCGATCAAATCTGCAATTTCTGTCATCATATGTTACATAGTCCCTAGAAAGAATAGTTCTGAGGGCCTAATCTTTCATAAATCTAGGCTTATATGTTAACATATATGTCACTTTTTACATTCTGTTTCAACTTTTCAGAGTGATTTGATGGAAACCCTTTCATGAATTTAAGTGAAGTACTTGAATAGTTTCTTTGCTTATGTATGACCTCTTCCAAAATAGGCTGATCATAAAATTGTAGTCTGGGTCACATTTCTGCCCGTTATTGAAATAATGAGAGTATTGACAAATTAGTTCATTTAGTTGTGAACTAAGTAGTTTCCTCTAGAAGAACACTTAGTAGTTTCCTCTAGAAGAAAATGAGAATCATGTACTTTACAGATTTAACAAGTATTTATGGAGTAACTGGTGAGATCCAGATAACTTTCATATATCACTGAAGCTCCGTGAATAATTTTCCTGTGAATAATCCATTAATATGTGGTCCCGACTGCAATATTTGAGAATGTTTAGTGGACTTAACATCAAGCACTTAGGAAGAACTGTAGTGCTTTTGCCTTTTATTTTTAGCTTTTAGAAAATGCATTTCTTTGACTAGAGATCATCAGGAGGAAAAAAGCTTTTTTGCTTCATCTTATTTGATGGTATACATTTTGAAATCAATAGACTGCATTAACTGCTTATTTGGTATTGTGAGTCATTAAACTTGAACAGTATTTGTAGCAGTCTTGAGGATACCCAGACAGAATTATGATTCTTAGAATACCCACATGCGTGCACAACACACACGTGCTGAAAAACCAGGTACAATATTAGGGTTAGATAACCTGAAGTTTCAAATTTAGATTAACTTTCCGCTCTCTGCTCAACATTTTTATATTTTTCTAACGATTCTGGGTCATTGCTCTGGCAATGAAAATTATTCTCAAACTTTGCTGAATTTCAATGCATGTTTTAAAAATACAAGCTTAGTTTCCCTTTGTGTGAACAATATTCTGCTGACTACAAAGTTCGTACATAATTTTCAATATAACTTATGTGCATATAAATTTACACACATGTCTGATTAACACTGTTAATAGTTCACATTTTGACGCACCGGTGAATCTACCTCATGAAGGCATATGTAGGAAGACGTTAAATTTGTGAGGAGGGAACAGGAGAAAACAGAGACAGAAGGCACTTCAAAGCACAAAGACTGAGAACGACAGACACCGAAATACAGCAGTGTGGAGTGGCTGGATCGCCCACACCCGTGAGGAAGAGGGCGGATCAGCATGGAGAAGCAGGCAGGTTCAGAACAGGACGGTTATGTATGCAGGGCAGGGGGCTCAGAGTTCCCAGAGGGCAACTATCCGACTTTCTATCGAGGGCTACCAGTATTAAGACTGCTAAAGAGGGATATGATATGGAACTGAAATAAAGTGCTCATCAGAGTGAAAAAGAAAGCAATTAGCTCAAGGGCTTTATAAAGGCATTAGAAAGACTGTGACACTTTTTTAAAAATGGAATTTGAGGAAGAGAGAATCAAAATTCCTTCAGAGTTTGGGATCTCACTGGTCGAAGGGTTTCGAGGCACAAGAGAAGGGAAAACATTCAGATAGGAGATAGTTCATCCAAAAGCAAATAGGGACATGTTGAGAGAAACTTGGGCTGTTTGGTTTGGATGAAGTGCATAAGGAGAAGCGACAGGCCACGTAGTTGGCCATAAAGTAAAGCCTGATCATTAAGAGCTTTGCAAAGCATTTCTACCTAATCCTGAAGAGTCAGGGGGAGCCAATGGAAACATTCAAGGATTGGAAGGAAAGCTCCTGTTGGTATAGATCTCTCTGTGGTGGTTAAGAAGATGGGAAAAGATGATAATAAAGCCAAGAGGGATGTAGGAGGGCATTGCAATACTCAGGGTGAACAATGATACGAATCTGCTTCCAGAGAGTGGTTTTCTGTATACCAGGAGAGAGCATTGACTCAGACCATGTTGAAAAGAGGCCATTTACTTGATTTGGTACTTAATTATTTGGGGGGGGGTGGTAAAGGAAAGGAAAAAAAATTTAAAAAGCACTTAAGTTAGTGATTACATCAATTTGTTCTATTTCTTGTTGAGTTCAATTCACATTCACCAAGTTCAGGATTATTTCTGCTCTGGGCATGCTACCTTGGTTGAATGCCTCATCAGAGCTTTTATTGTTCAGGTTCAAAACCTTAACTTTTGGGGGAAATACATGAGGAACTCTCCCAAACCATTTTGTTACCTATTTTCCAAGGTTTAAATAGCCAATTCGTTTCATGATTTGAAACACAATAACTCATCATTACCTAAACAAGCCCTGCAATTTTATGCAACTATGTCGTCCCCTCCCCAGTATTCCTCTTGTCTAAAAAACTCTTCTGTTGTCTCGCTCCATTTATTACCTGCAAAGTTATTGCAAATCACTTAATTCTATGTAACTTCCTGACCTCTAATTTCTCTGTGTGTAAAATAAAGATAGCAACATTTGTCCCTCATCTCTTGCATTTTTAAGACTTTTTTAAAGAGCAGTTTTAGGTTCACAGCCAAACTTAGGGGAAAGTACAGAGATTTCCCATATATTCCCTGCCCAATATCAACATCCCTCAACTAGATGCTACATTTGCTACAGTTGATGAACCTCGAGTGACACATCATTAGTACCCAAAGTCCATATTTTACATTAGGGTTCACTCTTGGATCTGCATTCTGTGTGTTTGGACAAAGGTATGATGGCATGTATCCATTCATAATAACATCATACAGAGTATTTTCACTGCATTAAATATCCTCTCTGCTCAGCTTCTTAATTTCTCCCCCTATCTGCCTCTCACACCCCTACCCCAGCAACCGTTAGTCTTTTTACTGTCTCCATAGTTTTACGTTTTCTAGGATGTCTGTCATATGGTTGGAATCACACAGCATGTAGGCATTTCAGATTGACTATTTCATTTAGTAATATGCATTTATGGCACTCTCATGTCTTTTCGTGACTTGATAGTCCATTTCCTTTTAGTTCTGAATAATATTCCATTATCAGGAATATATAGCTTATATATCCATCCACCTGAAGGATATCTTGCTTCCAAGTTTTGGAATTATGAATAAGTCTTCTATAAACACCTGTGTGCAGGTTTTTGTATGGACATAAGTTTTGTCTCCAAGAAATATGGAGGAGAAATATGGATATGAAATATCCAAATACCAAGAAATATGATTATTGGATCGCATGGTAAGAGTTATGTTTAGTTTTGTAAGAAACTGCCGGATGACTTCCGAAGCGGCTGGACCATAGTGAGTTCCCACCAGCAGTGAGTGAGTTCCTAGAGTCCCACATCCTCCTTAGCATTTAGTGTTGTCACTGTCTTGGGTTCTGGTCATTTTCATGGGTATGCTGGCATCACATTGTTGTTTGAATTTGCATTTCCCCAATAACATATGATGCGGGGCATCTTTTCATGCCTTTACTTTCCCTTTGCATATTTTCTGTGGTGAGGTGTCTGTTAAGGTTTTTGGCCTATTTTTTTAGCGGGGTTGTTTGTTTTCTTATCGTTGACTTTTAAGAGCTGCATTTTTCTTTCTTCCTCTTTCCTCCCTCCCTCCCTTCCTTCCTTCCTTCTTTCCCTCCTTCCTTCCTTCTCCCTCCCTCCCTCCCTTCTTTCTTTCTTTCTTTCTTTCTTTCTTTCTTTCTTTCTTTCTTCTTTTTCTTTCTTTCTTTCGTTTCTGTGTAACAATCTTCTGTCTTTTGCAAATATTTTCTCCCAGTCCATAGCTTCTCTTCTCATTCTACTGACATTATCTTTTGTAGCCATAAATTACTAATTTTAATGGAGTCTAGCTTATCAATTCTTTCTGTCACAGGCCATGCTTTCAGTGTTGCATTGAAAAATCATCACCGCACCCAAGTTTATCCAGGTTCTTGCCTCCGTTACCTTCTCAAATTTTTGTAGTTTTATACTTTACATTTAGCTCTCTGATCCTTTTGGGGTTGATTTTTAGGAAAGGTATAAGGTCCCTGTCTAGATTCATTATTTTGCATATGGGTGTCCAGTTGTTGCAACACCAGTTGTTGAAAAGACTCTGTTCTCCATTGTGTTGTCTTTGCTTCTTTGTCAACATCGGTTGACTGTGTCCCTTGGAGTCTATATCTGGGCCTTCTGTTCTGTTCCATTGATCTGTCTATTATTTTGCAGTACCACACCATCTGGATTACAACAGATTTCGCTAAGTCTTTAAGTCAGGCAGTATCAGCTGTCTAACCGTTCTTGTTCTTGAATATTGCATCGGCTATTCTGGGCTCTAACTCTTTGAAGAAAAAAAAAAATCACAAAATAACCTGCTAGGATTTTGACTGAAATTGCATGGAATCGAAAGATCAAGTTAGGAACAATAGGCTTTTGACAATATCAAGATTTCCTATAGATGAACATGGAATATCTCTCCATTGATTTAATTCTCCTTTGATTTTGTTCACCACAGTTTTGTAGTTTTCCTCGTATAGATTCATATACATATAATATATATTATATACGTATATTCATTCATACTTGCTGTTATCACTTACTAGTTACACAAATATTTTGTCGATTCTTTTTTATTTTCTACATAGATTATCATGCCATCTGCAAACAAAGCAGATGTTTTATTTTTTTCTTCCTAATCTATCTTTTCTTTTCTTTTCTTCATTTTAGCAAGCCATTGCTTTTGATAATTTAAGATATGGTTGTCATTCAAGACAGTTACAATGCCAGACATAAATCCTGACATTTTTTGTTCTTTGACTATAATCTTTTCCTTTCCATCACCACTTAATTATCTTATTCTTTTTCATCTTTTTTAACCCTTCTAATTGTATTTGTCCATAAATCCATTCAGCATATATTTGCATTCCTCCCCAGACTGAGTTCTCTGTTCATCCATACCAATTGTGTTTTTCCCAGTCCCAGAAATTCCTGCTGTTTTTGATCTCCAGCTGTTCTACCTTATGAATTACCAGCACTCAATAACTTCAATTTAACTAAATGTAAAGCTTTTTCTTCCTAATGTGTCAGACATCCCTGGAGAAGTTAATAATTTGTGCAAAGGAGTCTCGATGCAATTGGTTTGGTTATCAGGACCCTTAGTACCTCTGATCTACTTTGCTATCTTTCTACGTTCACTGCATTATATACATTGCAGATTCTCTGGCTTATGTAGCAGTCATCTTATTGATCTCACACAACTGGATAATCCTGTTCCTTGTAACATCTCTCCCATAGTTTGTCTTTCTTCAGTTTGTGAATCCTGCCTTTCTTTATGTCATTCCGAAAAGATACTCTTGAGTTCCAACTCTTGAATATATCTGGTACCTTTTGTTAAAATTTTAGGGGTTTAGGAAATATATCTTTTTTTTAATTTTATCAATCAGAAATCTTTTATCTACACCTAAAACCTACTGGAATATGCTCTTTTAAGGGTTATTGCTTATTCATTTTTTTTCAATTTTCTAGAGATACTCAAGTTCACTGGGACTCTATCTTTCTCTGGTTATAGAAAATGTTAAAATGTAATTGTTAGGTTTGTATCATTGAAGTATCAATAAGTATGTCGTAAACGTGAGAAATGAAATAAGTAGGGAATATACGACAAGATAACTTTCCCTAGGCTGAAAAAACTATGCAAAGTTGGTCCAGAGTCATCCAAAAGAAGTTTTAGCTTTTCCAGAGAGAGAGAGAGAGAGAGAGAGAGAGAGTTATCTATCATTTAAAAAAAAAACAAAAAAAAACCACCTTATCCATTTTATTTATTTATTTATTTATTTATTTATTTATTATTTTTATTATATTTTTTTCTTTGAGAGAGAGAGAATCCAAAGCAGGCTGCACACTCAGCACAGAACCCGACATGGGGCTCTACCCCATGACCCTGGGATCATGACCTGAGCCAAAATCAAGAGTCAGATACTCACCAGACTAAACCACCCAGGCTCCTCAAGAGAGTTATATGTCTTGAAGAAGTTATTGCACTTTCTCCATTAACCCCACAGGACAATTTTGTAGGAAGAGGTATTAGAAGGGGTTATGGAGCGGACAAGATTGCCAGTTGACACACAAGCTAGACCCAGGCTATTGAAGGCTCCTTACCCCCTGCCCTGTCCTAGGAATGTACGTTCTGCCCACCATTCCCTCAGTGAGAACTGTTCCAGGGATATCACCTTGAGAAAGTAAGGTGTTGTTGAAACCATCTGGATGGTATGCATGACTGAACTCAATTAAAGCCTGCATATCAACTTTAAGATTCTGTTGGGTGGGTGCAGAGATCTATTCATTTTGCAGCCACCCAAGACAAACCTCATAAGTAAGTTCCTTTTCTTATTAAACCTGCCACCCACCAATTTGGAGTGGTCTTCCTCTTTCTTAGGTCTTTCCTTGCCCCTCATGTAAGGGGGCCAGTTTGTAAACCAAGGGTGAGGAAGTGGAGTATATATGAAGATTGTGCTAGACAAAGGGATACTTGTATGGCTCATGGATAGGTGAAATCAAGTAAGATCTTAATGTTAATTATTTTTTGAAAATCATAGGTTGTTCCTGGTTTACATGAAGCACAGTCCTTGTAGACTTGTTGGCCTATCCGTGAAAATGGAAGCGTCAAGCAGTTCAGTCACACTGGATCCATGTGTATGGGACCCCATGTAACAGGAGAACAATGGAATAGGAAGGGTAATGATACACCCAAATGGAGCTACTTCACTTCTAGCCTCTCTGGTATTGACTCCTTCTCCTCAGTCAGTAACCATGACTTGACCATGATGTGCCTTGAATTTCATGTCCCTCTTTCCCCCCTCATCATGCTAGCATATCCTTTATACACTGTTTCCCTTTCTTTACTGTCAATATTCTTCTTATAACCAACTATTTTTCAATCCAATTCACTCCAGAAATGATTCCAGCCTATGTCACTCCAAAATTAATCACTTTTTGAGTCCTTTCAGTATTTCTTTTCTGTAGTTGGTACAACCAACCACTCTCTTCACCTTAAAACCCTGTTTACAATATATTCTGTTTTTATAGTATTATAGTTAGGCCTCTTCTTCCCACTATTTATCTTTTCTATTTTATGCAATCACCTGTTCCACTTCCTCCTGAGATCCCCTAAACTATACATTCCTAGAAAGTCCCATCCTTCAATGAGCAATCATGAGCGGAATGTAGACTTGAGCTACATTCATATTTGTCCTTATCATTACAATTCATTTGATAAGACTCTTGCATGGTGAATGAAAGTTCTCACAATCCCATCCTTGTTCTCTGCTTGGATACTAAACTTCATATATAGATGCCTAAAAAAAATGGTACCAACTCAAATATCCTCACCTCAGAAGAAAAAGGCTGAGCACTCTCAGAAAGGCAAGAGTAATTCTGCTGGAATCCATTTAGAAACCCATTGGAATTTCTAAATGTAACCATGTAAATCGAGAGACTTTATTTCACTACTATTGATTTCCATACTGTTTGAAAAGCATGCAGTAGATGATAGTCCTGCTCAAAAACAGAGAGATGGAATTCTTCCTCATTAAAACGAATTTAATAAGCATTTATTGAGTGCTTTTGAGCCATAAAGCATACTAAACACTGAATGATACATGGAGATAAATACTATTTTTCTAAAATTCAAATATATATAGTACATAATATACATATAAAATTATATACTCAATATATTCAATTTTCTCATATAAGGAAAATTAAGCATAATTAAAAATAGACAAAATTCCCACAACCTCTACTTCCCATTCTAATACCCCAACATTACAATTTTCTGCAACATTATGACACTTCAGAATTGAAATCTGATATATATATTTCTAAATCAGGGTCATTACCATAGATGAACATAAACTGTTCTATCACTGATAAAACCATTGTGACGTTTTAATTCATGCCTACACAGTAGTAGATGACAGTGACACAACTTTGTTGCAATTAAATATGAGAGGTATTTTATCACTGAAGTTAAAATTATGGGCCTTGGCAAAACCAACTTACAAATAACATCCCAGGTTTTGAACCAAGATAAATAATTTCCTATATTTGTCATCATTGGCCAGTAATTTATCCTTTTTTTTTTTCTCCTCACTCTTGAAATTGCCACTGGCCTGTGAGCTCCTTCAGGGAAAGAAGCAAACACAACACCTCCTCTTACAGACATTAAATCAATATTTATTGAGTGAATGAATGAACAATAAATTAGCTCTTGAATCTGAATTGCTGTGCAATCCACTCTGAATAGTGCTATGTTTATAACTGCTTATTACTGTAATATTTATTGAGTGTAATTAATTCAATTGCTAAAAGCAGCTGATGTATTGTGGCACCATAAAAATAAAAACGTAGTGAGTCATCTGGACTCATCCAAACAAGTTATTTTTTCTCATAAATTGTTTTAGCTAAGTGATTCCACATCATGTAAATGTATAATTTTTTTAAAGTAAAACAAAACAAAACAAACACATGTATTAAATATATATATCATTAATAGAAATATTAAGAGAGTTGTTAAAGCAGAAGAAAAATAAAACCAAAAGAAGAAACAAATAAAAACAGGAAGATTAAAAGTAGGATGAATTTGAAGAGTTACATGAAAATAATAATATAATATCTTGAGTAATTAAAAATACATGTATAATTAAAATCATATCAGAAATATGTCCATCGATAGGAAAGGAAAAAAGGAGTTAAAGTGTTCTAAGTTTTTAACATTTTCTTAAGAAAGAAAAATTAGTAAATGGTATTAAACTCCAATAACCATGCGTGTATGGTACTACAGTCTGAATGTTTGTGTCCTCTGCTTCCCCACGCCCAAACTTTACATGTTGGAATCTTAATGACTAATGTGATGGCAGTGATAGGTGAAACCTTTGGGAGATGCTTCAGCCATGAGAGCGGAGCTCTCATGAATGAGATTAGTGTTTTATAAAAGAAGCTTCCAAGAAATCTCTAGCTCCTTCCACCTTGTGTGGACACAGAGAGAAGACGACATATTTGAATGAGGAAGAGGGCCTTCATCATAGAATTCTACCATGATGGTAACTTGATCTTGGATTTCCAGCCTCCAGAACCGTGTGAGAAATAAATTTCTGCTGTTTATAAGTCACCCAGTCTGTGGTATTTTGTTATTGTAGCTTTGATGGACTATGATATATGGTGTAATGTTTAGGCAATAACTAAAACAAACAAAAAAGGATATATATGTGTATACACACACACACACACACAGATATATATGTCAATATTATAGAGGAAACAAAAATAATAAAAAAAATATAATTGTTCCAAAAATGTTTTAAAGATAAAGGGAATAAAATACAGAAACTAGTGTGTTGAGACAAAGAACTCTCTTCTTGAATATAAATAAAACTGTCAAACCTGAACAGTAAAAAAATAAGTTAATTACAATATAGTCAAAGGACAAAAGAAATTTCACCAGAAAGGATTTTGTGGACAAGGAAGCACATGAAAAGAAGTGCAACATCATTAGAACACACAAATTCATGTCGCAAAGATACATTGCTACATACCTATCAGAATGCAAACTAAAAAGATGGCAACAATACCAAATATTGGCAAAGAGGTAGAGAATCTAGATCCTGCATGCAATGCTGGTGGGAATTTAAAATGGTACAGCCATTCTAAAAAACAATGTACCTATTTCTTACCAAACTAAATATACTGTTAGCACACAAGTCAACAATTGAGCTCTTGAGCATTTCCCCAAAGAAACGAAAATGTATGTTCACATAAAAATGTATACACAAATGTTCACAGCATTTTAATTTAGAATAGCCCAAAATTGGAACAACCCAGATATCCTTCAAGGAGTGAATATTTTAAATGTAGTATATCCATACCATGGGATACTATTAGAAATTAACAACAAATGAGCAGTAGAAAAATGCAACAACTTGGAAGAATTACTAGAGAATGATGCTGAGTAAGAAAATTCAATCCATTAAGTTTACAAAATGTAAGATTCCATTTAGATAATATTCTTAAAATGACATAATAATTGAGGTGAAGAACAGATTAATAAGTTGTCAGAGGTCAGGGACATGCTGGGGGAGGATGAATATGACATGGTTACAGAAAGGTAACAGAAAGGTTCTTACAGTTCTCTTGGAGCAATTCTTGTTTGCGACTATGATGGTGGATAAGAGAATGTGAACATGAGAACAAATTCTGTAGAATTACACAACACACACACACACACACACACACACACACACACACGTGAATTCTGAATGAGTGGTGGATTTTATCCATTTCCTGAACGTGGTATGGGACTACAGTTTTGCAAGAAGTTACACCATTTGCGAAAATGGGTAAGGGGTAAAGAGAATCTCTATTTCTAACAACTATATGTGAAAATGCAGTTATCTCAAGATAAAATGTTTAATCATAAAAAGCAAAAAAATGAAAGTGTTGAACAGAAAACAATACTAAGATGGTAGATATAATCCAACTAGAAGATCGAGGTTGTTATTTTGAATTAAAAAAAAGAAATACAAGAAAAAATATATACAGCTTAGAAAGGACACATTTTGAAGAGTAAGACTAATCAAAGTTGAAAGAAATGGATAAAAGAATATATGACGTAAATATTCGCCAGTAGTTCTTTGGTGTAATTCTTGAAAACAAGAAATAGTTTCAGAGATATAGGATATTTCATAATGATAAAAGGGTGATATATCAAAAAGTCATAGAGTTCTAAATCTATTTATATCAAATAATATAAAATTAAATGTATACAGTAAATATTGACACACTAAAAGAAGAAACACACAGAGCTGCCATCACAGTGGGAGACTGAAATGCTCTCTCTCAATATCTCATTTGAAAGAATGTGTGCTGTCATTTTCTTTAGTGCAGTATCATACATATTTTAACTAGGTCATATTTTTTCATTAAGGGTTCTGATCCTCCGTATCATTAATGGTGTTATCATTAATAGTGTTTTTGTCTGTTTATTGCATGAGATATTGAGAGAGTGCTGACTACATATATTAGCAAAGAAAGTCTGAAAAATTAACGATCAAACCAAAGGTTGCCAAACTATGGCCTATAGATCAAATGTAGCCTGCCACCTTTTTTTATAAATAAAGTTTTATTGGAATCCAGCCATACCCATTCATTTATATAATGTCTGTGGCTGTTTTCATGAAACAAAGGCAGAATTCAATAGTTGTGCCAGAGATATTAAGGCCTTTCACGGCCTAAAATATTTACTATACCACTTGTTACAGAGAAGTTTCTGGACCCCTAGAACATCCAACTCAAGAAACTAAAAGAACAAAAAGTCAAGCCTAAGAACTTATGGAATGAAAGCAATCAAGAAAGAAGCAGAAACTCATTATTTATAATACATACACATAATGAAGAGCTTCAACAAAACCCCAGATTAGGCTTTTGAAAAAATAAATGAATAAAAGTTACAACCCCATGGCAAAAATGACCAAGACAAAAAGAGAGAAAAATATTCAAGAATGAAAAGGACATCAGGTAGGATCTATGCTTATTTAAAAAGATAATAATATGAGAATATCATCAAGTACACGAAGATAAATCTTGCTATCTAAAAGAACTATACAATTTCCTTGAAAAAAATAACATTAAAACTAAGATAAATAAACAAAACCCAATAAAACCGTATCTATTAAGGACACTGAATCCATTATAGCAAGTTAGTAGCAGAGTCAGGGCATTAACTGGATGTCTTTTATCATCAGATCCATAAATGTTTGAGTTACACTATTGGGGTTTTTTTTTAGTTCTTCTTGCTACCATTAGAAATGTGCTGCGAATAAAAATCGTAAGCCATATGATGTTAAAAGTTTGGTTGCAGGCCTCTTTTCAGTGAACAGAAAATCAGAACTCACTGGTGTGAACTCACCGACTCAAGTCTGTCCCAGGCACATACTGAGAGAAACGTGAATGAAGCAGTGGGATCAGCCTAAGGTCACACCATCGTTTTTCCCATCTCAAGCCTGGAGATGTTGGCCAGGACGAACATGACAACGTGTCCTGAAAGAATACAAACAATCAGTATTGGTTTTTTCTTTCTTTTTTTTTTTTTTTTTTTTTCATTTCTGTGTTTTGAGTTCCTATGTTATGAATACTTTCCATTTGATGGATCGTTTTTTTCCCCTAAATAATCAAAAGACATTTATAGAATGCCTCAGAAAGGAATCCATATTCATAACCAATAAATTTGTATTTTCAGCTTCCTTATTAATGGGACCATATGAGAAAATGAGGAGGGAATAATGCAGATGAAGAATGGCAGGGAAAGCGTATGAAAAAATGGAGTGGGGAGAAGGGAGAAAAAAATAAAAGGGTGACAGAACTGAATTCATTCAGGAATGGAAATATGGGACAAGTTACAAGGAAGTAATGAGTGACAAATATAAGAATAAGTTGTCGTTCATTCAATTACCCAATAAATTGTATGTTCTTATATTGTTTTAAAGTAATGTTAAATCAACCACTGCTGGTTTAAGATTACATGTATTTTAAGTTTCATTAAAAGTCTGGGTCTTTTGGGGTTCCTGGGTGGCTCAGTCGGTTGAGCGTCTGACTTCAGCTCAGGTCATGATCTCGCGGTCCGTGAGTTCGAGCCTCACGTCGGGCTCTGACAGCTCAGAGCCTGGAGCCTGCTTCAGATTCTGTGTCTCCCTCTCTCTCTGCCCCTCCCCGACTCATGCTCTGTCTCTGTCTGTCTCTCTTTCTCTGTCCTCTCTCTCTGTCAAAAATAAATAAACATTAGAAAATTAAAAAAAAAGAAGTTTGGGTCTTTTTCCTTATGTATAGAAGAGACATATATTTGAATAAAATTTGGGTTTTTCACACTTGATGATGATCCACGCTTCTTTCATTATTTCAGCTTTACTTTAAAATTTCTTCCTGGCAGCAGTACCTGGAATAATGTTGATATTTAAGTTTGCATGGATTGTAAGGGCCAAGGCATGATCTGATTTCTTTATATTCTATAGGTTCTATAATTTTTGAGTGATGATGTTAGGAAATTCTATTTTAGTCTAGATTTTGAAACTCCATTAGTCTCAATATTATCATTAACATTTTTTTAAAGATATTATTTTTAAGTAATTTCTACACCCAACAGGGGGCTCAAACCCAGAACTCGGAGATCAAGAGTCCCAGGATCCCCTGACTAAGCCAGTCAGGCACCTCTAACATTTTAAGGTATTAATTTCTTCAAAATTGCTTCCACTGTTTTCACTAAAGGTCACATGCTGTTTGGCATTATTATGTTAATGCACCCACTGTGCCAGTAAATATCTACTAAATCCTTCCAGTTGTTGAGGACACTGGGTAGGAAGGCAAGGGCAGCCTTGCTAAGACCATCCAGTGAGGGGCCCCCTACTGGTGACTGGTCTCCAAGACACCTAGGTTTTAATGCTTATCTTGTGACTGCAAAGGCACAAACGTAGGTTTCATGTTAATCCTGCTTCTGGCCTTGATGTCTCATGTTATAGACGGTCACCACGTGAAACGAGGTCAATTAGGTGGCAGTATACAACAGGGTGACGAAGGCTCAGCCTCTGAATCAGAATCAGACCACCTGGGTTCCAAAATGCCAATTTCCCGACTGACGAGTCCTTTAACCGAGGAGCAATTTATTTAAATGATCTGTGTTTTATTGTGCCTATCTCCAACGATAAGCTTATTAAAAGGCTCCTCTTACAAAAGAAAAACCTAAAGCTTTTTTTAGGCCCATTAAATTATTGCTTCCCCACCTTTTCTGCATGAAGGCACTCGAAGAAATAATGATCCTGAGTAACATACTAGGGTACGTAGACTAGGTTTCTGTGGTCAGAGCAGACCATAGGGAATGAGAGTGTCCCAGGGTCTACCAATGACTATTAAGCACATATCAGAGTATGTCTGGAACCCACTCACAGGACCCCATGCACATGGGGCTCTCCTGAGAAATTTTACAATAAATAATTGACCCAAGTCAGCCAGGCTGCAAATGACAGTGCTAGGCAGATCCATTCAGATCTACATCTTTATGATTCTAGGGCCATCACATCTCTCATCGCACAACATTTACCAGTCATACTTGCAAGTGAAACTATGCAAAGAATAATTAGGATTTTTGTCATGATTATTTCACTCTTTGGCTACATGATTCTAGGCAAATTATTTAAAGATGATGGTTCCTCTTCTTTCTTGAAAAGTACAAATAGTTGCCCTCACTTTATATGTTCCTCAAACAAATGACATAGAAACCGTAACAGAACATAATGACTGAAGCGATGGATTATTGAGGACAATGGTAATCACCAACACACGAGTATGGGAAGTTTTACAAATCATGTTTTATATGACTTCATAGTCTTCTATGAACATATGAAATGAAATATTTCAAGTATGAAAATACGTGTGAAATTTGACACGTCTTTGATGTAGCACTGCACCTTGATACTTTCATGAACAAAGTTGTCATTGTCACTTTCTTTTATATTGCCTCCTTATAAAAAATATGAAATAAGTCAGTCCCACTTCAGCTACTGAAACTTTCAGTTTTAATTTCATTTTATAGATCTTTTATTTATAATGGAATATACAGTGCTCTTTGAAGATTATTTATCTTTATTTAATTGAGAAGGTTGAATAAAATTTTCTTTCTAGTTTTTTCTTTAACAGTAGTCTTAGGGTTGTTTTTAATTACATATGAGCTAGAACCAACATTTTTTTTAATTTCAAGGATCACAACTACTTTTCAGGAGCTTTGTTCTTCAATGTCAAGAATGTTGTTTCTTAGAATATTAATAATGTGAATGGAAAAGTAATATTTAGATATTCTTTGCCTTAAAATAGATTCTTTTCCCCAAAGTTAACACATTTTAAAGTATATTGCCATGCAATTGCCACTCAAGAATAGCATCATACCAAAATAGAATCGAATACAGAGCAAAATGCTGATCTGGATTTTGTTAAGGACTTGGCGTAAAAAAATATTCATTAAAGGTATACAGTTATGAAAAACATTTCTCAGAATTTGGTTAGCTAATTATCTGAATTTAAGTCTTCTGGTGGACACAAAACAAATTCTTTTTTTTTTTTTCATATTGGCTGGCAAACCAAAGGACTCTTTTATCCCCTAAAATTGGTGACCTGGGGTCCTTAGAAGGACTAGACTATATTTTTAGTAAGAAGATGGGGTAATGTTAAAATATTTTCCCATATGCTTAAAATGCTGTTTCAGAAAACAAAATTCATGCCTACTTACTCAAAATTTGCTTCAGAGAATAATTAAGGTATAGAAATTAAAACAATGGGTTGCCTCGTCCAGGATAGACTTAAAGATTTAGACACATCAGAGAACTGAATGTTTTCCTTCAGGAGACTATTTATAACGTGCACACATTCTCTGGAAAATATGTCTCATAGTACATACTTCCTTCCCAGTTCTCACTGTTCATTTATTTACTGATGGGTCAGAAGAAAGCATGCCTTTGACTGCTCCTAATTTTATAAATCTTTGAGAAGCAATATCCTGTACTCTCCACACCTTATAGAAGAGAAACACAGGATAGCACCCGGCTGGGTAAGTCGGTATGATCTGATCGGGCCTGAACCCTTATTCCATGATAGGCATCAGAACAAAATTTGGTTTGTGGTCCCTCAATGTTTGTTGAGCTCAATTAAGTCCGATATTCAAAGTCTCTAGCAGCCCTTCTCTCTGATATCAGAAGGCTATATCCGTTGTTCTTTTTCTGCTTCTATCATAGTTAATTTTATGCATTTGTCTATAGATCTGAATTTTAAACTTTCTGGGTCAGGAAACACAATTAACTTCTCCCCATGGTACCCAGAAAAGTGTTTCCAAAAAGTAGGTTCTCAGCAAAAATTCATTTAATTGAAACACATTGATTTTTTTTTTTAATTTAATGCACTCTATGTCAATTTACATATGTCTGGATCTTTATTCTCTAAAATCGTGGTAAGTATCATGAAGTAAAGGGGACTGGAAGGGCATCAGAAGCACCAAGAGCATCTAGATCGTAAGGAAAGAAGGTGAGCGGTTCCAGAGGTAAGACGTGAAGATTTGTTTGGAGACTGGAAGTCAACTAATTGAGAAGTGTGGTAATGGTGGCACAGAATGTATTTATTTATTTACTCATTAGGAAATCAATGTCGAAACTACTCAGATCTTGCCACCTTCTGAAGATCAGTGTTTTAAATGTCATCTATAATGTGACAATTATTTCTCTGGTAACAAAAATAAGAGAGGAGATCAGATTAAATACACCCAGATGTGCTTGGTTGATGCAGGTAGAGGTAACCCTTGGTCTTGACAAGGGTTCCTCTTTGGGAGCAAAGAAATAATAAAACTATAAAAGGACTCGAGTACCTAAGGCACGCAGGTAAAGAACAGTAGTGATGCAGTGAGGTACAATGAAGGTTGGAGATGCTCAAAAGGAGTAAAATGCCACAATTAGGGCAAGAATTTCAAGTGGAAGACGAATCATCCAAGTCAGAAGCTACAGGTGTTTTATAACCTAATATGTAGAATAGAAAAATAAATTCCTGCTTAATATCTGCTCTGCTGCTCTTCATGTTTGTGATCCCAGCGGAAAGTTCGACTCGCACGTAACCTGAGAAAACTGCTTTGTCTTGAAGATGTGTGAACGTTTTGAAGGGTGAAATATAAGGAGTTCAAACATGTTTATTAAAAAACAAAACAAAACAAAAACAAACAAAAAAACTTGCTTGCCCCAAACTACAAGTGGAAAAGGAAATTTAACGTTTTATTAAATGTATATAAAACAAACATGCCAATTTTATCAGTGATTAAATACATGTGTAGTTTAACATTCATTATGTTTTAATATGATGTCAGATCTTTCTCGCTTTGTGTTAATTTCCTGGTATGCCGGCAGATCGTTAAGAAATCTTACCAAAAGGAAAATTAAACAGCTACTTTCAGCTAAATGATTTCAAGGGAAAAATGATAAAAATCATGTCAAATCATTTAGAGCATGAAATTACATATAATATGCACTATGATAAAATGATTACATGATGTTACGTGATCTCACGAAGTTAGTCTCATTAGCTTGCAAAAGGCTTAATGCAGACCTGAGAGGAGAAAAATGACATTAAAAAATAATTGACTGAGGCACGTGGGTAGCTCAGTCGGTTAAGCCTCCTACTTCAGCTCAGGTCATGATCTCACGGTTCATGAGTTCAAGCCCCAAGTCAGGCTCTGTGCTGACAGCCTGGAGCCTGGAGCCTGCTTCAGATCCTGTGTCTCCCTTTCTTTCTTCTCCTCCCCGGCTTGTGCTCTGTCTCTCTCTCTCTCTTAAAAACAAAACAAAACAAAAACAAAAACAAAAACAAAAACAAAAAACAAAAGCATCAAGAAATTTTGAAAAATTAATAACTGACCTATTTATTTTTTCCCAGTTTATCCTAATTCCTTGAAGTTTACTTATTTATTTTGAGAGAGAAAGAGCACACAAGCAAAGAAGGGTCAGAGACAGAGACGAGAGAGGGATTCCCAAGCAGGCTCCACACTGCCAGCACAGAGCTGCAGGGCTCGAACTCACTGCGAGATTTGTGAGGTGGACCAAGAGTCGGACACTAAACCGACTGAGTCACCCAGATGTCCCCTGGTTTATCCTGATTCTTAAAGGATGAAGCAAACAAGGACTTCAACTATATCAGAACAATGAGATTCAATAGCAGTTTTCGGAAAATAGGAAAATAGGAACACACACACACACACACACACACACACACACATATTTTCCGCCTTTCTTTGTGTTATCTCCTTATTAGTCTGAATATGCCTTGGCCATCTTACTGTATTGTTGGGATGATAGTTGAGATGCAACCCACTGTCACAAAGAGGAGAGGAGGTACCACTGCTCTGGTCACTTGGAGCACCTGCAGGAAAAAAAAAATCACAACACCCCACTGGTCAGAACACCAAAATATGCCAGACTGCATTCTACATTGTATGTTTCCAGATCCTTGATAATACCATGAAATCAGTTACTAAAATACATTTTTACCTCACTTCTAGGAAAGCCACAGTTTTGCAAGTAGGCTAAGTGACTAAAATGGGACCCTGAAGGATACCCATGTGTTTATCTTTGATTTCAGAAATGATGCGAAGCTTTATTAATAAAAGCATACAACCTTGTAGAACTGCTATTGAATTCCATTTTCCCAAGTGACCTATGCTTATGACCCATACTTACAATTGTGCAGAGTTTGGTTCATCTACAAAGTTCCATTCACTGTCACATTTCAACCTACTTGCAAATCATATTGGTAGTTATCATCATTTTCCATGATGCAAATAAAGTTTGCATGGTCTCTTTCTTTATAAATGTTCTTGGCATATGCTATAATTGGAAGTACCTTCACTGATGCCATCTAAATTGGTGAAATTGAAACTAAAGAGCTTCATATCAGATTCTCACGAGAAACCTAAGTATGAGTAATGGGTGTCTTAAACTCAGCTTTCACAATGCAGTAATTTTTACAGTCAGGATTAGAATACGTATTTCTTGATTTTTGATGAATTGCATTATTTGAAAACATTATACGTTTTGAAGGTGCAAATGTTGATAAATATGTACTATTGATATAATTGACTCCCAATTTTTATTTAAATCTTATACTTAAATTCAAACATGAGAGGTCCTAGGTGACACTCCTAACATTGACTAATGTGTTGAAAAAGGAAGTGATTTTGTTTTCCATTTTTATCACTCTAAAGTTCCATAGCTTTCCTGGTGCTAAGAAAAGGATCACAGGCTTTTCTCCAAACCAGCATGAATAGAGTTTTTCTACTTTTTAAATCTTAAGGATTTCATACTTTGTTTTAGCTAATTTTTCTTTTGATGTTTATCTGCATTTTCTCTTATGAGACACTGTTTTAATGCATAAACATTACTTTCAAATTTATATCCATTTTGAGCAGAATAAA
This sequence comes from Panthera leo, assembly GCF_018350215.1. NCBI lineage: Eukaryota > Metazoa > Chordata > Mammalia > Carnivora > Felidae > Panthera > Panthera leo. The sequence goes on along the minus strand of NC_056695.1, from coordinate 3,565,766 downwards.
ATGATATGTCAAATTCTGTGACAGATCTAAAGCAGTCTTGTCAGTGATATTCCAAGATTTAAGCAAATGCACAAAAGAAAGGTACAAAGTTAAGGATCTATGCTTTCACCTTAAGAAGTTAGGTATGAAAGAAAAAATAAATCAAAGTAAATAGAAGATAGAAAACAATAAAAGTGAAGTGGAAAATAATAAGATTGAAACAAAAGAATGGACAAAATTAACCAAGACAAAAACGGGTTTTTTTGGAAAGATTAATAAAACCCATAGGAAAAGTGATGGGGCAAAAGAGTGAGAAAATACAAGTTATTGATATCAGGAACAAAAGAGGTAGTATTATTGCAAGTCGAGCAAGTCAACAAATCTTAAAAGGAATAATAAAATGATATGATGAATAACTTCATGCAATTAAATTCATAACTTAGTTAAAATGGCAAAAAAAAAATCTTGAAAAACATTTTACCAAAGCTTACAAAGGAAGAAAAGAGTATCAGAAAAAGTCCTATAAGCACTTAAGAGATTAATTCAGACAAAATAAAAACTATAATTCTAGGCTCAGATTGCTTCTTTGGTGAGTTTACTAAATGATTTAAGAAAAATATACTATTACTGTTAAGCAAATTCTTTGTGGAAATAAAGAGGAGTTACCACTGCACAACGTACATGAAAACATTAAAAACCCTGCCACCAAAATCCCACTAAAACATTAACAAGATGTATATATGGATATCCCTCATGAACATTTGTTTTCAAAAAAGTCTTAATATATTAGCAAATTGAAACCAGCAATATTTTTTTTTTCATCACCATGTAGTGTTTATCCCTGGAATACAAGCTCAATTTGGCATTCCAAATAAATATTCAAAAATACACCATATCGATCTTGGAACATGGTGAAGAAGTGAGGGGACCCGCAGTTACCTCCTCTCACAATCAAAGTACTGTTGAAGCTAAAGGACTTTTAACTCTGAGAGTCGGGGAGGAAAAGAGACAGTCTCACGTCCAGAGACCCACCAGGACAACCTGACGGGCCACAGGTGCATGATTGAGAACTGCGGGAGACAAAATGAATGGAGGAGAGGGATCCTCTTTTGCGGAGCGACAAAGGGAAGAGAAAGAGCGGCTGGGGAAGCACAGGACTGTATCTGGGGGAGAGAAAAACCACCGACCCGGCGACAAAGACCCAATCCCTGACTGCAGGGCCTTTTCTGGACTGGGGCCGACTGTCCTGTTCTCCCACAAGTGGAGGAAAGGAGCCAGCCCGGGCTCGGTTGCTAGGTCAGGAGCGCCGTCTGCAGTGGGAGACAGTGGTCCCCTCCCTGGAGTGCTGTGGGACAGGACAAAGCCTGCCTGCAATAGCGGGCAACATGGACAGGTGTTTCCCCAGTACTAGGGGGTGGACTGGGGGTGGGGGGCGCAGAGCCAGAGTTTAAATCCCAGCTGAGCGCTGGGCATGGGAGTCGGCGGAGCAGGACAAACCCCGTCATTTGCATCCACACCACAGTGAAGATGGGTCGAACACAGTAGTTTGGGACACGCTATCCATGGAGAAGGTCCTGGGGACAGAAGGGGGCCCACAGTGGAGGCGGACCCGCCCACACCAAACCACGCCCCCTGGCGCTGGGTAACTGCCCATCTCCTAGAGCGGGATTGACAGGGAGGAACCAGACAGCCCCTCCTCCAGACCAGCACTGCTGCTTTGCCTGATTTAATTCTCAGACAATTCTTATTATGTAGATACATTCTTCCTACCTTTTCTCCTTCTTATCTCATCCCTCCTCTAGTCTAGTTACTCTGGTTGTTGGTTGCTAGTTTGTTTAAGCAGACATATTTAATCCATTCTCTTGATACATGTTCTACACCTCCTTCTTTATTCTCCTTCTCTCTCTTGGGGTTAAGCCTTAAAGTTTCTCTGTCTAGATAAATTATTTTATTTTTCTTTTTCCCTGCCTCCTCCTTTATTTTCCTTTCTCTCTCTCTGGATTAAGCCATATAGTTTCTCTGGTCTTTTTTTACTCTTTCTTTTCCCCGTCCCTGTCATGTCTCTCTTTGTATGGGATAAGGCCTCTTCCTTATCTGCCTCCACCTGTTGTTTACTTGTAGCTGGTGTTCCTGGTTTTTGTTTTTGGGATTTTTGATTGTTTGTGTGTGTTTGAGTGTTTTTGCTTTCTGTTTGTTTTTGTTTCTTGGTTTTACTTTCCAGGGCTACTTCAAGAACAAATCAAAGCACACTTATTGGAGGGTTCAAAACATCACTACGAGTAGGGAGATAAAGCAACCAGAGTCACAACAACAGAGAACAAGTAACACTCTCCAAATACACCTCCTGAAGGGCCAGGCCCTGGACAGTGTATGATCCCTCTTTAATATAGTAGTGTTTGCAGGAACAGGACACATAACAAGCTTTCAAAACACATAAGGGACAGAAAAGTAGCCAAAATGATGAAACGGAAGAATTCCCCTCAAAAGAAATTCCAGGAAGAAATGACAGCTAAAGAATTGATCAAAAAAGATATAAACAATATAACTGGACAAGAATTTAGAATAATAGTCATAAGATTAATTGCTGAAGTTGAAAAACAGCCTAGAAGACAGCAGAGAATCTATCATGCAGAAATCAAGGAACTAAAAAATAGTCATGATGAATTAAAAATTGCTGTAAACGAGGTGCAAAATAAACTAGAAGTGGTGACAGCCAGAATTGAAGAGGCAGGGGGAGAATAGGTGAAATAGAAGATAAAATCATGGAAAAAGATGAAGCTGAGAAAAAGAAAAAAATATTCTGGATCACAAGGGGAGAATTAGAGAACTAAGTGACTCAATGAAATGGAACAATATCTGTATCATAGGAGTTACAGAAGAAGAAGAAGAGAGAGAAAGGGGCCAAAGGTGCACTTGAACAAATCGTAGCTGAGAACTTCCTCAATTTGGGGAAGGAAACAGACATTGAAATCCAGGAGGCACAGAGAACTCCCTTCAGACATAACTTGAATCGATCGTCTGCATGACATATCATAGTGAAACTGGCAAAATACAAAGATAAAGAGAGAATTCTGAAAGCAGCTAGGGACAAATGGGCCTTAACCTACACATAAGGTAGACACATAAGGGTAGTAGTTTCAATCTATCTACTGAAACATGGCAGACCAGAAAGGAGTGGCAAGAAATCTTCAATGCAATGAACAGGAAAAATATGCAGCCAAGTCTGTCATTCAGAATAGAAGGACAGATAAAGGTTTTCCCAAACAAACAAAAACTGAAGTAATTCATCACCACTAAAACAGCCCTACAAGAGATCCTAAAGGGGGACTCTGTGAGTGAAATGTTGCAAAGACCACAAAGGACCAGAGACATCACTACAAGCATGAAACCTACAGACATCACAATGACTCTAAACCCATATCTTTCTATAATAACCCTGAATGTCAATGGACTAAATGCGCCAACCAAAAGACACAGGGTATCAGAATGGATAAAAAAACAAGACCCATCTATCTGCTGTCTACAAGAGACTCATTGTAGACCTGAGGACACCTTCAGATTGCAAGTGAGGGGATGGAGAACTACCTATTATGCTACTGGAAGTGAAAAGAAAGCTGCAGTAGCCATACTTATATCAGACAAACTAGATTTTAAACTAAAGACTGTAACAAGTGATGAAGAAGGGCATTATATAATAATTACAGTGTCTATCCATCAAGAAGAGCTAACAATTATGAGTGTTTATGCACTGAATTCGAAGGCACCCAAATATATGAAACAATCACAAACCTAAGCAATCTTGTTGGTAAGAATGTGGTAATTGCAAGGGACTTTAATACTCCACTTACAACAATGGGCAGATTATCTAGGCAGAAAATCAATAAAGAAACAATGGCCTTGGATAATACACTGGGCCAGATGGACTTGACAAATATATTTAGAACTCTGCATCCCAAAGCAATGGAATATACTTTCTTCTCCAGTGCACGTGGAACATTCTCCAAGATAGATCATATACTGGGTCACAAAACAGCCCTCAATAAATATAAAAGAATTAAGATCATACCATGCACACTTTCAGATCACAATGCTATGAAACATGAAATCAACCACAGGAAAAAGGTTGGAAAACCTCCAAATGCATGGAGGTTAAAGAACATCCTACTAAAGAATGAATGGGTCAACCAGACAATTAAAGAAGAAATAAAAAATATATATTGAAACAAATGAAAATGAAAACACAACAATTCAAACCCTTTGGGATACAGCAAAGGCAGTTCTAAGAGGGAAATACATTGCAATCCAGGCCTATCTCAAGAAACAAGAAAAATCCCAAATACAAAATCTAACAGCACACCTAAAGGAACTAGAAGCAGAACAACAAAGAAACCTCAAAAACAGCAGAAGAAGAGATATCATAAAGATCAGAGCAGAAATAAACAATATATAATCCAAAACAAAACAAAACAAAGCCAACAGTAGAACAGATCAATGAAACCAAGAGTTGGTTTTCCGAAAAAATAAACAAAATTGATAAACCTCTAGCCAGGCTTCTCAAAAAGAAAAGAGAGAGGACCCAAATAGATAAAATCATGAATGAAAATGTATTTATCACAACCAATCCCTCAGAAATACAAGGAATTATCATAGAATACTATGAAAAATTATATGCCAACAAACAGGATAAGCTGGAAGGAACGGACAAATTCCTAGACACTCACACAATACCAAAACTAAAATGGGAAGAAATAGAACATTTGAACAGACCCATAATTAGTGAAGAAATTGAATCAGTTATCAAAAATCTCCCAACAACTAAGAGCCCTGGACCACATGGCTTCCTGGGGAATTCTACCAGACATTTAAAGCAGTGATAATACCTATCCTTCTCAAGCTATTCCAAAAAATAGAAATGGAAAGAAAACTTCCAGACTCATTCTATGAAGCCAGCATTACCTTGATTCCTAAACCAGAGAGGGACCCCACAAAAAAGGAGAACTACAGGCTAATATCCCTGATGAAATTAGATGCAAAAATTCTCAACCAGATATTAGCAAATTGAATTCAACAGCATATGAAAAGAATTATTCACCATGATCAAGTGGGATTCATTCCCAGGCTGCATGGCTGGTTCAATATTCTCAAATTAACCCATGTGATACATCATATTAATAGAAGAAAGGATAAGACCCATATGATCCTCTCAATAGATGAAGAAAAAGTATTGACAAAATACAGCATCCTTTCTTAAAACCCTCAAGAAAGTCAGGATAGAAGGAACATACCTAAACATCATAAAAGCCATGTCTGAAAAGCCTACTGCTAATATCATCCTCAATGGGGAAAAACTCAGAGCTTTCCCCCTGAGGTCAGGAACACGACAGGGATGTCCACTCTCACTGCTGTTGTTTAACATAGTGTTGGAAGTCTTAGCATCAGCAATCAGACAACAAAGTGAAATCAAAGGCATCAAAATTGGAAAAGAAGAAGCCAAACTTTCAGTTTCACAGGTGACATGATACTCTACATGAAAACCCAAAAGAGTCCACCAAAAGACTCCAGGAACTGATACATGAATTCAGCAAAACTGAAGGATACAAAGTTAATGTACAGAAATTAATGTACAATAAAATTGCATTTTATACATTAATAATGAAGCAACAAAAGGGAAATAAAGAAACTGGTCCCATTTACAATTGCACCAAGAACAATAAAATATCTATGAATAAACCTAACCAAAGATGTAAAAGATCTGTATGCTGAAAACTATAGAAAGCTTATGAAGGAAATTGAAGAAGATACAAAGAAATGGAAAAACATTCCAATCTCATGGAAAGGAAGAATAAATATTATTAAAATGTCAATACTACCCAAAGCAATCTATACATTCAATGCAATCCCAATCAAAATTCTTCTTAAAGCTAGAACAAGCAATCCTAAAATTTGTATGGAACCACAAAAGACCCTAATTAGCCAAAGTAGTATTGAAGAAGAAAATCAAAGTGGGAGGCATCACAATCCCAGACTTTAGCCTCTACTACAAAGCTGTAATTATCAGGACAGTCTGGTATTGGCACAAAAACAGACACATAGACCAATGAAATAGAATAGAGAACCCAGAACTGGGCCCACAAATGTGTGGCCAACTAATCTTTGACAATGCAGGAAAGAGTATCCAATGGAAAAAAGACAGTCTCTTTAACAAATGGTCTGGGAGAACTGGACAGCAACATGCAGAAGAATGAAACTAGACGACTTTCTTACACCATTCACAAAAAATAAACTCAAAATAGATGAAAGATCTAAATGTGAGACAGGAAACCATCAAAACCCTAAGGGAGAAAGCAGGCAACAACCTCTTTGACCTCAGCCACAGCAGTTTCTTACTCAACACATTTCCAAAGGCAGGGAAATTAAAAGCAAAAATGAACTATTGGGATCTTATCAAGATAAAAAGCTTCTGCACTGCAAAGGAAACAATCAACAAAACTAAAAGGCAACCGACCGAATGGGAGAAGGTATTTGCAAATAGCAAATACCTCAGATAGAGGGTTAGTATCCAAAATCTATAAAGAACTCACCAAATTCCACACCTGAAAAATGAATAATCCAGTGAAGAAATGGGCAGAAGACATGAATAGACACTTTTCCAAAGAAGACATCCAGATGGTCAACACACACATGAAAAGACGCTCAACGTAACTCTTCATCAGGGAAATACAAATCAAAGCCACACTGAGATACCACCTCATGCTGGTCAGAGTGGCTAAAATTAACAAATCAGGAAACTACAGATGCTGGCAAAGATGTGGAGAAAGGGGGACATTCTTATACTCTTGGTGGAAAGGCAAACTGGTGCAGCCACTCTGGAAAACAGTGTGGAGGTTCCTCAAAAAGTTAAAAATAGAACTACCCTGTGACCCAGCAATAGCACTACTAGGAATTCATCCTAAGGTTACAGGAGTGCTGATTCATAGGGCACCTGTAACCCAATGTTTATAGGAGCATTTTCAACAACAGCCAAATTATGGAAAGAGCCTAAATGCCCATCAACTGACAAATGGATAAAGAAGATGTGGTTTATATATTCAATGGAATACTACTTGGCAATGAGAAAAAATGAAATCTTGCCATTTGCAGCAATGTGGGTGGAACTGGAATATTATGCTGAGTGAAATAAGTCAGTCAGAGAAAGACAGATACCATATGTTTTCACTCATATGTGGATCTTGAGAAACTCAACAGAAGACCATGGGGGAAGGGAAAGGGAAAAAATTACAGAGAGGGAGGGAGGCAAACCAAAAGAGAGTCTTAAATGCAGAGAACAAACCGAGGGTGGATGGGGGGCCAGATGAGGGGAAAGTGGGTGATGGGCATTGAGAAGGGCACCTGTTGGGATGAGCACTAGTGTGGTATGGAAACCTATTTGACACTAGATTATATTCATAAAAATATAATAAAAAATAAAAATACACCATATCAGCAGAATAAAAAAAAGATTAAAAATATAATCTTTCAATGGGCATAAAAATATTTGTGACAATTCAACATCAACTTATGTTAAAAAGGAAAAGAAAAATCCTCAGTAACCTAGGAATAAAAGAGCACTTCTTCAACCTAAATAAAAGGTATAAGTGAGCACATTCATGAATGCCATGCTTAACAGTAAAAGACTGGAAATTTTTCCTAATATCTTGAGCAAAAGAGAGATATCTGCTCTCAAGACTTTGCCCAACATTTTACTGGAAGTCCTGGCCATTAAAATAGGCAAGAAAAAGAAATTTTAAAAACACAGATTGTAAAGAAAGAAGGAGAATTCAATATTTGCAGATAACATAACTGTATAAGGTGAGCACCTATAAGAATAGACAGAAAGTCCTACCTGAACTAATTAGAAAATTAAGCCTATGATGCAGAATATATAAATGTATATCTATGTGTTAGCAACAATATATGGGCACTAAAATTTTTTTAAATGCCATTTATGGTAGAATAAGAAATGCTTAGAAATCAGTTTAATGAAAGATATGTAAGACTTTCCCACTGAAAATACTAAAATGTTGCTGAGAAAAATGAGAACGTAAATAAATAGAAAGTTATGTTCATGGACTTACAGATTTCAAGTTGTTAATATGTGAATTCTACAAATTATCTATAAATCGACTTCATCTCGTGGAGAATTGTAACTGGATTTTATAGAAATTGACATGCTATTTCTAAAATATAGGCAGCAATGCAAAAGGTATAGAATAGCTAAATAATCATGAACAATTGCACAATTGGAGAACCTGTCCTAGGAGATTAACACGGCAGCTAAGGTGGAAGGATGAACACAAAAATTAATGGAAATAAGAAAGTAATTTCTTGATTCGAAATTCCTAGCTCAGACACAAGATAGTAATTAGTATAAGATGGACTCTAAACCTCAACATAAAGGCCAGTGTCATTAAGCTCCAGGAAAATGTCGGGGAGTCTCTTTGCAACCTTGGGGTAAGCAAGTATTTCTTAGAGAAGATACGGAAAACAATAACCATATGCAGTAAGAGCAGCCACAAAATGGTAAATTGGAGTTTGTCAAAATGGAAAACTTCTGCAAACCTAAGACACCTTTAGGGAAAACATAGTTATCCATAGACTGAGAGAAAAGTGTTGTAATACATGAGCTGACAAAGATTATGTACAGAATATTTTCTTAAACTCCTGCACTACAATAATAGAAAGATATACCAATAGAGAGATGGGCAAAATTTGAGCACACGCATTACAAACTAAGATATGCAGATCTCCAGTAATATATGCAAATGGTACATGATAAGGAGCTAATCATAATTAGTCTTCAGGGATATGCAAAGTACTAGTATAATAAGACACCACTCTACACTCGATAGAATAGCTAAAAAAAATCTTTGACCATAAAATATTGAATTAAGTGTAGAGCAGCCAGAACTCTGATACATAGCTGGAGTGGAGATAAAGAGGTTTTTAAATAAACGTTCTCTGTAGAAATGCTTTTTGGCAGTGAACAAGTTAATTATACATCTACCTGGTGACTGAGCAACCCCACTCCTAAGTACTTAATGAACATAAAATTGGAAGATTTCCAAAGCCTCATACAAGAATGTTCATAGTAGCTTTATTTATGATGGCAAAGTACAGGAAACAAGGTCCCTTATCTATCAATCAGAGAATGATTAGCAAACTTTATTCTATTTATCTAATGGAATATTCACAGCAATGTGAATGAACAAATGACTGAAATTTAAAACACATGTGATTTTTCATAGTGAAAGAAATTAGACATAAAAGAGTAAATACAGTATGCTTGTGTTCTAAAAAAGTTCTACAAGAAAGAAAAGGAATATATAATGATAAGAAATTAAATTAATGGTTGTTTCTTGGGGTGTTATTTATTGGGAAGGGCCGTGGAGGAACCCTTCTGTGATTTAAAGGCATGTAGATTAAGCAATCCAATTGTGCATTTAAGATCTTTGTATTTCATTGCATGCAAATTATGCCTCAGTTAAAAGATGTATTCTTCTTTGATTTTTGGCAAAAATGTTTGATAATGTTTTATTTCTTAATGTACAAATTGATATAGATATTTTGAAGTTAACTCTTATGAAAATTATTCCATTACTACCTAGACTGGTGCTTCCTTCCATGACAAGTGTAAATGCTTGTTTAGCAAGTCCAGGAGCCACATAGGATTATATCATTTTCTAGTTAGAGAAAGTATATTCATCAGATATTATGAATGAAATGTAATAGAGATATAGAATGTACATAATAGGATACTATTAAAATATTTATTTTTAAAATAAATAATGTGTCTCCAGTTATAGGCTAGAAAATAACTGTAAATGTGCTGAATACATTCTGAAACAGAACTAACATCTGTGGGAATGCAAGCTGGTGCAGCCACTCTGGAAAGCAGTATGGAGGTTCCTCAAAAAACTAAAAATAGAACTACCCTAGGCCCAGCAATTGCACTACTAGGCATTTGTCCACGGGATCCAGGTGTGCTGTTTCGAAGGGACACGTGCACCCCCATGTTTATAGCAGCACTATCAACAATAGCCAAAGCATGGAAAGAGCCCAAATGTCCATCGATGGATGAATGGATAAAGAAGATGTGGTGTATATATACAAAGGAGTATTACTCGGCAATCAAAAAGAATGAAATCTTGCCATTTGCAACTACGTGGATGGAACTGGAGGGTATGATGCTAAGTGAAATTAGTCAGAGAAAGACAGCAATCATATGACTTCATTCATATGAGGACTTTAAGAGACAAAACAGATGAACCTAAGGGAAGGGGAGCAAAAATAATACAAAAACAGGGAGGGGGACAAAACAGAAGAGACTCACAAATATGGAGAATAAACGGAGGGTTACGGGAGGGATTGTGGGAGGGGGGATGGGCTAAATGGGGAAAGGGCATCAAGGAATCTACTCCTGAAATCATTGTTGCACTATATGCTAACTAACTTGGATGTAAATTACAAGATAAAAAAATAAAACAAGTTAAAAAAAAAAAAACAAACTAGCATCTGTCCCCTTTGCATAAGCATTCATAAAATGCTGTGTGATATAAAAATATTTGTATGCAGACAGAAATCCCAACTTTAAAACGAAATTATCAATTACTGTCAGGAAATAACGGTTTCGAAAATAAATATGATGATGCGAGCATTTTACCTATTCTTCATAAATGCTTACATGCGCAGTCTTCGTTCAGTGGGAGTTTGAGGAAAGCGGGCGCTCTTTTTAAAAATGACACCGTCAGGGTCACTTCTTCTCCAGCGTTCCGAAGAACCTGAACCTGAAACAAAAAGGAGTGAAAATGATACCATCGTCAGTATGTTCACGAAATATCTTACGCGATAGCAAAGACCTTGAAATGATTGGGTGTCTTTTCGCCTCTCTTTTGCCCTAGAGGTGAGAAACATTTTATTAAAATAGGGAATGAATTACATAACATTGTAGGAATACAGCCATCACCTCCTTTCTCTTCCCACCGTTTGGTGGTCCCCTGTTCGCTCACAATGTCATCATCTTCCGTTCATATTCATAGATATCTCTTACGTGTACGGTCTCTATTAGGCAATATGAGAGATTATGACTTCTATAGGAAGGTACGGTGCTCGAGCCTCTATGTCATCAATTTAATAAATATTTATTGAACCTCTTTTACGCACCCCTTGGACATATAAAAATAAATGACCCTGAAGATGTTGATGAAAGAGCTAATTCAAATTAAATAAAATTGCCCCGATTCACTCAAGCACTTTTGCAAAAACAACAACAAAAAAACAAAGAAGCAAACAAAAACACACAAGAAACACATAGGTATTCCTTTCCTGTCATATCACCGCATATTTTATGCTTCCTTTCCCTGCAAACTTGGAATAATGGTCAAGACTGTTATCCTCAACTCTCAACATGTTTCACATTGTAGACTAATGGGTTTACTTCTATCACTTACAGTAATGTCAATGCCTTAAAAATTATATCAAGATACGTGTGAGAAATAGCTAAAGAAGTACAAGAAACTGAGGAGTTATTTAGAGCAAAGGTACCTAGAAAACATATAAATATGTCTTAATTTAAAAAGCTCACATCGACTGAGAGGGGAATTGCAAACAATTAGAGAAGAGACGGCTAATGAACCTGGGAACACAGCTTGTTATTAAACATCCACAAAAAACGCTCAACCTCCAGTCCTGAGAGAATTGGCTATAAATGATTTAGAATGACTTCTGGTCCGGAAATGAGGGTATGGGTTCAGCTCCCTTTGCTCCCCACCCAGGGAGTATAAACACTCAAAAACTTGCAAGAGACAGCTGAAATGCAAGTGACCTCTGCAAGATCAAGGAAAAGGGAACTCAGTAGGGATCCCAGGATGGTAGCAACAGCAAAGAGGACACCAAGCAGCCAGCGGAGGAACTTCAACCCACTGCTGGATAAAGCATCCCTTTGTCCACTTAGTGGCACCAGGGGGGGCCCGGGCTGAGAGAGCTCCTCCCACTTCCTCAAATCGCATCAGCAGGGAACAGTGAGAAATCAATCAGACCCAAGACGCCAGACAGGCTCTAAGAAGTATATTGTCAATGGAACCACAGCCCACAAAACTAGGCTAGGACCTTTGTGGTAGAGTGAATTCCTGCTAAAAAGAAAAAAAAAAATCTTATGGAAGAGCCACAGTCTCAACATAACAAGCAAAGTGGCCAGGATATAATAAAATAGCATGTCCCTCGAAGAACCAGGAAAATCACAACTTAAATGAGTAAAGAGAGCTAACTCAAACTAGATGAATTACATCCTGGAATTATCTGACAAGGACTTTAAAGCCACCTTAATAAAAATATGTCAACAAGAAATGACAAATTCTCTTGAATCAAATGAAAAATTACAAACTCTCAGCAAAGAAATACAAATTATGAAAATAAAAGGAAAATTGTAGAACTAAAAAATGCACTAACATAAATTTAAAAAAAAAAAAAGAACCTTACTGAGGACTCTAGGTGGCTCAGTCAGTTAAGTGGCCGACTTTGGCTCAGGTCTTAATCTCACAGTTCCTGAGACCGAGCTCCGTGTCAGGCCCTGTACTGACAGTGCAGGGCCTGCTTGGAATTCTCTGCCTCCCTCTCTCTCTGCCCCTCTCCTTCTCACACTCTCTGTCTCTCACACACACACTCTCTCCCTCTCAAAAATAAATAAACATTAAAATAATAATAATAATAACAAAATTGGCTCAGTAATACAGTGACGATGACACAAGACAGAATCAGTAACTTGATGACAGAACAGTAAAGTTTGCCCACTCTGAACAATAGACAAGATAAAGTCACATGCAGAAAAAAAGTACTATATTTCATCACATTGAAAGTAGGAAAAAAGCTTAAAAATGAATAAAATTAGATAATCATTTCTATAGATGCAAAGAAGCATTACAAAATACAGTTGATAGAAACTCAAAAACCTGAGTATACACAAGAGTATCTTCATATCATAAAGAAGATATAATTCTTTTTTAGAAACATCATAATTAACTTCGATTTACTGAGACATTTCTCTCTGAGATCAGAAATGAGACAAAAATATCCACTATCTTCAGTTTTCCTCAATCTTTCTTCAGGTCTTCTCACAGTAAGGCAAGAAAAGAGCTAATAAAATGCATGAGCATTGAAAGAAGAAATGAAAGTTTTATTGCTCAGAGAGAAGATAATTTCTTTACTTATATTTTGAGAGAGAGAGAGAGTGTATGCACAAGTGGGGGAGGGGCAGAGAGAGAGGGAAGGACAGAATCTGAGCTGACAGTGGGCGTAAACTCATGATGTGAGCTGAAGTCAGACGCTTAGCCCACTGAACCACTCAGACACCCCAACATAATTTTGAACATAGAAAATCCTTGGGAATCTATAGACATTATTACATGAGATATTAGCAGGTGAGTTTCTAAGGGAGTTTAGCATGGAACAGTATAGACACAAAGCAATACCTTGTTAGAAAGAAAACCACAAGCCCCAAATGTAGTCACATTTGTTAGGCCTTCACCAAACCGGGGCCTAAAACCTAATCTAATTTCACTTGCAACCTCTCCCAGAAACGTAGTGAGGAATTTTCTGGTCAGGACTAAGGAGGTAATCTTCCTGCCTTCCTCCCTTCCTCCTTTCTTTCTTTCTTTCTTTCTTTCTTTCTTTCTTTCTTTCTTTCTTTCTTTCCTCCTCCTTTCTTTCCTTCTTTCTTTTTGCTTTCTTTCTTTCTTTCTTTCTTTCTTTCTTCCTCCTTTCTTTCCTTCTTTCTTTCTTTTTTCTTTCTTTCTTTCTTTCTTTCTTTCTTTCTTTCTTTCTTTCTTTCTTTCTTTCTTTCTTCTCTAGTTGTCCCTCCCCATATCTGCCTATAATAAAAATCCTTCCATCTTGTACAGAACCTTAGAGCTTCTTTCTACTTGCTGGATGGAATGCTGCCTGATTCATAAATGGCTTAACAAAGTGAATTAGATTTTAAAATTTACTTGGTTACATTTTATTTTTGTAACAGCACAAAGGTCACCTGGTTTGATTGAATATCAACAAGCATAACATTATTTTTTAAATAATGGAACTCTATGTTATGTCATGGATCACTGGACATAATACTGCGAAGATATCAATTCTCTCCTACTTTTCTGTAGATGTAAGACAACCTCATTCAAGGTCCCAATGTTTGTGGGATTTTTTTTTACTCCATTTTGGCTTAGTGGGGACTTACGAGCTTGGCTTACATTTTCCATTGACACATAACACTGATATAATCACTATTATATCATTGTATTAGGAGTTTGTGAGTCAGTGAAATATATGGGATGGTGGAATGCAACAGGTCAATCCTTATATTCCATAGTAAGTGTACAACAAATAATATCTACTGCTAAATAACAAAATAACCATATGAGCATCTTAAGCATAAATACGAGAATAAACATGTATAAGTTAAATATGGTTGCCTCAGCAATCGGCAATGGGCAAGCTACTTTACATGTGTACTTCAATCTTGAAGTTTTTATTCAAATGTAATTGCAAAAAATCAGAACAAATAATTTTCAATTGTAAAATCTCACCCTAAAGAGATAATTTAGTTTTGCCTTTAATAAAAGATCAAATATGGCTATCTTTCGGCAATCACAAGTTCAAGTCCTTGACACAGACACATTTCTTAATAAATGCAAGAATATTCACTTTTTCAGTGAACAGGATTGAGATAATGTGTTTAAATTTTTCTCAGCTTTGCAATTATGCTTTGAATACATATTTAATCAGCCTGGTACTGTCAGGTTGGAAATATAGGTTATACATCATGAGTAATGATGGATGTCATCTGGCTGCAAAATCAGAAATCTGCACCAATAAATCCAGCTGTCTTTTTCATTTTCATTCACATTTTATGATGCAAATCAAATGTGCATTTTGATCAGATCATGTATCAGCATGACTATTCTATCATGTCGCCTTGGGTATGTACATGAGGAAAGGGCAAGGGATTGGTAAAGGATGGTAATCAATAGGAACAAAAGTGGGGCAGGTATTAAAATAGATATTTATAGTTTTATTCTATTAAGCGATGACAAACCTAACAACTCAGTTTATGAACTGAATGTTTTTGAGTTCCACTCACCTGTTAGAAGGGAAACTTCATAAAATCATTTGTCTTCTTCACCCTTTCCTCCTTCCCCTTAGAGGATATTCTATCTAATATGAGATTTTCAAGAGGAATTTATCTATCTGCCACAGCTTTGGTATATGAAGTTAATTTTGCCCATAGCTGGGAAGTGGTTTGTATTTTTTGTTTTGTAAAGACGATTTTTATAGAGGAGTTTAAGGTTTACAGCAAGATTGTAGGGAAAGCCCAGGGAGTTCCCGTATTCTTCCTGCCTCCACACATGCACAGCCTTCCCCATCATCAACATCCTCTACCAGAAGGGTACATTTGTTACAAATAATGAACTGACATTGACACACCATGATCACAAGGCACCCTGAGTCTATTGTTTACCTTAGGGTTCACTCTTGGTATTGTACATTCTATGGGTTTGGACAAATATATAATGACATGTATTCACCATTATTGTATAATGTAAGTATTTTAACTGCCCTAAAAATTCTCTGTGCTCTGCCTATTCATCCCTGTCCCCTACCCCAACCTTGGGGATTAATTTTAATCGGTGAAAAGAGGGACTTCTGCTTTGCCTGGGCGTACTTTAAGCACACACCAGGAAACACACACACACAGACGCATACACACACACACACACACACACACACACACATCTTCAGTGCCAACAAAGGCAGTTAGACAGTCTGTGAGGGTCACAATCACTACCCTCGCATGATGTCAGAACAAGCAAGTAAGATTTCCATCTCCAGACTGTAAGATAAGTACTGCTGTTCACTGATGACAGTGATGGAAAACAGTTACCTAGAATTTCACATTAACATTTGACTCATCTCTCTTGACATGTTGTTAAGTGCAGTAAATCATTTTCCTAAAGTCCTGACTCTTGGCTGAAAAGGAAATTAAATGTGACTTTGAGGAATGATTTCAAATACGTTGCTTCACAGACAAAACGACTAGGCTAACACTAGATACAACCACATGCTTTTCTGTTCATGTTAGGAAAATAATTACATGTCAACACGGAATAAACAAATCACTTTTGTATTATATATACTATTACGTAATCACTTTTTGTTTATGTTAATTGTGGGGAAAAAAAAACTCGACTTACTACGTGTATTATGGGGTAAGAGTTTGAGAGGAAATTGTAATTGAACGGCTTTCCTGAAGGTCCTCTGGCCCTGTGCACCTGCCTTCACGTTCAGGTTTCAAAGGAATCTGCAGAATAACAGTTGACCGAGCAGACGGCCGTCTCTGAGGTGTGAGTGCAGGTGAATACATTAACACCCACAGATTACACCTGGGCTCACAGTGGCTGCCAGGTGGCAGGGCGGAAGATTGAGCCTTCTGAAGGGAGAACCATTTGGCCAAGGAAGGAGTCTACAGTGGTCACGAGAACTGGTGCTATTGGGTTGCTAGGAAATCAAGTGTAACAGCGGAGATTATCCAACTGGAAAATGAGGTATGGAACCGTATCCAGGAAGATCACATCACATCACCACCGGAAGTAGGGGGTGAGCCAACTATGAGAAATCGACTATAATTTAGAATCTGGAAGAAGCAATGCAGAAGAAGAAAGGGATTTGGGCTGATTTAAAAATAGCATCTTTCACATTGAATTGGTGTGGTCAGGGGGATAGAGAACGGTGCTGGAAGGGCCAGGAGTAGATGGGATAGGGATCAGAATTTATCACGGACAAAGCAGTTCAAGAAAGGCAATGTGACCCTCTTGAGGGTGCATTCACTCATTTCTTCATCTTGTCTGCATGTTAATTTGTGAAAACAGTCCATATATGTAAAGGGATACAACAGGAGGCTTCCTACAGTCATTTCTAGTCTAAATTTATGTTGCTTTAAAATGAAAAGTCACAGCAAAAATGTATATCCGGTTATATGTTTAAAAAAAGAACGACTGAAATTTTAATATTTCTGAATTCATAGAGTTTCTGCCTCAAGTAGTGTTGAAGTATGCAGTAATTTTTGGATTCTGGTAAATATTACAATCAAGAATAAAATTTGAATGAATAAGAAATTTCAGCTCTAAAAATAATCAGGATATAATAATAATATCAATGAACTTTAATATGCAAGAAAACCATTTACTTTAGTGAGGCAAAATGTTGAAACATTTGAGCAAATTTTCCTGGATTATTTAAAGCTATGACTAAAAATAATTCCATCACTTTCAAAGACTCCATTGAAACGAGATTCTATGTAGCAAAAGTGGATGAAAAGTCAAATGCTAGATGAATGGAACTTCAATGTAACAAGCAGAATACATTGTTAACTAGTTCACATGGCTGTAGAAATGCTATTACAGCATTTGTTTTAATTCCAAGATGATTTCCTCAATAATTCAAGCAATATTTTACTTTGTCTTCTTATTGTTATACGGCCAACTGACTAGTTTATGTTCTATTAAGCAGGCTTAATTAAAATTTAAAATTCCTGGGGGCGCCTGGGTGGCGCAGTCGGTTAAGCGTCCGACTTCAGCCAGGTCACGATCTCGCGGTCTGTGAGTTCGAGCCCCGCGTCAGGCTCTGGGCTGATGGCTCGGAGCCTGGAGCCTGTTTCCGATTCTGTGTCTCCCTCTCTCTCTGCCCCTCCCCCGTTCATGCTCTGTCTCTCTCTGTCCCAAAAATAAATAAAAAACGTTGAAAAAAAAAATTTAAAAAAAAAATTTAAAATTCCTTAAAGCTTTACTTCACAAACGGCATCAGGGACAGATGGGTTCAAAACTAAGTTTTATCTAATTCTTAAAGAAGAGATTATTCCAGCGTGAAATTATTGAAGTCTCTTCGTGTTACAAAATCAAACTAAAATGAAAACAAATAATAAAAGCTGACATAAATCATATGAAGAAACAAAAGACCACTGTTAATATAAAGATAGATGTAATAATTTAAATACACTATTCACTTATAGAATCCTACAAGTGACAAATGAAATTATACTATGACCAAATAGGCTGTATTTCAAAATAGCAAACCTGGATAAATACCAAGAAGTTATTATCAATGTAATTAATTTCATCAAGGTAAATATACATAACCTATTAATAGTATCAATAATAGATAGGATGGGGGGGCAGATTTTGTCCTCTCCATTAGAGTCTGAAAGGACATTTGGTCAAATTGAGCTGTAATTTCTAATAAAAACTCTAAGAAAAACAGGAATAGGAGAAAATCTCACGATGTTTCCTGAATATCCCTGGCTGTTGCCTGAGCCTACCGTGGTCTCTCTCTAAATATGCCCATGGCTCTCATCCTGACTTCCTCTGCTTTTACCTCAAAAATCATCCCAATAAGTCCTATCTTCATCCATCTATTTAAAGTTACAGCTCTCCACATACCTCTGCCCTCATTTCCCTGTTCTACCTGTCATTTTTCATACCTATTAGCACATTCCTACCTACCCCATAGTGTGCTGACATATTATGTCTAACGTTCTTCTATCTATGCACCATGAAAATGTGTGCACGCAAGGACAGCAGGCTGTATCTTTTCGCAGGTATGTTCAAAGAGTTGGGCATGGCATAGCACCTATCTCATAAAAATCTTCATTAAGTAGTTTTGGGTGATTAAGCTATTAAGTTTTATTAAAAATCATTTTAAAAAGCAAAAAAAAAATTTCCTACATGTTGAAGCAGCGAGACCATGTCAATTAAAATCAGGTACTAGATAAAGATGTTCACGGTCTCCAGTATTTTTCAAAAAATATTTTATGAGTTCTACAAACATAGTAAGATAAAAAAAATAAAATTTTATAAATATTAAGAAAATAAAATTAACCCATTATTAAAAATATAATTGTGCACGTAAAGAATTCTCCACAAAACACTGACTGGAATTGAAAAGAAAAGGTGTTAAGATCTCTTCATTGAAGATCACTGCGATGCACAACACCTTTTTCTTAGCAACACACATCAGGGGAAAATATTAAAGATCTGGAGGGAAAAACCTATAAAATCCTTAGATGTTTGGAGCACCTGGGTGACTCAGTTGGTTGAGCTTCAGGCTTTGGCTCAGGTCATGATCTCGTGGTTCCTGAGTTCAAGCCCTGCGTTGGTCTCACTAATTGTCAGCCTGGCAGGGAGGAGCACGCTTCAGATCCTCTGTCCCCTCTCTCTGCCCCTCCCCCTCCTGCACTCTCTCTTTCTCTTTCTCAAAAAACAAATAAAACATAAAAAAACAAAAATCCTTAGATTTTTCAAAGCATATATTGCTTTAAAGTAATTTGTATCTTTTATTGAAGGATAGATACCAAACTCTAAAGCCTTGCAAGGATATGCCACATACTTGGTGAAATTTTCTAGGAGAACAAATTAAGTCCAAAGAAAGTATTAAAATAGCCTCCAGAATATCCAAAAATGCTAAGAAGAGCAGCAGTAGGGCTTGGGAGGAGCTGAGTGAGTCATGTCTGAATATGTTTGTCATTTAATCCAATCAGCATGTTATTGATATGTAAATAAATTAGTAGAAATGGATAAAAACTACAAAGTAGATCTCGATGTACTTGAACTTTTAATACACGATAGAGATGTTTTTCTTTTAATCAAGTGTTTAAAAGACTGGTTATAATAAATGGTACAAACATATCTGGCTATCCTTTTAATTTTTTTTTTTAACGTTTTTATTTATTTTTGAGACAGAGAGAGACAGAGTATGAATGAGGGAGGGGCAGAGAGAGAGGGAGACACAGAATCGGAAGCAGGCTCCAGGCTCTGAGCCATCAGCCCAGAACCTGACAGGGGGCTCGAACTCACGGACCGCGAGATCGTGAGCTGAGCTGAAGTCGGACGCTTAACCGACTGAGCCACCCAGGCACCCCTGGCTATCCTTTTAGAAGAAAATAAAATAGGATACAATTTTAAGCAATATGCTAGCAATAAGTCTTAATGAATTAAAGATTTAAATGTAAATACTGTGTCCAAAATAATGTAAGACCCTATATGTGGGATTCCATGTAAAACCTAGGGGTGAGAAGAACATATTAAACCGAACAACAACCCAGCACCTAGGAGAGGCAGTTGTGTCTCTAAAGCTATATACAGATGGATATCAATGTATCTAAATGTACATTTTGCCACACTTTTGCCTGTTCTTTGAATTCAGCTGAATTAGTCACTTTTTTTCAAATAGAGAGGAAGAGAGCTGCTTCTTATTTTGTTTTTCTGCTTGCTTGTTTGTTTTGGTTGCAATTTGATCAGTAACTCCTAGACAGGGCCACTGCTCCTTTGACCCTTGACGCTGTTCTGAATGATCTCGAAAGGAAAGTTCCAAGATTTACTTATTTGCTAAGACCCACCAGTAGGGAAGCGCAGTTTTCAAATTCATCATTTCACTTTGTGCTGGACAAAAGCACAGGGAATACTGGGCTTGAATATTGCAGCTCATTAGATATAGAAACGACACTAGACGCACGGGCTAAAAGCTGCCTGCGTGACAGCTGGGGGGCCACCCACCCTGTCCTAACCACCACTGTCTCTCTTAATTAACTGATGCATACATGGATGGTTCTTTCCATACTACTCTTTCAGAGATGATGGTGCAGCCTAACGCAACACTGTTAAAATATGCCGGCAATAATTCAATATGACAATATTGTCTCTACTGAATATTGGACCACATTATCTGACTAATCAATTATTTGGATTTGTTCACTGGTTTCCACTAAGTCTTAACATACAGTTGTACGTGTAATAGCCCACAGTTCAATAACTGAATAACGTGTCACCAAGCTTGCAAGCTATAATGCAGCCTTAGGTTTGTGACATAAAGCCTGTGAGGTACACAAGACAGAAGTCACTGCTTTTTATTTTACAAATGGGAAGTGGAAAACATTTCAAAGTTAAAAGACTTGCTCAAATATAGCAGCTAAAAATGACAGACTAACAAGTAAAATTACATGTATGAGCGAGTTGTCCATTTTTCCCACTGGGCCTTTTTCCAAGGGGGTTAATGGCAAACCTTCAATAATTATTTTAAAAAGCATATTTGAGTCTCATAGTGATTTTGAGATGCTAATCCCCACCTCTCAGCTCTCACATAGCCCCTACATACAGAGTCCATTTACCCTGTATCACCTCACTGCCCTAGTACTGAGAAGGAGGTAGAAAACACCGTCCCCTCGGGTACTAGAAAACAGGGTAACATGGAGGGAGTGGCTTCCCTGTAAATTAGTAAGACTGCATTTGTGTAAATTACTTACTTTGCATCTTTTCCTTTTGGGATTAATGACTATGGAGTTTCAATCAACGCAACGAACATGCATCGGGTGTCTACCATATTCAAAACACTGTATATTGTAATCCAGAAAATCTGCAGTGTTGAGATCAGGACAATAAAGCCCTTTGGTTCTACCGATTATCCAACCAGCGAGAAGACAAGTGTTCACAATAAAATAAAAGGAAAAACAAAGGCTACAAGAAAGGTTTTTAAAAGTGAACACCGTATGTAACTTACTCAGACCCAAACCTACTTAGATTGCTAGACATCAGGGGATTTTTGTCTAGTTTCTCTGCTAATAATACGGATACATTGATGTTGGGCACAGTCTTCTCATTGCTTAGCACGACAAGAACAAACAAAAACCAGGGCAATGCCTGCCCTCACAATGGGAAGCTCTCCGGTGTTTTGCCGTCAGTCTCTCACTGGTCATACCTCAGAGATCATCAGTACCTTTAGCACACGAACAAGCTTTCGATTACCAAACCAAATGTAATCAACTGCTTACTGAGGCCCGAAAATATTTAAATCAGACCTTTATGTTTGAATGACTCCCCATCTTCCTTCAGAGATGCCAAGTATATTTATAAAATGCAGTCACTGCACATTAATAAAGCACATTCCATTCAAATCTTGAGGGAAGGGAAAGAAAAGACTTCTTTAATAGGCTGAAAGTATTGTAACTGATTTCTTATACATGGTTGTTATATCCGAAGCAGAAGAGTGAGGTACAGAACCTCTCCAATTTATCTAAGAAAGTCCAACGTGTTTAATTTTTTGTTTTAATGTTTATTTATTTTTGAGACAGAGAGAGACAGAGCATGAATGGGGGAGGGCCAGAGAGAGAGGGAAACACAGAATTCGAAGCAGGCTCTGGGCTCTGAGCCGTCAGCACAGAGCCCGAAGTGGGGCTTGAACTCACAGATTGCGAGATCATGACCTGAGCCGAAGTCGACGCTCCACCGACTGAGTCACCCAGGCGCCCCGAAAGTCCAGAGTGTTTAAAACAAAGTTTCATGCAGATGCCAATATTATATAATCATATTGGATTGCAATATCCAGCGCGCACACTTATTCTAAGTTCATATTAAAACCACAGCTCCATGAATGTTTAGTTTGTAAACAGTGCTCCAGATTTAAGTCGAATTCCTGAAGGAAGAAAGAAATCATAACGCTTTCCCTTATTTTTATAGAATCCTGCATAAGATCATCTCACACCAAATGAACTGTTGAAATCTGAAAAACAAAGCTAAATGTTATCACACCCACATTAGATTTGCAGCTGCAGGATACAGTTGCTAAATACTTGTTTGTGCATATTATCGCAACACGTTTGCACAACATAGAACTAAGAAGTAAATATTTTACCACTGCTTGTACCGCTCCCTGCCGCACCCTGTCATCTCAGTCTATTGCGTGAACCATTTAAACATGCCATTCTAAATTTTAAACGCCATCCCCCTGTGATGCACGCTGGGTGCAGTACAAACACTCTGATAACATTAGCAACATTGTTGGGGCCACCCGAGTACCCGCTGCTGCACTTCCTTGGTAACTGAAGTTTGCACAGGGAGAAACACAGCCGTGCTGCTATGGGAAGCCGGTGGGTTTCTTCGGGTGTCTGGTAATTTGAAATATTTGCGAATAGATGTTTTATGTCTCAAATATAATATGTGCAAAAGTAGGGGAACTAATTTGCATTATATGTTGCTAAGGACGTGAAGAAAAAAATACATCTGTTCTTTTGCTTAATGATTACTTCAAATTTCAGCCTTCAGAGAACTCCCTCATGCACAAAAATGTTGGAGATACTACAGTCGTTAAGAGCTGTTCTGATATTTAGCAAACTGTGCAGGATGCGTGTGCTTTATGAGACGCATGTACTTGGAAGCCATGCATGTTACTTACATGGATATTACTGACAGGATATAAGAATGACCCTTAGTAAAATTATAAACTGACCTCCTTTCTATTTTGTCACCTCGAACTTCTGTCTAGTCTACTTTTCTACTTGGAACCCTGCTTCTTTTCCAACAGAGTCCCTAAGGACACTCCTGCCACCTGGTACCTGAATGACAAAAACAAGGAAACAACTCTGGGAAAATCTCTTTGCATTCAACACTCAACGGCTTCCTCGAACCGCATGAGTCATGGTCCCAATCCAAAGGAGGTGCCACAAGGGGGTATCCACGGCCATTTGTTAAACGTAGATTGGGCCCTTCAAGTTCTTAAAACTGCATTTTTGTCAGAGGCCATCTGGGATCACTGGGTGGCCTCAAAGAAATGGCTTAGCAAAGAGGAATTTAAGCTTTATCTGTTTAAATGAATTGGAGTAAATTAATGGCAATTACAAAAATCCGTAGGCTATTCATTTGAGACATAAAACTGAAATGGTTTATGTTCCATGAAGACATTTTAAGAATGAATGTTCGCTGAGGTTATGTGAACTCACAAATAGTACCTTCAGATGAGACGGCATTAGAGAAAACCAGTGATTATAATTCTCACAAACATTTCCTTTGAAAAGCAGGTGGTACGTAGGTGAGAATAAGGGCAGCTGGGCTCCCTTCCCAGCTGGAGTATGAAACGCTAGAGCCATATGTCTTTTGAAATTCCTTTATTCACATTCCACCTGCTTTAGGTCTATGTGGAGTCCTGGGGAGGATAAGGGTTCGTGTTTGTCAGGAATAAGAGGAAGGGAAAAAAAAAAACTGCTCTGTCTCCATAGCAACCTGGGACAGCTGTACCCCCAGACAGAGCAGCTCCACAGCTATAACCTACTGAGAGCAAAAAAGAAGCATGGGAGAGACATGTTGACAGATTGACTGGGGCCACAATTTGTCAGCTCACTGGACTGGGAAATCGCTACAACAACGCTGCTGACTCGTTCCTATCTTTGCTTCATAAACTGGAGACTCAATAAATAGGTGTGTAACGCATGGCACGGCGGGCCGAACACTCCAGGGCCGGCTTGGATTCTGCTCGCCACCGGAACTGACCATCTCCCTTCCATGACTGTGCAGACATCAAAAAGCGAATTAAGAGCAACAAACATTGCATCGTAAAGGAGACCACGAAGACTAATAAAGTATGCCTTCTCTTTGATACTGCTTTGTGAAAGAAGCTCAAAGGAATTCTTAGACATTTTCTAAACCAATGATCACACTCTCTTTGATGTAACTAGGAGATGTATGACCTTATTCCAATTGTTGGTAAGAAAAAAGTCTCAGAAAGATACTATGATTTCCTTCCTGAAGTGCAGAGTAACAAAAGTGGAAAACCAACTGCAGGCGTCGTGTATTAAATCTCAATGGCTTTGCACATAGGAAAACAGCATACTTTTTCAACTTCGTTGGATGTGGTCATAATTATTTGCTACCCAATAAGCATAATACCTCACATTCCTTGAATAAATGAAACATGGATAATTATAGGAAAAGAGCGTAAACATTTCCAAATAAAGCACGTTATAAATTGTCTATCGCTAGCATCTGATAATACTTTGTATGTTGTATATAATACCTTACATTGTATATAATATATTACCTATGTTGTATATAATAACTTATAAAAACTTAACAGTTTGTATGCTTTCAAACTGTTACTGCTCTGTTTTGTGGGGGCTATCATCATCTTAAACTATAAACCATTTACAAGGAGAAACCGAGTATCTAGTATGATTTTTTTATCTAGGCTTTTTTTAATCTATTAACTGTATTTCCAATACAATTGGAAATTGTATTGATAATTGATAATAGAATTGATAATTCTATTATCTATTAACTGTATTTCCAATACAATTAATATTTAATAAAAATAATAGCAATTACAGTTTTTGTCTCTCACATAATATTAGAACTATATCACTCTTGAAACAATTGTGTACTCTCATTTTCACAACCTTTCTATTTTTTTCAATGAAATATTGTGTATTGTTAAATATAGGCTGATTTATGTTGTAAAAGTAAACATATTGTACTAATCTTTATTAGACCATATAAGGTATTCTATAACTGGTCATCAAAATAGAATTTTGTAAAGAATGTAAAATGCCTTTGACTAAGCCTTCAATATCGAGTCGGTGTGAAAAGAACACTGTTGAGATTATAAATATTTTCTGGAAACTTTATGCCGTCAACGTTTTTCATACCAAAAGAGCATATCTCATCTAATTATTTTAGTGCTACCTGGAGGTTTGTTTCCATTTATTTTCTCGATTTTTTTGTGATGCTATAAGTCAGGAACACATTAATTTCCCTGAGCAGCTTTCCAGGTAAATAGTAAATAAGTAAACCAAGCGTTACGGGTCCAACTCTTGAAATGGAACCAGAGGTATTTCTCTCCTGTATATTTCAAGATATCTCAAGTCAGTGAAGTGAAAGTGGCTGTATCCCTTCCAGGGGCACTGCAGGCAGCTGACAAAAGGTTGGCCTGAAATTAAAATTTGCTCATGTTGAAAAAGATCTCAAGGAAAGAGAAGACGATAACGATTTCCAAAGCTATAATGAGAGTGAGTGTAACTGTGCGTGTGGTGAAGAGAAGGAGAAGGAGGAGTGACTTACTACAGAATGCTACATTGAAGAGTTTGTGTTAGGTCTCGTGAGTTAAAAAAAGAAACTACGTGTATTATCTTTCAAGACATTTGACATGTAGTTCTAACCAGAAGTGTTCTTTCCTCAGTTAGATTGAGGTCCTATTATTTTTTTCATCTCCATAATTAGTTATCTATTTTTATAACCTTTCCTCATCCAGTTCATTATCCTAATCAAAGACCTTTGCTGAAACTTCTACAATGAAAAGTACAACAACGTTCATTAAGACCCCAGGAAATCTTGAAATAGAGATAAATATCTGTAATTGTTGGGGTCTCGTCAACAGAAACTAATTGAGGCATTTCGAAGAAAGGAATTTAATCAACGGTTTGGGGGGAAATCTCAACGGAGGAATGAGGCAATGCATAGATTAGCTTTTGCAGAAACCCTCAGCCAGCCTGATACTGGGAACAAGCCATAGGGGTGATGTTGGTTGGGCTCAGGAGCCACACTGGTACTAGCCTGGACGTTGGGGTCTCTGTGAAAACAGAGGAAGGGTGTCTCCGTGAGTTACAGTCAAGCCAGGATGTACAAATCTTACGCTGTATGAAACCATATTGTCTGCAGATGTTTGCTAAATGAATCATCAGGGACATTCAGAAGATGGAGGAAAGTTGGATGGCAACAAACAAACAAACAAACAAACAAAGAATTCTACCCCCCAGTGAGGAAATAGGTAGAAGACCAGCATTAAGAAATCCATGGTAAATGCTGCAGGAGAAAAAGCATTTTTCTAGTAACACAACACACTTCAGATTTGGAGCACTCAAAAACACTGTCAGCAGTTGGTGTTAGATGAGATTCACATTCAGGACAGAAAGCTGAATCAAGAGTTCTTTAAAACTCAAGCTCTATTACATTCCTGAAAAAAAAATAAAAATAAAAACAGCTAAAAATTTCAATTCCCATTACATTTTGAGAAGAAATTATTATAACAAAATCATCTCCAAACTATTTAATCTAAATGGCATGTCCTCGTCAAAAGCTGAGCTCTGGAGCTTGAGCCTATTAGTTTGAATTCTATTTCCACAATTTGCCAACTGTATAACCCTAGGCAACTGATTTAACTTCTCTGTGATACACATTTCTTATCTGGGAAGTAATGGCGATAGTCATCTCTATCTAACAAGTTTTTGAAGATTAAGTGTTTTACTACCAACAAAATGCTTAGACAAGAGCTTGGCACCATATTTCCTTAATAAATGTTAGCTCACATTACCAGAAAACTATTTAGGTTAAATGAAGTAAGAATTTCATATAAAATGTTTTACTATAGAACTGTATTTATTTCTATAATGGGAAAAATTAAAAATTGTTTTCAATAAGTATAGGGAGGACTCCGGTATGGACTCAGAATCACATCTGACTATACACACCCATTCACTTGCCTTAAAAGCCACAGGACGAACTCCTGGAAGTCTTCAACATCAAATAGTATAGCTGATTGAAATCGGAGGAATCCCCAACAAAACCAAAGATAGCTTTGGCCATACAAACACACTACTACACTCTGAGATAGACAAGGAAGGCAAAATCTGAAAATGTACTTTCAATGGGCATAGTTTACATTTTACAGACATCCTGAAATTGGAAAAATAAACACAAACAAACAAAACAAAACAAAACAAAACAAAACAAAACAAAACAAAAAACCCACCAAACTGGTGATTAGGAAATTGCTTCAGTATTTAGAAAAGTGAAATGGCTGATAATAACCATCCCATTTCCGAGACAAAGAAGAACTTTAAACTAAGTCTTAACAAATTTTACATGTCATTTAGAAATTTATAATTGGGACACAGAAACAAGGGAAGGAATCCAAAAGCCTGTAATTAAAAAATGGCACCAGATTAAATCCTAAAGCAATCAAATGTATTTGGGAATGACTTAAGAGTCTAAAGAGTTTTTCAAAGGGAGGTTTTCAAAATGGTAGGTGGAGATTCAGATTCTGTTGATTCATCTGTAATCCCATGGTTCTTTGTGGGAAAAGTAAAGACATATTTTAAAGCCTGTAGTCCAAAGGCTGATATATAAAGCTTCCTTTCTTAAGATGGCAAAAGAATGTTGTGACAGACAATTGAATAAAAATCTGTGGGAATTATCTTGAAAGAGTGAGAAAAGAAGAAACAAGGTCCATAAGAGAGGAGGAAAACCACTTCTTAGTGGGACAGCCTACTTTGCGGTGGAGAGGGCATTGCATTATTTCATTCACTATATATTTATTGATCGCTGGGACTGTGTCAGTACACAAAGCATTGAATAAAAGAGAAACAATTCTCACTCCCAAGGAGTTGACATTCTGGATAGGAGAGTGAAAAAAAAAAAAAAAAAGTCAAAGAAAAGAAAAAAGTATAAGGTCATTGTAAGTACCTTTGGATTTAGGTTTTTTTGTTGTTTTTTTTTTTTTTCCTAAGTAAGCTTTTTATATGAGAATAGTTCTAGATATATAGAAAGTTGAAAAGAGCATTCCTATAGAGCCCACCCCCAGTTTCCCCTACTGTGAACATTTTGCATTCATATAGTTCATCTCTCAGAGGTCATGAACCAATGTTGATACATTCTTAACTAAGTTAGCATTTTGTCATTCTAGGGTTGCCATTCAAGTGAGGGCATAAACCGGACAGGCAAATAGATAATGGGGGAAGGCAGCAAACTATGCAAACAGACGAAGTATGTCCGCCTAGAGTTGCCAAAGCTTCTAATCTCTTCAGGAAAAGAAAACAATTTTGAATTTTTATGCGATCTCTTGATTTTCTTTAAAATTTTTAACTGTAGCAAAATACACATCAAGTTTAATGTGTTAACCATTTATAAGTGTACAGTTTAGGAGTTTATACATACTTACATTGTTGTGCAACAAATCTCCAGATGTTTTTCATCTTGTAAAAGTGAAACTCTACAACCATTAAAAAATACCCCATTTCCTCTCCCCAACCGTCCCTGGCAACTATCATTCTACTTCCTGTTTCTGTAAGTTTGAGTAGTCTAGATGCATCATATAAGAGGAGTCATACAGGATTTATTAATTTTTAGGTGCGTGACTGGTTTATGTCTCTTAGCAAGGGGTCCTCAAGGTTCATTCATGTTGTAACATTTGACAGGATTACTTTCCTTTTAAGACTGAGTCATATTTCATTGTAGCATTCTAGTTTTACTTTCCTTGCCTGGGTTTTTGGTGTGATAGGCGAGAAATCATTGCCAAATCCAATGTAAAGCTTTACCTTTGTTTTCAACTTGGAATTTTGTAGTTTTAGGTCTTACATTAAAATTTAATCAATTTGGGGCACCTGGGCAGCTCAGTCGGTTGAGCATCCAAATTCGACTCAGGTCATGATCCCGAGGTTCACAAGTTCAGTCCCTGTGTCGGGCTCTGTGTTGACAGCTCAGAGCCTGGAGCCTGCTTCAGATTCTGTCTCCCTCTCTTTCTGCCCCTCCCCCGCTCACACTCTGTCTCTCTGTCTCTCTCTCTCAAAAATAAATAAACGTTAAACGAATTAAAGATATTTAATCCATTTTTAGTTAAATTTTGTATATGGTGGAAGGGAAGATTCCAAAAGCATTTGTTGAAAAAACTGTCCTTACCTTATTAAATGGTCTCAGTATCTGTGTCAAAAATTATTTGACCATATATATGAGGGTTTATTTCTGGACTCTATTCCTTGAGTTTATACCTGTTTTTACACTGCTTCTACATCATTTTCATTAATGTGGGTTTGTAATAAGTTTTGGAAGTGTGAGACCTACAATTTCGCTTTGGATATTCAGGGTCATTTCATGGATTTTTCTATTTCTGCAAAAAATAATGTTATTGGGATTTTTTTAAGCTTATATATTTATTTTGACAGAGGGAGACCAAGAGCTAGGGAGGGGCAGAGAGAGACGGAGAGAGAGAGAGAGATAATCCCAAGCAGACTCTGCACTGTCAGTGCAGAGCCCTATGTGGGGTTCGAACTCATGAACTATGAGTGTATGACCCGAACCAAAGCCAAGAATCAGACACCTAACTGACTGAGCCTCCTAGGCACCCCTCATTGGGATTTTGATAGAGACTGCATTCGATTTGCAGATTACTATTGACATCTTAACAAAATTATATCTTTTTTAATGTTTATTTATTTATTTTGAGAGAGAGAGTGGGGGGAGAGGGGCTCCAACATGAAGGTCCATTGCATGAACCGAGAGACCCCTGAGAACCATGAGAACCTGAGCCTAAATCAAGTCAGACGCTTAACCGGATAAGCCACCCAGGTGCCCCAGTATTTTTTTTTTCTTGGTGTTAATATAGATGGAATTAAATCCTTCATTTTTGTTTGGATTGTTCATGATAGTGTTTAAAAATGCAACTGCTTTTTTATCCAGTTACTTTGCTGTGTTTACTAGTTCTAACATTTTTAATGTAATCTTTAGGATTTTCTACATATAAAATTATGTCCTCTGTGAAAAGAAATAATTTCATTTCTTCTTGTCCGATATGGATGTCTTTTGTCTTTCTTGACTAATTGCACTGGCTAAGACTTTCAGTACTATGTTGAGTACAAGTGGTGGGAGTAGGCATTTTTATTTTATTCCTGAACTTAAAGAAAAAGCTTTTAAGTCTTTTGGTCTTTTGCTACCGAGTATGATTATGCTGGGCTTTTCATATATAAAGCCTTTGTTATGTTGAGGTAATTTACTTCTATTCCCAGGTTTTTTTTTTAATTTTTTAATGTTTATTTATATTTTGAGAGATAGAGAGACAGAGACAGAGAGAGGGAGAGAGAGAGATAGCATGATCGGGGAAGGGGCAGAGAGAAATGGAGACAGAATCTGAAGCAGGCTCAAGGCTCTGAGAGACCCACGCGGGGCTCGAACTCACAAGCTGAGCCGTGACATCATGACCTAAGCCAAAGTCGGACACCCCATCAACTGAGCTACCCAGGCACTCTGTGTTTAATGTTTGCTTTTTTTTTTTTTTTTTTTTTTTTGTCAGAAAATGGTGCTGAATTCTGTCAAATGCGTTTCGACATCGATTGAGACAATCATTACGTTTTCTCACTGGTAAGTATTCCATTTCATGATTGTACTACAGTTCGTTTATCCATTCATACGTTGAAGGGCATGGTGATTGCTCTAGTTTTCAGTAGTTGTGAATAAAGCTTTACTGAAAATTCCTGTATATATTTTTGTGTGGACATATGTTTCCATTTTGGGGGAGGGTAAATATCTTTGAATGTGGACGCTGAATTTCACATTACTGTTTAGCTTTGTAACAGTCAAACCATGGTTTCATTTTGCATTTTCACCTGCCATCAATGAGAATTCCTCTTGCTTTACATCACCAGCACCTCATATTGTTGGCTTTGAGCTGTGCTATTCTGCTAGATTTGTAGTGGCAACTTGACTATTCTGTTTCATTTGTGGCACATACTAGATGACAATTTTTAAACACATAGAAAATAAGCATGTTGTAAGGGTATCGGCCCACAGAATTGAAGCAATGGGTGTAGAAACATGTTCTGGTAGGAAGGAACAAGGGTTTCTACACACACACACACACACATACACACACACACATGCACACGCACACACACAGTGATTTTTAAATGATGGCTTGATTAAGATGTTTCACCAGGGCTGACATGAAGAAATTTACACCTCTGTACTGGAGTCTTGAACGTATTTCAATCACAAAACATAATCTCATACTAATATTTTTACTTATTACATGCTTTTAGAGCTAAAATTTCTTGTTGGGGACATCAAATTTGGCCAAAAATAGTCCATTGGTTTATATTCTACTTTCCAGGGAATAGAGCAAGGAAATATGTATTCTGTCTCTTATTTTTTTCTTATTCTAGCCACAGCTCTATTTCCCAGTTATTCTTGGAATGTTCCCCCTCTGATGCCAGGCAACCCAAACTGGCAAATGACGTCTATAAATGCAATGGGAAAGACTCAAAGTCGAGAGTGACTTATCAGGGAAAGTCTCTGATCAGAGTTTTAGTCTGAGCTCTGGACAGCATGAATGACCTACCATGGAGATCAGGGGAGAAAACCGTAGGCAGAGATGACAGGGGCAAAGGCACCAAGGTGAACGTGAGCCTAGGTAGGAGAAACCAACAACAGTATGAGGGTACGTGGGGGCTGCCCATGGTGGGCTAGTGGGAGACTGGTACCAGGTAATTTTGGGAATGGTGGGCATGTAGGTCATTTAAGCCCAGATAGAGTTTTCATTCATTTTACATGTGCTGGGAAACCACAGAACATTTTCCAGCATAAGTGATGCGATGGCTGCTGTGTGGTAAGTTGCTCATGGTGGGGGCATGTGGGGAATAAGCTTGGAAATTTCCTGGGCTTGTACCAATTGGTTAATAGGGCATAAAGAATAATAAAGCCATAGGATGCTCACACCCAAGTTTGGGTAAACAAGATTAGGTGAATACGGATAGAGAAGGGGGACTAGGGCCCCCAGAATAAAGAGGGGCTAAGGCCCTCAGAATAGGGGGGTGGCACATGCCCCCAATACAAAGGTATATGAGGTAAACAAGATTAGGTATTCAGGACAAAAGTGCCCCCCCCGCATTTAGTACTATAGCAGAAAGCTGTTTTCACAGGAAGGAAGGACCAAATTAGGTAAACAGGTGAATAGAGCTACAGACCGCTGTTCTGTGGGTGAAGGTGCCCAGAGCAGAGCTGATTAGCAAAAGAAAAGGGACCTTGTTAACCCTGAGGTCATTTGCTCTGTCTCATCCCCTAGGCTAGCTAAGATGAACAGAGATGCTGCCTCATGTCTGCTGTAAACACCCTTCCTCCCACGCCTAGATTTTGTTTTGTATTAACCCAAACCCCTAACCCCGAATATCTTTAAGACTCCCTTTCCCTGACGCCCATGAGTTAATGTTCACAGAATTATTGTCTCTTTGTGCACGTCCCTCACCATGTTTGTAAGCCTTCTGATCTTAACAAAAACGGAGCAAGGACACTTATTCGGCGTTCTTGTCTTTTCTGGACATTAGCCATCTCTCACTTTAATCCTGCGTCCTGCTTTCTTGCAGGACAAGAAAAAGTCTATAGTCTTTTGTCTAGACTAGTGTATAGACTATACAAAAGTCTAGACTAGTCTAGTCTAGACTTTTGTATAGTCTATAGTCTAGAGTCTATGACAAAGGCAGGTACACAATGAAGTCAGAGGCCACTGAGGTGGTCCAGGCAAAAATAATAGTATCATAGACTAGGAGATGATATTATTCACTGAGAGAAGTGGGCATATTTGTGTTTAGTTCAGAACAGTCCACAGACTGGAATTTGTGATAGAAAAGAAGGATCTTGGCTGCGTGTCTTGCCTTTTAGACTTCATAACTAAATTGTGTTATTTATAGCAATGAGGAAAGCAAGAAAGGTTATTAATTAAGACCTCTAGTTGGCTGTGTTAAGTATGAAATGTGCATTTGATCTATGTGGAGGTACCAAGTCGGCACTGACAGAATAATATTTACTGGTATAAATTTCTCTACACATATGTACATTCTAATAAGCAATGATATGTGGCTAAAATAATTAAGACTAATGAAAATCTATACTTAATTTATCTTTAATGACAAAGGAAGATCTCGCCATAATTAAAAGCAAAATATCTTAATCTTTATCTAATATAAAATCTTTATCTCTTACACTTATAAACCTCCTTTAGTGAGAAGATAACTGAGGAGGTCTTTGTCATTCACAATGGACCACCTCAGAGCTCAAAACTGTCATGATGCTGTGGTTTCACGTGGACTATAATGAGGGCGTGGGAGATACTTGCCAAGAGAAAAAGGAATATCCACGAACTGAAAGTCCTATCAATGAAGGTAATATCTATAATGAAGACGAAGTATGTTCTAATAACTATCCAAATTGTGACACTTTTCTCTTGAAATTCTGAAGAGAATCTTTTGTTTGAAAGAAAAGAGGAGGGTGCTTATTTTTCTTTTGTCCTCTAAGTTACGGTAATCATTTTTGTTTTCAAAACATGTATTTACTGAGTGAATCTTATGCACAACTTTTTGTAGCCCGTTGACCATCAACTTTGGAAGTAAGGCTGGATTAGACTTAATTCTGCCGCTTTGACTCAAATTTGGGCCAATTATTCCCATGTTTTTTTAGTCTTGCTCTCCTCATTTGTAGAAATGAAATAGTAATAACTTCTGTGTACCTGAGATAATGACATTGCCTGACACATGGCTTGGTTTACACTATGATCAAATGCCCAGGTAACTTGTCATTGTAAAACGAAGAATTATTTATTTCCTCATATTCTTTGTTGAAAAGTTAGAAATTATAAAAAATCACAGAGTAGAAAATAAATACTATCTGTGATACCATATCCAAATTAGAAACACTTGAGTTAATTTCTTTTAAACCTTTATATTTTTATTTGTGAAAGCTAATTTAGACCAGATATGTATATTCTTATGCAAGCTGCTTTTAAAACCTCAAGGATATGTATAATATTTTTTATTTTTTTAAGTTTTTATTTAAATTTCAGTTAGCATTCATTGTAATAATTAGTTACAGCTGTACAATAATATATTTAAATTTTTTCTCATGTTAAGAATCTGTTTATAAACAGACCATAATTAACCTTGAGAAAGGGAAAAATAGTAATATACATACAAGAAAAATAAAAACCCATAACTATAAACTTCAAACACATATATCATTTACCCCATCTCTATAATATCTCTCTGAAAAAATTCCTAGTGAACAAAACAATGATTGTCTGATATTTTGTTTTCCATCCTTCCCAGTAAACATTTCAAAAGAGTAAAATGGAAGAACTTAATAAATCTGTTTATTTTTGCCAGGCTCACGCAGGCTCAGACTCAGCAAGAAGGCTTGTACTAATGACAAAATAACGTCATCTATTGTAGGATAAGCTTGTAACATAATTAGAATATATATATATATATATATATATATATATACACACACACATACACACACACATATATACACCTATATGAATATATATAATACATATATAACATATATAAAATGTATATATAACATATATCTATAAATATATATAAAATGCATCACCAAATGAAAAACTTCTCTGTTTTTATTGTAATTTCTTACATTGTTTTATTACAATTTTCAGATTGTTGAGTAATCATAAGGTAAATAATAGAAAGATTTGTTTAATCTGAACCATTTCCCCAGGATTTACCTTTTAAATCTCTGAGCCATCATAAGTCATCTTGGCCAAATTCCAATAAGAAGTATTGCCAACTAGGGGCGCCTGTGGGGCTCAGTCAGTTAAGCATCTGACTCTTGGTTTTGGGGCAGGTCATGATCTCACGTTCGTGAGTTCACGTCCGGCCTCAGGCTCCACACTGTGGAGCCTGCTTGAGATTCTCTTTCCCTCTCTCTCTGCCCCTCTCCGTGCTCTCTCCCTCTCTTTCTCTCAAAATAAATAAATAAATAAACTAATTTTTTAAATTATTGCCAGCTAGTGCTCAGTAAGTTAACAGAAGATTTATTTGCAGCGTTTTTCTCACTTTATTTTTCTTTAATTCAGAAAACCTGGTTGTGCTAAATATTTGATTACTTTTAAAAATTCAAGAAAACTGAAAAATGGTTGTACATGGATGTTCATTAGGTGGAAATGACAAACATCTACCTGTTATACTACAGTGATATGAATATTTCTAGAGTCCCTGAGTAGATGTTGAAGTCCTATCGCCACACGAGCATTTTCTGAGTATTAGGCTCTAGCAGGGATGCACTACAGTTTAACCATCGCCATCAAAAAATATCTGGATGTTTCCCCTTTGGGGCAGTTAGTAATATATCTGCTATAAACATTCATGCATGGTTTTTGTATGAACGTAACTCTTCAGGCCCTGGATGAGTCTCCAGAGAAATCCACTGGGAGAAAAAAGCAACTTCCAAAAGGTTAGACTTTATGATCCCACTTAGGCAACATTCCCGAAATGGCAAAATTATAAAAATGGAAAGCAGATGAGTTGTTACCAGGTGTTCAGTAGTGAGGGCAGGAGGGAGGTAGGCATGGCTATAAATGGGTAGAATAAGGGTCCCCTTGGTGATGGGGTTGTACTCTGTCTTCAATGTGAACATACTGGGATATAGTTTTGCAAGATGTTATCCTTAGAAGCAACTGAGTAAAGTGTACCCCTGATCTCTCTGTATTGTGTATTATAACTCATGTGAATCTGCACTTATCTCAAAATAAAAGGTTTAATTGAAATATAACTATACCGACAGTTGTGATATATTTCCAGGACGTAAGGTAAAGAGATGGTATAAAATCTTTGTGTAAAATGTCTATCCCATTAACAATGAACAATAAAACGAAATTTCAGATGATGACGCCAGCGAAAGTCTGGAGATTAAAACGAAACTACATAGCAAGTTCTTAAAAATTAGTCAAAACTAAATAATGCTGCATAGGGATTGAATAAAAATCACCCAAGTAAGTGATGTGAATATAAAATTTAAACTGGCGGTTGCATTGGAAGCCTATGCGTAAGATGGGATACGCAGTGGGGCATCTGAGTGGTGGCCAAATCTTATTTCTTAGTAATTTAAAGGTTATTTGTTTTCTGATAATTTACTAAGCTATATATTTGTTTTATGTGGTTTTCTGTATTTGCCTTTTATTTTACCACAAAACTGAAGTGAAATTGTTACATCAAGTAAAAATTAAAATAACATTTAATCCATACTCAATGACTTCTACAAATGTATTTGCATTTTTATCTGATACCGTTGTTGATACATTGTTTATAGACCATGAAAATCACATAGTTAAAATATCCAATGCAGTGGTTTTTAGTATATACATAGAATTGTATAGTGATGACCACTATTTAACTTTAGAACATTTTTTGTCAACCTAAAAAGAAACCCTGTTACCCATTAACGTTCACTTTTTGTCACCCCCTGTCCCTAGCCCCAGGCAATCAGTAATCTATTTTCTGTCTCTATGGATTTCCCATTCTTGATGTTTCATGTAAATGAGATCATACAATATGTGATCTTTTGTGACCAGCTTCTTTTACTTAGTATGTTTTCAAGATCATCCATATTGTACTCTGTATCTGTCCCCTTATCCTTTTTATTGCCAAATAACACTGGGTCATGTGGATATACCACATTTTGTTCATCCATTCATAAGTTGATGTGTTGTTTCTGTCTTCTGGCTATTATGAATTATGCTGCTAAGAGCATTCATGTATATTTGTGTGGATATGTTATTTTTCTCGGGTACTTACTGCAGGAACTCAAACTGCAGAAAATCAAAGACAAAGAAGAAATCCTGAAGTAAGCCAGAGAGTGAGGGAAGTATTTTACCTAGAAATAAAATCTTTATCCTATACACAATAGAGAATGCCTTACAAGAAGCCCTGAAATGCAACAAACAAACAAGCAAACACACAAACAAGTTACATGAATTTCTTTAGGGATTAGAAAACTAATATGCCAAGAACTCATATCAACATAAGAAAAAGTAATAGTAACAGTGTATGGGTTTATTAACGGACATAGAGAAGTAATATGAATGACAGCAATGTAATAATAGATGAGAGGTATGAATTAGGAATATTCTGTTAAAATGTACTTGAATTATGCAAGAAATAGAATGGGGTTATTTGAAAGTGCATGGAGATTAATTAAAAATGTTTATTTGGGGGCGCCTGGGTGGCTCAGTCGGTGGAGCATCTGACTTCAGCTCAGGTCATGATCTCATGGTTTGTGGGTTTGAGCCCCACATTGGGCTCTGTGCTGACAGCTCAGAGCCTGAAGCCTGCTTCGGATTCTGTGTCTCCTTCTCTCTCTCTGTCCCCCCCCCCCCCCCCCGCCGCTCATGCTTTGCCTCTCCTGTTCTCTCAAAAATAAATAAATGTAAATAAAAAAATTTTTAAATGTTTATTGGAAACTCTAAGGCAAACATAAATTGCTTTTAACGTATAATAAAATGTGAGAGGAGGTGTAATGGACTCATATATAAAGCTTAATTTAACCAAGGAAGTAAATATAATTGGAGTGGAAAGGGGCAGAAACAGAGAACAAATATTTGACAAATAGACCTGTAAATATGATGGATATTAATTCAGTGCATATATTAATAGAAGAGATTAAAATCAAAGATATCAGCTTCCACTAAAGGAACTACAAAAAATAGAGCAACAAAAACCCAATGCACAAAGAAGAAAACAAACAATAAAAATGACATAGGAAATCAATGATATGGAAAAGAAACAAACAAAAGCAACAGAGAAAAATAAATGAAACAAAACACTTGTTCTTTGAAATATGAACAATGATTAAATAAATTTGAACAATGGTTAATAAAATTGATAAACCTCTAACCAGACTAACCAACAAATAGAGAAGATACAAATTACCGTGTCAGAAATAAAAGAGGGGTCATCTCTATTGATCCCACGGACATTAAAACAAAAGGTTAATAATGGAATACTATGAACAACTCTTTGCCCACAATTTTGATTATTTGGAAGATATGGATCAATTCTTTTAAAAAAAATTTTAATGTTTATTTTTGAGAAAGAGAGAGAGACAGAGCTCAAGCAGGGGAGGAGCAGAGCGAGAGGGAGACACGGAATCCGAATCAGGCTCCAGGCTCTGAGCTGTCAGCACAGAGCCCAATGCGAGGCTTGCACCCATGAACTGCGAGATCATGACCTGAGCTGAAGTCGGACGCTTAACCGACTGAGCCACCCAGGACCCCTGGATCAATTCTTTAAAGGACACACACACAACCACTAAAACTCATACAAGGAAAAATAGGGATCCTGAAATGACTAGATATATTAAAGAAATTGAACCAATACTAATAACATAGCAAAAAAGGTAAAAAGTTTCCTTGTTGAGCTCTATCACATATCTAATGAAGAAATGATACCAATCCTCCATAATCTTTTTTGGAATATAGAGGCAGGGGAACCATCTCCGAAGTCATTCTTCAATGCCAGGCATTAACTTAATACCAAAAACAATTTTGAGAAGCATTATAGACGAAGAAAATTAAGACCAATATATCTCATGAGCACCATGATCTCCAAAAATCATTTGCACATCAAACCCAACAATCTATAAGATGGATTATATAACACACCAAATTGGTTTTATTCCAGGTAAGCAAGGATGATTCAACATTTTAATTCAATCAGTGTCATCCACCACATCAAAAGGCTAAAGAACAAAAACAGAACGGTCATATCAATTAATGCAGAAAAATCATTTGAAAGAACCCAACATATATCCAATGATTAAAACTCTCAGCAAAGTAGGAATATAGGAAGACTTCCACAACTTGATAAAGAACATCTATAAAAAACACACACCTAACATCATATTTAATGCTTGGAAACTGGACTCCTTCCCACTGAGACCAGAGACAAAACAAGGACTTATTTTCTCCAAAATGTCTATTCAAATCATACTGAAAGTCCAGGGTGGTGCAAAAATGAAATAAAAGTTACATATATTGGAAGGAAAAAGCCACCTTTAGTCACAGAAATTTTCTGTGTAGAA
Organism: Panthera leo; assembly: GCF_018350215.1. Lineage (NCBI taxonomy): Eukaryota > Metazoa > Chordata > Mammalia > Carnivora > Felidae > Panthera > Panthera leo. The sequence goes on along the minus strand of NC_056695.1, from coordinate 3,526,269 downwards.
AATCCGAAAGACTCTACCAAAGTCAACAAAAACAACAACAACCAATTCCTGAAACTGGTAAAGGAATAAAACAATGGGACAAAATGGGTATTTAACATACAAAAGTTTATTGCTTTGCCATGTGGCAGTGATAACCATTTGGAATTTGAAGTTATAGAAGCAATATCTCTGACTGTCACACCAAAGAACTGAAATACTTAGGTTTAAATCTAACAATATATATATATATAGAGAGAGAGAATTTATATGAGCAAAACTACAAAACCGTGAGGATAGAACAAAGACAAGATAACCCATGCTCATGGATTATAAAACTGAATATTTAAATTTTTTTAATGTTTATTTATTTTTGACAGAGAGAGAGACAGAGCATGAGCAGGGGAGGGTCAGAGAGAGAGGGAGACACAGAATCTGAAACAGGCTCCAGGCTCTGAGCTGTCGGCACAGAGCCTGACGTGGGGCTCAAACTCACAGACTGCGAGATCATGACCTGAGTGGAAGTCGGATGCTCAACCGACTGAATATTTTTTAGATGTTGATTTTCCTAAATTGATCAATTTACTGTAACCACCATCAAAATCCTAAAAGCTATTTTGTAGGTATCTGAACTTAACAGATACATTGAGAACATTCCATCCTAAAAGAGCAGAATACACATTTTTTTCATGTGTGCATGGAACATTCTCCAGAGTAGATCACATATTAGATCTCAAAACATGTCTCAACAAATATAAAAAGATTGAAACCATACCATTCACCTTTTCTGACCACAATGGTAGGTTCCTCAAAAAGTTAAAAATAGAACTACTTGATGATCCAGCAATTGCACTACTAAGTATTTACCCAAAGAATACAAAAATACTAATTCAAAGGGACACAGGTACCTCAATGTTGATAACAGCATTATCTACAACAGTCAGATTATGGAAGCAGCCCAAGTGTCCATTGATTGATGAATGGATAAGGAAGATGTGGTGTGTGTGTGTGTGTGTGTGTGTGTATGTGTATATATATATATATATATATATATATATATATATATATAATGGAATATTACTCAGCCATATATATATATATATATATATAATGCGTATATATATAATGTATATATATATAATGAGTAATATATAATATATTACTCAGCCATTATATATATATAGTGTGTGTGTATGTATATGTGTATATATATTGGAATATTACTCAGCTATAAAATGAATGAAATCTTGCCATTTCCAATGACATGTATTATGCTAAGTGAAACAAGCCAATCAGAGAAAGACAAATACCATATGGTTTCATTCATATGTGTAATTTAAGAAATAAAACAAATAAGCAAAGGGAAAAAAGAGAGAGAGACAAACCAAGATACAGACACTTCACTGTGGAGAACAAACTGGTGGTTACCAGAAGGGAGGAGGGTGGAGGGACAAGTTAAATAGGTGATAGGGATTAAGGTGTGCACCTGTGATGAGCAGTGGGTATTGTACAGAAGTGTTCAATCACCATATTGTACACCTGAAACTAATATTACACTGTATGTTAATTCACTGGCATTTAAGTAGAAACTTAAAAAAATAAAAGTAATTCCAAATTTTATATGCAAAAGCAAGGGCACTTGTTGGGATGAGCACTGGGTGTTGTATGTAAGCGATGAATCATAGGAATCTATTCCCAAAGCCAAGAGCACACTGTATAAACTGTATGTTGTTAACTTGACAATAAATTATATTAAAAAACTAAACTACAGTACTGGTAACTAAAATCCTAAAAAAAAAAGAAAAGAAAAAGAAAAGAAAACAAAGAAAAGGAAAGAAAAGCAAGATTTATAAGAGCCAAAAGAATACTGAGGAAGAACAAAGTTAGTGGGCATGCTCTTCCCGATTTCAAGACTTACCATAAAGCTGCAATAATCAAGGCAGCATGCTATTGGTAAAAGAACACATATTAATTAACATAAGACAATAGGAAGCCCAGAAACAGCCTCACACAAATATAGTCAACTGATCAACAAAGGAGTAAAGGCAATACAGTGGAAATTCATAGTCTTTTTGACAAATGTGCTCAAACAATAAAAATCCATATGCAAAAAAATAATGGTAATAA